>NC_073692.1:45814190-46079186 GCF_029784155.1 Uranotaenia lowii | reverse complement strand
TATTTTTGTCATTTTTGTCATTTTTGTCATTTTTGTCATTTTTGTCATTTTGTCATTTTTGTCATTTTTGTCATTTTTGTCATTTTTGTCATTTTTTGTCATTTTTGTCATTTTTGTCATTTTTTGTCATTTTTGTCATTTTTGTCATTTTTGTCATTTTTGTCATTTTTGTCATTTTTGTCATTTTTGTCATTTTTGTCATTTTTGTCATTTTTGTCATTTTTGTCATTTTTGTCATTTTTGTCATTTTTGTCATTTTTGTCATTTTTGTCATTTTTGTCATTTTTGTCATTTTTGTCATTTTTGTCATTTTTGTCATTTTTGTCATTTTGTCATTTTTGTCATTTTTGTCATTTTTGTCATTTTTGTCATTTTTGTCATTTTTGTCATTTTTGTCATTTTTGTCATTTTTGTCATTTTGTCATTTTTGTCATTTTTGTCATTTTTGTCATTTTTGTCATTTTTGTCATTTTTGTCATTTTTGTCATTTTTGTCATTTTTGTCATTTTTGTCATTTTTGTCATTTTTGTCATTTTTGTCATTTTTGTCATTTTTGTCATTTTTTGTCATTTTTGTCATTTTTGTCATTTTTTGTCATTTTTGTCATTTTTGTCATTTTTGTCATTTTTGTCATTTTTGTCATTTTTGTCATTTTTGTCATTTTTGTCATTTTTGTCATTTTTGTCATTTTTGTCATTTTTGTCATTTTTGTCATTTTTGTCATTTTTGTCATTTTTGTCATTTTTGTCATTTTTGTCATTTTTGTCATTTTTGTCATTTTTGTCATTTTTGTCATTTTTGTCATTTTTGTCATTTTTGTCATTTTGTCATTTTTGTCATTTTTGTCATTTTTGTCATTTTTGTCATTTTTGTCATTTTTGTCATTTTTGTCATTTTGTCATTTTTGTCATTTTTGTCATTTTTGTCATTTTTGTCATTTTTGTCATTTTTGTCATTTTTGTCATTTTTGTCATTTTGTCATTTTTGTCATTTTTGTCATTTTTGTCATTTTTGTCATTTTTGTCATTTTTGTCATTTTTGTCATTTTTGTCATTTTTGTCATTTTTGTCATTTTTGTCATTTTTGTCATTTTTGTCATTTTTGTCATTTTTGTCATTTTTGTCATTTTTGTCATTTTTGTCATTTTTGTCATTTTGTCATTTTGTCATTTTTGTCATTTTTGTCATTTTTGTCATTTTTTGTCATTTTGTCTTGTCATTTTTGTCATTTTTGTCATTTTTGTCATTTTTGTCATTTTTGTCATTTTTGTCATTTTGTCATTTTTGTCATTTTTGTCATTTTTGTCATTTTTGTCATTTTTGTCATTTTTGTCATTTTTGTCATTTTTGTCATTTTTGTCATTTTTGTCATTTTTGTCATTTTTGTCATTTTTGTCATTTTTGTCATTTTTGTCATTTTTGTCATTTTTGTCATTTTTGTCATTTTGTCATTTTGTCATTTTTGTCATTTATGTAATTTTTGTCATTTTTGTCATTTTTGTTATTTTTATCATTTTTGTCCTTTTTGTTATTTTTGTCATTTTGGCATTTTTTTTGTCAAAATTGTCAAAATTGTCAAAATTGTCAAATTGTCAAAATTGTCATAATTATAAATTGTTAATATTGTCAAAATTGTCAAAATTGTCAAAATTGTCAAAATTGTCAAAATTGTCAAAATTGTCAAAATTGTCAAAATTGTCAAAGTTGTCAAAATTGTCAAAATTGTCAAAATTGCCAAAATTGTCAAAATTGTCAAAATTGTCAGAATTGGCAAGATTGGCAAAATTGGCAAAATTTTCAAAATTGGCAAAATTGTCAAAATTGTCGAAATTCCCAAAACTTCCAAAATTGTCAAAATATTCTGAATTGTCAAAATGGTCAAAATTGTCAAAATTGTCAAAATTGTCAAAATTGTCAAAATTGTCAAAAATGTCAAAATTGTCAAAATTGTCAAAATTGTCAAAATTGACAAAATTGTCAAAATGGTCAAATTTGTCAAAATTGTCAAAATTGTCAAAATTGTCAAAATTGTCAGAGTTGTAAGAATTTTTAAAAATATCAAAATTGTCAACATATTCAATATTGTCAAAATTTGTCAAACATGTCAAAATTTCCTTTCTTTCTTCTTCTTCTTCTTCTTCTTCTTGTTTGGTTGTGGTGCGGGGGTGCGACCACAATTGGATCGGTGACAGTGACCATAGCGGTATTTTTGTTTGTGTTTATTTTTTGTTAAAAAAAATTGTTTAAATTGTCAAAATTATCAAAGTCGCCAAGATTTTCAAAATTGTCAAAAAATTTTATATCGTCAATCTTATCTTTTTTTTATGGCTACAGAATTTTTTTTTCTTGAAATTTATGAAACTTTCTTTCAAAATTAGTGTATCATTTTAATTCAGTGTTTTCCTTATTTTGACACTTTAACACACTCACACCAATGCAAAAAACGATTCAACAGTCATCATCATCAAAATCGTCATCAGCAAGCCACTGATGGGAAACTAGCGAACATTCTTCCAATCCAATTTTTCATCAGTTTCATTGAAGAAAAAGTCTCGCTCGGTTGTGTCATCGTGGAATACGCGCACGCAGCAAGTAATATCGTAAATATTGAAAATTCACCGAGTAGGGAAATACAGCAGAACATTTCCACATATCGGAACGGGAACGGTGTAGGGCGTCGATTATTTTCGGATACGCGGATTTGGTGTGACAATTCCCGACGGTCGTCGAGTCATCAAATCGTCAGACATCGTCCAGTTTTTTACAGGAACGCGATCCACGAAAGTTTCAACTGGTGGTGGAACCTTTTAGTTAAACTGGCCTGTTTGGATCTCTCATTTTCCGGATGTAATCCGAATAATTAAGTTTAATTTAACCACAAGAATTGGTAAAAATTGGAAGTTTTTTTTCCTCCTTTCTAAAAAATTGGTGTGGCCAAGTCTTGTTTTGTGCAAATTGCTTATGTGTCTGTGTACTATGTTGGGAATGAGCTAATCGAAGTGGCTTTAGCTAATCTTCCCCTGAGCCATCGAGAATCGAGACACCACAGCGCCAACGTAACAATAATAATTGGCCACTATTGGCAGAAGTGGGTAAGTTCCTGGGAAATTTTCCCGAACCGATAAGAGCCAAGTGGAGTCGTGAGCCAATTGAAGCAGCTGGAGACCAATCCGGGAAGGGCTGTTTCCAGATTGACTTGAAGGACGGTCACATAATCTCCGACTATACGGTGACGACTCAAGAGTGTTTGTATTACTGTTATTTTTTTTTGCTGTCGTCGAGTGCCTGTGATGTGATCAAGCTTCTCGCAAATCTTTCAAGGAGTGGAAAGGTGAAATCAACGCAAGAAGAAAGTGGCACACAGCTTACTAGCTAGCCGAAAACAAAAAGAGAAATCGCAATCGAATCGTCGAAGATTCCGCAATGTTTATCTATGGGAGCGGGTAATGTACGCAGCAAAAGTAGAAGTGCGGTTTTGACGTATCCGGATAATAAGAGGTGGATTAAGTGAAAAATAACAAGAATGGGAGTCTGTCTGTGCAAGGACAAGGTGGAGGAAGGCTACCTGAATGGGGATAGTCGGGATTCGTATGCGGCCAGTGGGAACGAAAGTGGCGGAGATGGCCAGAACCAGCACCATCATGGTCATCATCATCACCACCACCATCATCTGGGGCGAGGGGGTGGTGGAGGACCCGGTGGAATGGCCGGCAGTGGTGGGGTACGGTTTTGTAGCCGGATGGACCACCGGAAGGTTTCGCTATCCGACCAAGTGGACGAGCTGGTCAAGGAAACGCTGGACATCATTGGATCGATCGTGGACAAGTAAGTGTCCTAGAAGAGTCTTGTACTAAATTGATTGATAACGTGTACCAAAAATATTTTCCTATTCGTTGCAATGAATTTCAATCTTAATCATAAATCTAATAGTTTAGTACGATGTTTAACATTTTTCATTAAATAACTCAATAATTTATCTTTAATGCATTCTAGGCTCATTCCCTATTGACTCATGTATGATAATTTTCATTAAAACAGCTCAGTTCTGAAAAATACTAAACGTTCCAGGCGTATAATGAGCAAAAAAAGCACAAACGAGTCAATTTCAAAATATCTAGAACTTGTGTTGAGAACTGGGTACACTGCTGCAGAGAGCACAGACGCGCCGCCTGAGATTAGGGGCGTTTCCTACAACTATTTCTGACAAGACGAGCTGACAGACGAGCTGACAGACGAACGACGACGGTGGATACGGCTCTTAACACATTTTTTCATCATCTACCTACAGGATCACTTCAGCAACGTGGGTAAACCCGAGGTTTACATAAAGTGAATTATAAAGTGCACTTCCTAAATAATTTAATTATTAAAACCATTTCCTTTTTTGCTAATCAATAGTTACCCGTAATTTGCGATAACGTGCTAAACCAGTTCTAGAATAGCTGGCGGGATTTCCGGATTACAAGTTGAGTTGAGAATTGAGGTTAGCTACTTTGATGTTTAGAAATTGTTAAATTCTATTGAACAAAATTACCTATTTCTCTTGTAACAGTTCTCTCTGATCGACGACACTACATTACAAGTCAATTTGTTGTTGCAAAGGCACTCAAGAAAACTATAAATGTAAGTTAACTGAATTTGAAACTTATAATATCAAACTAACCACTCTGTAATAAATTTTAGTTTGAAGCATTTTGCTACCAGAATTTGGTTTTTTTCATCCCCCAATCAACAACAACTTGGATACTTAAACATTTTTACAGATCTCAGACTAAGAAGAAAACTTTGAAGGATTGATTGTAGTCATTCATGCTGAAGGAGATCTACCTGGTGTGTATTGCTACTGTACTGCTCACAATCAGGTACAAAGTAATAATTCGCCGCCGGACGTGGCCTAGAGGATAGCGTTCCAGTCTTCTAAGCCAGAGTCCATGAGATCGAATCCCGATCACGGCACACATAGTACTCTTTCTGTGGTCTGGTGGTTTTAGCATTTGTAAGATGCTAGCCAAAATATCCTTGAAAGATGTACGCCTTAGAGTTAAGTAAATTAGATCTCTTCAAAGAAACAAGAAGTTTCACTGAGATCCTATGTATATGTGTGTGTTCGTTAAAAAAAAAAAAAATAAAAAAAAAATAAGGCACTACCAAAAAATACCCAAAATAGGCTAGGTAGACCCAAAAAAACAGACAACGGCACAACTGCCGAGCATTCGGATTAGTAGCTTATCTAAAGGGTGATACGGTCAACATTTCGTCAAGGGAAAACGCGTGTAAATCGGTGAAATCGTTTAGTTAAAAAATCAAATTAAATTTCTTTTTCAAGTTTAATAAGTATAAAATTCAGGAAAAATATTCAGTTAGGCTTCCGCTTTTCCAAATCCGAATTGCCGGGCCTTACGCTTAACTCCTGCCATAAGATTTTGTACAGCCACCTTGTCCACCTCCTTAGCCGCAGAAAGCCTTGAACTGCTGCTTGTCCTTAGCAGTTTTTTTGGTCTTCTTTAGGTTCCGCTTGACAATAGCCCAGTATTGGGCGGAGCTCTGGCGTGTTGGGAGGGTTCTTGTCCTTGGGAACAACCTGCACGTTGTTAGGGGCGTACCACTCCATGACCTTTTTACCGTAATGGCAAGATGCCAAATCCGGCCAAAACAGTACGGAACAACCGTGTTTCTTCAGGAAAGGCAGCATACGTTTATTCAAACACTCTTTCACGTAAATTTCTTGGTTGACAGTCCCGGAAGCTATGAAAATGCTGCTTTTCAAGCCACAGGTACAGATGGCTTGCCAAACCAGATATTTCTTCGCGAACTTTGACAGTTTCATGTGCTTGAAAATATCTGCTACCTTTCCCCTTCCGTTTGCCGTTTAAAACTCCTGTCCCGGAAGCTGCTTGTAGTCGGCTTTGACGTAGGTTTCGTCGTCCATTACCAACTTTGGCCGTCGTATTTTGTTTATCATCGCGATTTGGAGTCACTACCTTCTTGTAAGTCGATAGTCTGGCTCGTTTTTTGGCTCGATGCACGGTTGTAGACGATACACCCAGCTTATTTGCGGCATCTCGGAGAGAGAGAGGTTAGGGTTTCGCTTGAAACTACCGGCAACCCTCTTTGTCGTCTCAGCGGCTTCCAGTTTTCCAGATTTCCCCCCGATCCAGACTTCCTGGCTGCCGACAAACGTTCCCCAAACACTTTAATTACATTTGTAACGGTTGATTTGGCAACTTTTAGCGATTTTGCCAGCTTTGCGTGCGAGCAGCTCGGATTTTCGCGATGTGCGAGCAAAATTTTGATACGCTGCTCTTCTTCCTTGGACGGCATTTTGACAACTGAAGAGTGAATTCCAAAATCAAAATAGGATCAACATTCAACACACACACCTTCAAAATGAGGGGTGTTCAAGTTTTTTAAATGCAAAATTGAAAGAAATACGTCAAGTTGATATTGACCAAATTTTGACCGAATCACCCTCAAACTCGGATAATATAAGCGAGGGAAACGATACACATTCATCAATCAAAAACGCTCACTGAAGAAGATAGTAAGTTGCTATCAAAATATCGGTATCTGAACTTTTCATTTACCGTGGTTGAATTAAAAGGAATCTTTCGATTGCTTTGATTCAGGTGCATGGACCCTTGGACCACTTCCTAAGCTACTGGCTGTACAAACAATGTCTATGAGCTAACAGAATACATAAAAATGAATCGACAAAACTTGCGCCAGTCCAGGGGGTTCGACTGCAGAAGGTTTGGCGTTTGTGCCCAGTGGTTTTAAATGTTTTAACTTTAAACACCCTGTGTCACACGTTGTCGATACGTTAAGTAAGTATTTCATAAATGAATTGTAAAGTTAATTCTGAATTCTGAACTTGTATACACTTCTTAAGAAAAACGCCTATTACGCTTTTACGCTTTTCTCACGGTCTTGGTCAAAAGCGATGTTTGTAAGAAGAAGTTGTTCGAAAGAGAAATTATAAGAGTAATAAAATATTAAAGTTGAAATGAAATCCCATTGCCATGCATTTTAGAACAATTAATTTTGAAACCATTCGATAGAAATGACTTATATGAAAATAATATTTCAAATCTTAGAAGTATGTCTAAAGTAAGCTTTGTTGGACGTGAAAAACTATTAAAAAATTCAAACCTTTGTTTATTATCCAAGCTATTCAATGATAAAGAAAATTTCCTCGTTGTTTACTTCCCTTAAGCCGGTCAACAATAGATCAAAACTTTCTGCGCTAAACGTGACAAATTGTTTATTTTAGAAGTTACTTGTTGTTTACCGTACGCGACTTGGAATCAACCCTACTCCCTCTCACTTTGTGTATTTCAACACGGCTTTGTTTAAACAAGAAACCTTCCATTATACAAACTGCAAGATTTTATCGGTACGTTTATAGAAGAAAAAAACTAAAATACTGAAAATCTCCTCCAGGTGTTGTTAGTAGAATTAAAGCACAAAACGTTTCATATGTGGAAAAATAAAATTGAACCGGTATCAGATACATATCTCATTCGGTCGAATAGGCCGAAGATCTATCCTAAAAATTCATACCATAACAGAGTGGCAAATTTTTTCAAGTAAGTTTGGATAGTTTATAATATGTTGTAAAAGCTTAACAATCACTCAAAAACTTAAAGTTTCTGTAAAACATCTTAGGTGTACCCGGTAATCTTTCGCTGTAGATCCGATAAATCATGAAAAAGACACAACCAGTTTTTAATAATCATTCTTTTAACTCCGATAAATTTGGTTTTTTAAACTTGAATCATGTAGGTACTTCCTAGTAAAAATCAAAAAAAAAATCTACACAGAAACTTAACGGTTGGTGCTAATCGATAATTTAGCAAACAACCGGTCCTGCTTGTGTGCTAATCAATTGGTGGCGTTCGTCATCTTGTGACGCAAATTGTTCCACAACAAAGTGTTGGTCAACCTCGTCTGAGATGTGGCTGAATCTGATTCAACCTTGTTTTGGACCTCTCGATAAATATTCTGTAGCAAGAATAGTCCTAACCTTAACCAGCACAGTGGCTCCGAACCTGAACTTGAGTTGAGTCCTTCCCTTCTTCCTGACTCGCGATTAGCACTATATTTATGTAAATATTTTTCCCCCACCGCTCTTCAACAATTCACAGGAGGGTCATAAAGATAAGTTTCCTAAGTGCTTGGTCCTGTAATAGAGAGGTTATTTGCTTCATGATTCCCACATAAACATAAAAATAAACACAAGCAGAAACCTTACTGTGGATAGCTTTTGACTATTCCTGTTACCTACTTTATCCTCTAAGTATTCTACTAAGAAACTATACTATTAAGTCACAACACTCTGGCTGATGTGGTATGCCTACTACTAGAGTAAACTGAAAAGGAAATCCATCGAAGGTCATCATTTTTTCCTAATCTCTTCCTTTTTTTCTGAGCTATTGAACTTCACTGCCAGCCAGGTCGATGGATAGGCAGAGGGCAAAAAAAAAGCCAACAATATACGAAAATCACGCTCGCCAAGTTCTCCGTAGATGGTTGCGGCGAATAATCGATTTGGCCTCTCTCCGTTGACTGACTTGTGACAACCGAACGAACGACGAGAAAACCGGCTCAACAACGGTTCTGTAACGCTACCGACATTGGGGTTTAGTGTAAGCAAATTGCCCTGGAGCAGGAGGAGAAGCGAACATCACGCTGCAAAGGGTGGTAATAATGGAAATCTTCCGCCTTACATACTTGTCGAACGGAAAAAGGAATAGGTACCTACTCAAACCATCGACCGCCATGTGGCGGCAAGTAGCAGTTGGTGGAGAGAGAATGACAGAACACGTTCTAGTTACTTTTTTTTATTCAGTCCTGAATCAACGAACTGTCGCAGCTATTAACTAGTGATGTGGAAGTTGTGTTTCTATGTGTATTTTGCGAAAATGTCTTAGAGGAGGAGTTCGTGAACAGCTGAACAGCTCAGCTTTTTTGAAAAGCTAAACCCAATAAGTGATAGCTCTCGATTTTAACTCAAAAACAGCATTAAGTCTTTTTTGTAATCTACCCAAAAAATCCCTAAATATTTTTTTTTTCAATGGAGAGGTCTTCCGATAACATCGTAGTATTTCTTTTGCTATATACGGGTGTGACAGATATTTTCTACTCGAAACAGTTAAGAGAAGAAACCCCAAAAATCACTTTGATTAAATAAAACAGAACGAAAACAGAAAATACATGTCATGAAACACTTTCTGCAGATACAAAACATTATTCAAAAAACCAATATTACAGTTCTACTCTGTTGTGGTATGAGCCTACTTGGTTGAATGATTCAACTGAATCAAAGCAATCGAAAGATTCCTTTTAATTCAACCACGGTAAATGAAAAGTTCATATACCAGTATTTCGATAGCAACTTACTACCTTCTTCAGTGAATCGAAAACGTTAGGGATGAGAGAGGCACCCATACAATTGTTTTGCATAAACCAGGAACTTATCTAACAAATGGAACCAAATACGACATGGGAAATCATTTGAGTAAGAGAAATGGCTCTATAATTATTTGAAACACCATTATTCTTCTTCCAGGGATTACACAGGACGTGGCGAAGGGCTCAAATCAAATTTTGTTGGTACACAGCAAAAATTATTTCCAGTAAAATTACGCAAATGTCCTGTAACAAAAAGGAGCAGGACATTTACCGTCATTTTACAGGTCGGAAAACAAATTACGTGACATTTAATTTTTAGTGTACAACTTTTTTACAGGACATTTGCTGTAATTAATGATTTTCGTTAACTTTTAAAGAAAACAATTTTAAATTACAGGTTTGGTTAATTACAGGTTGATTTATTTTAAAGGTTGCAGGTTTGACACGAGAAGGTATTCAAAAACGAAATTTGTTTCTATAAATGTTACACACCCTTCTGCCTTGTAGTTTTTGATTACCAAAAATGGGATCCTTACTTCATTCGAGCAAGTTTAGTTCGGAAGGAGAAAGGAGGGTTTCCATACAAGTTTTTGGAACAAATCGAGTACTTATTAAGCAATCATACAATATAAGAGTGCTTGTTTGCGTATAAATAGTCTTTAATCTCAAAAACTTATCAGACCAATGGAGCGAAACGTGACGTTATTTAGATACTTAAAATGTGTCCCTAGTAGTTCGTGAGTCCTTCCCGCATTGGAAGATGGAAAGGGGTGAGGAATCCATGCCAGTAAAAAAAACATTTTGGCATAATAAAAGAATCAATGTGAAGTTTATGAAAATTGCAAATCTTTGAAAACTAATTCAGAGATCAAGTTTCAGAAAATTTGATAAAATCATCTTTGTAGTGCAATTCGAAACTCCGATTCCAGCTCTTATTTTCAGTTGCTTCTGAATTATGTTGAATTTTCATTCAAAATGATGCCAAAAAGTAATTTTTTTTGAATAATTTCCTAAAATTTCATTTATTTCTGGAAGGTGTAGCAAAGCACACCGGGTCAGCTTATAAAAAATATGAATTCCGAAATAAATTTTATCTGTCCTTCATTCTAAGAGCTGAATTCTTACTTACATCACTAAATACTGTGCATACGGATTAAACCGAAATCGCGCATTCGTCTTCAGCGTGCAGGAAGTCAGTCGTCCGTCAGTCAGTCGGCGATCAAGAGAGCGAGTCAATCAGTGTGTGTGTTCCCCTGGTAGTTCATGATCCGGCGCGCGGTTCAACAGTTTTGCGTCTGAGATGCTGAGCTCCGGACAGGTCTGCACATTTGGCGACCGTTGCAGGTAATTTCTCGCAATCTTAGTTAAACGAGAAATTATATAGAAAAATAGAATCGAAAAAGGAAGACGCACGGTTCACGTTGAGGAAATTATGATCAAAGTTGCTTAAAAATCAAACACTTTATTAATTACCCATTACGCAAAAATCGAAGTAAAATGAGTAATTCAAATACTCTTTAAGCATGAAGTAGTTGGAGTAAAAATTTAGTGCTGTACGTGATAAATAACAGGATTTTTTTTGGAGTATGAGCGGCTTATAAAATAATGACGAAATTAGAATAAACATGAAATATAAAACAAGTCGTAAGGACAGCTTGATCACGTTCACGTTCATTTCAAGCGAGTTGAAAGGACAGCCTGAACGTTTTAGAAACAATAATGCGAGTAGGGAGGACAGCAGCGCTGATGTGGTCTAGTGGATAGGCTGGCGCCAGTCTGGTAACCCAGGCATACTGGGTTCGATTCTCGGTATCGGCAAGAAAAACTTTTGGGTTCGAATTCCATAAGTTTCCGACAGGTGAGATCCTTGGGGAGTAAGTAGAGGCCAGTCTCGAACCCACCCTTGTCCTTCCTCCAACTGGTACCAGGAGGGGTTGGTTTGTTATCTTGAACTGCATTCTGTCCATATCCAGCCGGAATGGATATAATGAAGTGCATTATGGTCTAACGAACGTCTCATGATCGCTTTGTATTCTATGCTGCCTACTCTAAACTTTAATATTTCCTTCTCCAAACTATCTCTTATTTTCATTTCCAGCGTCAGCTCCCCGAACTATTTAAACGCCACAAAAAAAAAATAATGCGTATAGGGAGGACAGCATAAAATTTGAAGGCAAGTTGAGAGGACAGCCTGAGCTATTGATGAAAACACAAGCAAGTTGAGAGGACAGCCTGAGTAATTAATGAAAAAACAAGCGAGTTGAGAAGACAGCGTGGAATTGAAAGGCGAGTTGAGAGAGCAGCATGAGTAATTGATAAAAAAAAACAAGCGAATTGAGAGGACAGCTTGGAATCAAATGGCGAGTTGAGAGGACAGCCTTAGTAATCGATGAAAAAAACAAGCGAGAAGAGAGGACAGCTTGAAATCGAGAAGCGAATTGGGAGGACAGCATGAGTTATTGATAAGAATTCAAGCGAGTAGAGAAGACAGCTTGGAATCAAAGACGAGTTGAGAGGACAGTTTGAGTTATTAGTGAGAAAACAAGCGAGTCGAGAGGACAGCTTGGAATCAAATGGCGAGTTGAGAGGACAGCCTGAGTAATCGATGAAAAAACAAGCGAGTAGAGATGACAGCTTGAAATCGAGAGGCGAATTGGGAGGACAGCATGAGTTATTGATAAGAATTCAAGCGAGTAGAGAGGACAGCCTGAGTTATTGATGAGAAAACAAGCGAGTCGAGAGGACAGCTTAAAATCAAAAAATTAATTCAGAGGAGACAGTCTGAGTTGTTCAGAGGATCGCCTAAGTTATTTACCAAATTGGAAATTAAGCGGATTTAAAGAACAGCTTGAGAAAAGAATAATCTTTGAATCATTGCGAGAGGAAAGTTTGAATGAATTGTTCATAATTCATGTGAGTCAAAAAGACAACTGGAGAAAACCCTGAAAAACCTGTAATTTCAAATCAAAACCGGGAAAATTTTTGATGAATCACTTTTCTCATATATAACCTATTAAATTCTTAAATTCATCTTAGATTCATCCAAAAACCTTCTTTTTACCCTCCAGCCAGAGGCCTGGAATGCGACGATTCTTCGCTCAATACTGTTTTTTTTTCCATTCCCACAATTATTCAAGTCTCAAATTCAACAATGTTTCTGCGGCTTAGCTCCATGAATAAACTATTCCTTATCAGTTTTGGAAGCATCAGAATGGAACGAAAAGAAACCAAGGCTGTTGAATTTTTCTACCATCCGCCGCTCTGCTGCATTCCATCATCCCGAAGGAATTCCTCGGGCCGTTGGAGGGATTAAGGTTTAATAAAGTTTGCGTGACAAATGCCTGGATTGTGAGAAAGAACCCCTTCCCCGCCCGGGAAAAGGGGCAGCAGCTAGGGTGAAGACGGCAGGCGAGAGAGATTGTTTTTGCCCATATTTGAGATTCAGCGAAATAGGATTCCGCGGAAGGCTTGGCTTCAAAGTTTACATTTGAATTTCTACGCCGCTAATGGCCGGGGCCGTTTGTTGTGAGAACGCTGTATTCCGAAAGTGTAAACAACCAGTGTTATTGCCTCGGAATGTGCAACGTTGGGAGTCGTTCGTTCCAGCCGCGAATGCTTGGGCTTCGAATTTCGTCAACGGAGTTGAAAACAACAAATAATTTTACTCGGAGAGGATTGTTGGTTTGTAAAACTTAATGAAATTAGAAAAAATTCCGCATACAAAAGTGCTCGAATTTGTTCCATATTTTATGCATAACTTAAAACGAGATTCATCACCATAAAATCTCGACATTTTGAGAGCTCATAACCGTGTAACGGCAACCATCGCCAGTTGCTCGATTGCTACCAAAATGTTCAGAATGAATGTCGGACCACACAGAATCAGCATAACAGAACCCGAGAATGGCAAATCACATTATCGCACTCCATAGTTTAGCACCTCATTCGCACGAATGTTGCCAAGATTTTTATTTTTTGTTTTTGGGTCTCTGGCATTGATGATTCGCTTTCGTGACAAATTTTCATTTACGCTGTGTCGAATTTTACGTGACGAGGTACTTCAACGGAGACGAAAAAGTGTTCGAGTTGTTTCACGTCAATTTTGTTTCCTAAGTTTTTCTAATATGCATAAATTAAGACAGAGAGGGCAATCGATAGCAATTTTTCATTTTATCGTTCAAAAATGTGTGATTTCATCATTTTATCAAGTCATATTTTTCTTGAAGCGTAGAAAAATGTATAAAGTTATTTCTAAAACTACAGAAAATTTAAGTAAGAATTTTTTTTAAACGATTCCAAACTTGAAGTATGAAATTTTTGCTTTTAATAAAAACGATATATCTTGTCAATTTGACTTCGAAGAATGTTTCAAATTTTATACATTTTACATCAAGCTAATACTCTATTTGTTACAGTCAAAAAGCGATTGCACTATTATGGGGGCAGATGCAAAACAAACAGAACGGCGACAGTTCTTATCGCTTATTCGCTTATTATTCACGCCCCATTTTCCAGTGTTCTTGCATCAGGTTAAGCGCTTTCGTCAAACAAAAAGGGCGGTCATCCGAAATGAAACGCCTGACATACGACGGCTTAGTCACTCGAGGTTTCTCGAAAGAAAGAAGGAAGAAAACGACTGACACCCGACGATGAATTATTAAGCAAAAGTTAAGCTCAAAATCAATTAGTTCTCGGCTCGAGTATTGAAGAGGGCTGGCAGTGTGTCTGACAGAATATGACAAATTTTACCTTTCCATTTTTTTTCGCGGCTGTGAAGCTCCGAACAGGTGGTAAAAAAAATATACATAATTTGTTACGAAACCGTGAGAGTTATGAGTCAGCAGCTCCGGTAATTAATTGGATTAACTGAAGTGCAGCCAAGGAAGGAAAAAAAACAGAAGAAGATTCCCCAGAACCGTGCCGTTGTACTATGTAGTTAGTACTCAAGAATTCCACTTGTTGCTTTCTAGTGCTTTTTCCTTTTCCCCTATTTTGTATCATAATGGCAGGAGTGTTTCTGCACACCTTCGCTACTGGCAACAACCTTGGGGTTCCGACTAAAAAATCAGAAGAATGAAACAGACGATGGAAGACGAAACGCGGAATGGAAGGAAACCTGTCATGAAAATTTCAAACAAGTTTCGATTTTACGTCGACCTGGTTTTTCTTAGATTGCAGAAGAGGCCGGCCTGTTCTTTATAGCGCCGCCTGATCTCAATTCTCTTCAATGATTTGCAGCATAAAGTAGTCGACCAGCCAGAGTGAAGCATTTACCTACTCACACCACCACTCGGGCAGCTGATCCAGAATCGCGCTTTGATTTTGATTCTTGAATAAATTAGGTCTAGGTTACGGGTTTTCTTCCGTCAAGTGGACAGACGTGGTTGGCCTGTAAGTTACTGTTATCTGTGGAACAAGGCAATTTTTTAACACTACGTTTAAACGTTGTTTGGGTTCGATCCGTTGAATGTTTTTAATTTTTTTTTCTTCAAGTAATTTATAGCTCAAATC
This sequence comes from Uranotaenia lowii, assembly GCF_029784155.1. Lineage (NCBI taxonomy): Eukaryota > Metazoa > Arthropoda > Insecta > Diptera > Culicidae > Uranotaenia > Uranotaenia lowii. The sequence continues at coordinate 46,064,265 of NC_073692.1, read as the reverse complement.
ATCAATTGAAAATTGATTGAATTTTTGATTCCACAGAATGATTATATACCTTCATGATGGTATTGGTAGTGCTCCTTGAAAGCAGTGCAGTGTACAGCAGGGGTGAGCAACCTTTTGAACCAACGGGCCAATTTAATTTTGAAATTTTGTCGGCGGGCCGCACTTAAAATATTTTTTTTTATAATTAATTAGTAAAGCTTTTACGTTATATTTTAGAAATACAAATTTTTGGCCCAATCAAATCTGAAAAAAGAAAGATAAAACGAATTCACGTGTTAAAAAACAGAAATTCAACACGACTTTTTAAATACCCCGTATTAAAAAGGTACATCACTGAATCTTTGCCATTTTAAAATTCTCTCAAGGTTTTAATAGTACTTCTTGGCGAACATTCGTTCTTACAACATTTTTGTTGAAACCGATAGTACTTCCATTTTAAAATTTTTTGGAGCTTACCACAGTGTGAAAAATATATATTCAAAAAAATTACCGTCTTCTTAGCGTTGGAAGTTGAATCGCTAATTCATTTTCTGTGATTTTTTCCACAATTAAAACTTGTCCGCAAAGCCTATAGATATTTTCTCTACAACCGGTAAATAACCCCGTTTTTAAATTGAAGTTCTGTATCGGATCATTGCATTGATATGTTGAGAAAAAATGTCGAAGTCAAAGAAAAATGTTCAATATCACATAGTTTTAAGTAACTATCTTCAAAACTAAATTCTTGATCCTGGAATTTTTATCCATGTTTTTATAAATTTTAATCTTATTAAGATCACGGTGTGCCAAAATACGTTATTAAAAATAAAAAATGACCACCAAAACGGCACTCGACATTCTAAAGATATAGTATTCAGGCATCTATCCTGAAAGTTTGGAAATGTTTCATCGGGCTTTTTTGAAATTAGAGCGATTTTCAATTTTAAGTCAATTTGCATTAGATTTTCAATGGGGTTTTTCGACCTTATATTCTATGACCATGGATTTTTCTGACTACACATATTTTATGACAATCACCCAGTTCAATGACTTTATAGAAAATTTCATGCCCAAGAACTTTGTGGAAGACCGGAAAAAGATTTGAGTTGATTCTGAAAAGTTATTGGAAATTTTCTAAAACTTTGTTAGACTGATTGAAATTTTTCCATGTTTCTTAAGTTTTTTTTTCAATTCCGCTTCACTAAAAAGCAAATATCTTTCCAAGCTTAGTTTGAATCGTTTGGGGTCTTTGATAAGGTTGTTTGGGATAGAATTTTCAGCACAAATGTGTATGTAATAGTAAATCTATGGGTAATAGTCATCATACAAGCTCACAGCTCTTTGAAACCAACTGCTCCTGTATCTGCCCGGAATGTGTTCAAAATGAATGTTGACAACAACTTAAGCGTGAGGAAAACCTTTAGTATTACACGAAACTTCCGTAAAATGGGTATAAATTTTGAGCCTAATCATAAAGAAAAGTTAGGCTCATATAACCGGCAATTAAAGGATTTCTTCGAAATCAAGAAGTTGGGTGATATGGGAGGAAACGAAAGCGTCAAAGATGCACCTGTAGTATACCGCGTTAATGAAAAAGAAATTATTCAAAAGATTCGAGACTCGCGAAATATGACTGATGAAGAACTAACTTTTTAAATTTGGACTGGACGGTGGAGGTGGTTCTTTTAAAGTTACTTTGTCGGTGATTTCACTGGGACAGCAGTCCAAAGCTGAACGTTTCAAGGATGGCGGTGTTCGAAAATATTTAAGAAATAGTTATGAAAATTAGGCTTATAGTATAATAACGCCAAATTATTTAATCAACTATTAGGCCTTCGATTCTTGCTCTTACCCCGAAACTGGAAGAAAAATATGAGTATATTGCTCCAATTTGGAACACGCTACAGTTGCAAGACATCGATGGATATGTTGCAGGAGATTTAAAAGTCAGTTGCAGCAACAAATCCAGAGCTAGCAGAATTGTAGACTGCAGAGGCAGGAGTGAGGCATCTCCAATAAACGTTTGGTTGCACAGGGAAAGCTTGCCATAATCTAATGGATTCCTCAGTTGTGCTTGGAGGTAATTTTGATGTGCAAGAACACTTAAAGGTTAGTAAAATAGATAAATAAAAAAACACTTAAAACTGTAAAAATACCGATATTGCAGGCACTGAAGCTGTTCCAGGAGATTTACAAGGCATGCTTTAAGGAAAACTCAGATTCCGAGTACACATCACTCATTGATGAGTTTTCTACAGTGTGGGAGAATCTTAAACTGCAAACTCTTACAAATTCCACATTCTACGATTAAATGTAAAAGATTTTTGCGAATACACCGGAAAATCGCTAGGTGTATTCGGTTCGGAGAGCAAGCCTCGGAGAGTGTTCATCATGATTTTTCAGAAACGTAGAAACGATATCAAACCCCCGATACATCGAAGTTGTACTATGAGCATCTCTTAAATGCTGTAGTGGACTATAAAAGTGGTCATCTGTGTTGATTTTTAACTTTAAATAAAAAATATCGTTTATTTTTATTGTAGAATCCAAGAAGGTAATCAAAAATGACTATTTTAAAGCCAATATTACACTATTTACCTTCTTCGACTGAGCACAATTTAAAACACGAAAAAATGGTTGAAAACTCAAAAACGATTTCAACTACGCCTGGAAAGATATTCGCTTTTTAGTGAAGCAGAATTAAAAAAGAATTTAAAAAACATGGAAAAATTTGAATCAGTCTAATAAAGTTTTAGAAAATTACCAATAACTTTTCAGGATCAACTCACATCTTTTTCCGGTCTTCCACAAAGTTGTCGGGCATTAAATTTTCTATACAGTCATTGAACTGGGTGATTGTCATAAAATATGTGTAGTCAGAAAAATCCATGGTCATAGAAAATAAGGTCGAAAAATCCCATTGGAAATCTAATGCAAATTGACTTAAAATTGAAAATCGCTCTAATTCAAAAAAGCCCGATGAAACATTTCCAAATTTTCAGGATAGATGCCTGAATACTATATCTTTCGAATGTCGAGTTCTGTTTTGGTGGTCATTTTTTATTTTTAATAACGTATTTTGGCACACCGTGAAGATATCATTGGGATAGGATTTTTAAAGCTATATTATTACTTTGAAAATGTGGATTGAATTAATTATAATCAAATAACTGAATTTATCGATGTTTGTTATACATTTTCTTTTTCTATTACGGTCCCCCTCCTTACTAACCAGTGAAACAAATACCCTCGGCTCATTTAAGCTTTATAAAAGTAAAAGGCCTTTTATAAAATAGTTGTAAATTAAAAAAAAATCTTTCAAATTACTGAAAAAAAAGCATCACAGATAATCGCAAAGACCTTTTGGATCGAATCACATAATTTCAGATATCTTTTGTTTTCATCAAGAACTAATAAATTTCGTCGATAACTTTGATGCCGGCTGATTCATGTTGATAAAAAATTTAAAATCGTTCACCCAGGCTTTATTATTAAACTTTCATAATTTTCGTCAAAATTTAGAAATAAAAAATATTTCACCAAGTTTTGGTTATTTTTTTTGTCAGTACACTGGATTCTTTTTTTAAACGATCTTATTTTACACGGTTTTATTTTAAACGACTTTTTTTAAACGATTTTCTCGAAATAAGACGATTTTTGAACATGTCAAAAACAGGTTCTACACATTCCCGCTTTTTATCCGAACCATTCTTGGGTGGTAAATGGATTCGGACGTTGCTTCCCGACGGAAACATTTGCCGGAATGGCCACTAACTCTGCGGAAGTTCCGGAACAACCGTGGCTTAAAACCCAAAACAAAGCAATCCAAAACAAATCTTTGAGTTTCCCGGTTTCACTCAAATCACTTCAGAATGGTCTACCTGGTTGGAAATGATCAATTTACAATCCAAGTTGGCCACTTTACTCAAAATGAGCGATGAATTTTGCCCGGTTGTTTTGAACTTTTTTTACACGATTTCTTTTTTTGCACGAACACAACAATCGTTTAAAAAAAGAATCCAGTGTATTTGAATGATAACAGAACAAGCCTTTTAGAAGAATTGAATAAAATAATTTTAAAAAAATCGGCTGAGCACATTTTTTATCATACTATTTTAGCTTGAAACGAAAATAATGACTTCTGTAACGGACTTCGCAATTACCTACTTTGATCATGGCTGTTCCTCCGATTCACTCTGATGGATTTTGCTTTTCAAAGTGGTAAATAATTAGGAAAAATGTAAGCTGAATAAAATAAACTCCAATATTACGTTATGCCAATAAACAATATTGCATTTATGCATTGAACAGAAAATAATAAATGCTTGAAATGTTAGAAAAAAGTTAACAATCTGAATGACTGTGAGGCCAATGCAGATACGTGCATATTTGATCAAGTCATATAAATTTTCCCAACAATCCATTGTAGAAAAAAGTTAAGGCATAAAAATTAGAAAAAAGCTTCGCGGGCCGCATAAAAGGGTCTCGCGGGCCGCGGATTGCTCACCCCTGGTGTACAGCTTATTATTAATCATTGTTGGGAAGGTAAGGACATAACGAGCACTCGGGACGCGGGGCATAGAAAGCACTTCTCTTTTCTACAAAAGTACGCATTTTCTTAAATAAATTTTCATGAGGAATAGTTTCGAACTTCCTATAATATTAATTTTTCACCAAAAAAGGAATTTTCTTATCATCTTAACAGAAATATTTAAACAAAAACATCTAGGTAGGTTCTCAAGTGACGAAAATATTTTAATTTTCAAGCACCAGGAAATAAGGGTGGCCAGCGAACCGGGAAAACCAGGAAAAAACCGGGAATTGAAAATGGGACCGGGAAAACCGGGAAAAAAACCTGGTATTTCAAATCAAAACCGGGAAAATTATTTATGAATCGTCGTTGTACATTGCAGTGAAGGTAAAAAAAAGTTTTTAAATTAAATAAAAATTTTACAACTGTGAAGTTTTAAAATGTTAAGTCTTGGTAGTTAACTTTCATAGAGTTCATTAATAAAAGATTCCGTACCGTTATGCACTTTCTTTACGAATTGGAAAAAATGGACCCTTAAAAAATTAAATGAAAGGAATTTATAAAAACCCCATATGCTGGACTTTTTAGTTCTGATAGTAATTCATTTGTTGAAATCAGACAGTTTTCGATTGAATCCACATCTCGAAAACTAAGATTTAGCTAAGTTTAACATCCATCTGATATCTGGAATTATTGCACTTACTTAATGATCCCGCGCCGATCCTCCGGTGCATAGGGCCGTGGTAAAAGACCTCCACTGTTGACGATCCGGAGCCAGCGTCTTCACCTGGTCTCAGTCAAGATTCTCGTCGACAGTTCGGATTTCAGCGGCTAGGCTTCGCCGCCACGAGTTTCTGGGTCTGCCTCTTCTTCGATGACCTTCTGGATTCCAATCTAGCGCCTCTCTGCAAATCTCGTTTTCATCTTTTCGCAGCGTGTTCCCAATCCATCTCCACTTACGTTCCCGAATCTCAATTTCTAGCGCCCTTTGATGACACCGGCGATGTAGTTCCTCATTCGAGATCCAGTTGCCAGGACACCAAGCGCGGATTATGTTCCGCAGGCAGCGGTTTACAAATACTTGCAGTTTTCGCGTCGTCACCGCATATGTGCACCAAGTTTCGCACCCGTACAGCAATACGGATTTGACGTTTGAGTTGAAGATTCGGATTTTTGTTCGTAGAGAGATCTGACGTGACCGCCAGATGTTTCGGAGACTCGCAAACGCAAATCGGGCCTTTCTGATCCGGGTTTCGATGTCTTTCCTGGTACCACCATCAGGCGTTATCTGGCTACCAAGATACTGGAAGCACTCCACTTTCTCAACTTGTTGCCCAGCTACCATGAAACTGAGGGGATTTCCTGGGTTGATCTCCATCGACTTGGTCTTTCCGACATTGACTTTGAGACCTGCTGCCTTGGAACTTTCGGTGAGGTCGTCGAGTTTGCTCTGCATGTCCGGTTGTGTTTGGGCGAGCAAAACAATATCGTCAGCCAGGTCAAGGTCGTTCAGTTGCTCCATTGTTAAAGGATTCCACGGCAATCCTCGGTTCGGTGCACAGTCGATCGATCCAGTCAGAATCTCATCCATTACGATGAGGAAAAGTAGCGGTGATAAGATACATCCTTGTCTCACTCCAGCAGTTACCGGGATTGGTTCGGACAAGACACCATCGTGCAAGACCTTGCACGAAAATGTCTCGTATTGTGCTTCGATGAGATGGACTAGTTTCTCTGGAACCCCTCGTCGCCTTAGAGCCGCCCAGATGTTTTCATGGTTAAGTCGGTCGAATGCTTTTTCGAAATCAACGAACACCAGCAGAAGAGAGTCCTGGAATTCGTTGATTTGTTCCAGTATGATTCGTAGCGTTGTGATGTGGTCCACACATGATCGTCCGGATCGGAATCCAGCTTGTTGCCGTCGGAGTGTAGCGTCGATTTTCTCCTGGATCCTGTTCAGGATCACTTTGCAGAGGACTTTGAGGGTTATACAGATCAACGTTATGCCTCGCCAGTTACCGCACTCTGTCAGGTCTCCTTTCTTCGGGACCTTTACGAGGATACCCTGCATCCAGTCGGCCGGGAATGTTGCAGTATCCCAGATGTCAGCGAAAAGACGGTGCAACATTTGTGCTGATAGGGCAGGGTCGGCTTTCCGTATTTCAGCAGGGATGCCAGGTGCTTTGTTGGATTTCATGTTTTTGATTGCCGCTTCTATTTCAGCCAGCGAGGGCGCTTCCGAGTTGACGCCATTAATGCGACTTACTGTTGGCGCTTCGAGCTGCGGGTTTTGTTGGCCATCGCTATTCGTGACTCGGAAGAGTTGTTCGAAGTGCTCAGTCCATCGTTTGAGCTGATCCGTTCGATCGGTCAATAACTGACCTGCTCAGTCTTTTAGCGGCATTCTTGCATTAGTCCTTGCACCACTGAGGCGGCGAGAAATGTCATAAAGTAATCGGATATCTCCATTGGCGGCGGCTCTTTCTCCTTCTTCGGCTAGGGAGTTTGTCCAGGCTCTCTTGTCTCGTCTACAAGCTCGTTTAACTGCCTTTTCCAGCTCCGCATATCGTAAGCGGGCGGCTGCTTTGGCTGACCCGGTACATGCCTGCTCAATTCCGACTTTCGCCTTTCTCCGATCATCGACCATCCTCCAAGTTTCATCCGACATCCATTCACTCCTTCTTCCACAAACTTTACCGAGAGTACCATGGCTCGTCGTGATAAAGGCATTCTTGATTCCACACCACTGTTCTTCGACTGTTTCGTCTGTCGGCAGCTCCGAGGTAATTATTGTACGTTAATTCAAAATTGATGATGTTCGAATATGCGAAACTTGAAAAAATTAGCAGAAATCTAACAAACACATTTAAATTGGGAGAGTTCTTTTGAAGAGTCTGACAGAAAAATTCGAATTAATTTCGGTGGGATTTTAAAAGAACGTTAAAAGAGGTACCGTAAACTGGGGGAACTTTGATCACTTTTTTCATTCATTTTTGAATATTTTGGAAGGGGTTGCTTTTTCGTAGACAAAAAAGCTTTAAAACCCTTACTGATGTGAGGAGTGTCAAAAATGATCATTGATTTTAGTAAATTCAAACGACATTGGTTGTTATAATTAAATGTTTGTTACAAAACTAGATTTCACTAGTTTGATCACTAAGGTTTTTAAGTATCTCAACATCTTCAAACTTATTGTTTTGATGCCATTAAGCCTAGAAGGCTCAAAACATCGATAACATTATTTTTTGTTTGGACTCAATTGAATTTTTCAACGTTTTCTTCCAAAAACAAATATACTTTAAAGATGGACAACGTTGCTGCATACATTTAGGGGCAAAAATTATCAACATTTCTCAATATTTTTTGGTTTCAAAAACAAACAAAATTTTACTTTCATGCAAGTCCTCGTACTGTTCCCATGTTCTTTTTTTCTTCAAACTTAACCATTTGATAGTGTTTCTAGCCATTTTGTCTATACGGGCTTTTTCGTGAAAAATGACCGTTTTTTTCAATATCCAAAAATTATCATCAAATGACCATAAAAATTACACTTAAACTTAACCTTAATCAAGAAAAAAGATGAACTTCCAAATTAAACAACCCATTTGCTCCTAAATGATTAAATTTGATCAGGAGAGATGTTTGTTTATGAGCCTTCAAAAAACAGATATTATAAGACTTTAAAATTATATTTTAAGTAATATAAAAAATCTCCTAATAAAAACCCAAATTTAGCTTATTTGTAACTAAATTTACAGGCTTTCAAACGTAGTATCAACAGTTTACAGATATTTCAACTTTATACTTAGTTAATGATGATTATCTGCAAAAATGTCATGTCGATCAAAGTTACCCCGCTGATCAAAGTTCCCCCAGTTTACGGTTTATGAATTCAGTTATTCATTCTTACTCGGTCATTTATTTTTTTATTTTTTTTTTTTTTTTTTTTTGAAAGCTATTTATTACAAAGATCTTATGATTAAATGCTGTTTTAAAATAAATTGAACAATGAACTTTTTTTTTGACGCGACTTAACTTATTTTCAGCTGTTTACAATTGAGGTTACGGTAATCATAACCATAATTCAAGTTATCATTTGATTGATAAAATATTTGAAAATATCTTCACTACAAAATTTTGTAGTACATTTGTAGTACAAATTGTCAAAATATATCTAAAAATAAGTTCAAAAATCAATCATCAAATTTCTGACAAACGACATAACTTCGAAGTACTTATTTTATTTAGATTCGAAAATTTTTTCTTCTAATTTAGTTCAATTTTAAATTTTGAAAATCGGAAATTTTCCATGCTGAAATATGCCGGAAACAAAAAAAAAATAAGATGCCACCATTTAATTTGGGTAATTAGTAAACGCACAGAAGACAGAAGGTGTAAAAACTACCAAGTTTTTGTGTGATTCCTGTATATATTTTTCAATTAAACCAGTAGGATTTGAAAAGTCGAATAAAAACATGCATTTTTGAGATAGGACTGAAAATTCAGACTAAGAATATAGATGTATTTACCAGAAGTAAGGTAAATAGATTTAGGCATCTAGAAAATTAAATTTAAAGGTATTTAATGATAAACATGATTCAGTTCAATATAAGAACCGAAATAAAATTTCAGATTACTTAGTATGAATCAGGTAAATCAATATCTGTTTTAAGAGCAGAAGGAACAGAAGGAAAATATTAGAATACTCAATCCGAAAATAAAATAAGCGCCAGAAATTAAAATTAAAATTTAAAAATTGAATCCAAACTTGAATATGATTCAATATTTCAATTATTCAATACGAAATTCATCGCGCATAATTATGTTTAAAATTACAGAATTCATTAGCAAGATTTCTACAGTAAAATTCAGTATTTCAACTTGAAATTTTAAAAGTATTATACGCATGGCATCAAATCGAAACTATAATTTATCTCATGCAAATTTTAAAAATAATGCAATTTCCCTTATAATTGACGTAGGTGGTGTGAAAGACTGAAAAGAAGGTTACAATTTTCGGTTTATGTTAGGTCAACTAGAATTATTTTCTAACCGTATTACCATTACCATATTCTGAATAACTTTTAAGTTTCAAGATTAAACTGAAAAAAAATTAAGTCCACTCACACTTTTACGTTCAACTTGCATAAAAATATATTAAGTTTTGGTCTAAACACCTGATAAACAAATTTTTTGCGCATTTTGAAACAGGGAAAACCACAAAATCTCAATCGGGAAAACCGAGGAAAAACCGGGAATTCGAAAATGGAAACTCGCTGGCCACCCTGATTTTATTATCTTAGATTCATCTTGATCTATAATGTACGCACTGCAACATGGTATACACATTGTTCCTCAACTTTCACCATCATTATTTTTTTTGATTTTTCACTTAAATCAATTTTAAAACGCGTTTTTACTTTAATTTGTTGACTCGGGGTGAATAGAGCACAATTAATCGTGGCACGATGAGCATTTTCTGCCGTACAGCTTCACAAGTTTACATCTGACGATTTGGCCTATTGGTTAGATGTCGGAGAGGTAATCAGTAAGCTCGGGTTCGATTCCTGTTCAAGGAAATTTTTTAAATATGTTGCCCCAAACACATAGGACATAAGAAATCGAAATGTTATTTTGATTACAAATTACTCAAAAATGCATGAAACGAATCTTTTGTTACTTGAAAAACAAATTTTTTTTGTCGTTAACCTTTCTTTGCGGTTAGCTTTAGGGTCTATATGACCCGAACTGTACTTTCTCGAAGCGATATCTCAGGAACGGTTTAAGCTAGATACATGAAATTTTCTGACTTTTCCTAAAATGAGAAGCTCTACAATTTCTCTATTTAAAATTTTTGAATAGGGCTACCAGGGTTGTTTTGTATGTATGTATGTATGTATGTATGTATGTATGTATGTATGTATGTATGGTTCCCCCCATCGGTAGCAAGGTCCAGCCTATGTCTGTGTGTGTGTGTCTGTCTGTGAGACAAGAGATATGAGACACTCACTTCTAACGTCTCACGTCTCAAATCTCATCACTCACTTCTTACGTCTAACTTCTCAAGTCTCCTGTTTCATCTCACTTTTCACGTCTAACTTCCCACTTGTCCATTTTCTTCATGTATTCTACCAACAATGCTTTTAATCTGCAAGGTTCAACCATTCAAAACACTAACAGTGAAACATATTGACAGCTCTAAAGATGTTTCCAGAAAGCTTTTAAAGTCAGTGCAGGGCTTGTGATATAGCTCAGTTGGCAAGTCTGTTGCTTCCTGAGCCGATGTCCGCGAGTTCAAGCCCAAGAGTAAACATCGAACACAGTTGTACCGGATAAGTTTTTCAATAACGATCCGCCAACTGCAACGTTGATAAAGTCGCGAATGCCATAATGATGGTAAAACGACTATAATCGAAACAAAAAAAAAATTTTAAAGTCAGAATCACCCAAAATCATCGATGCGTTAAAAACTTAAAATTCAAAACAAACCACCGAAACATGAGTCATGGTGTTTTATCAAAATACAAAAAAAAAGCCACAATAAACCACTCATCACCGATCTCATATTTCCTCTACCCATCTTCTCCTTTTTGCAGTGAACCGGAGCCCCCGAACTCGATGATTCTGCTTCACGATATCACCGACAAACCATCCGGCTGGATCCAGCTGGTCAAATCGCTAATCCGGGTGGTGCCGCTAGAGCATCCGATGGGGCCGAGCGTAATTACCCTGCTACTCGACGACAGTCCGCTGCCGACCAAGGATTCCGTACTGGAGGTAAGTGCCGCGGTTTCAATTGAGAGAAATACCTATAACGATAACCTACACAACTGGTGGCAGAACGGTGAGATACTTATTTCCAATTAGCAATTCCAAACGGACGGAATCGTTGTCGTTAGACCTCCAACCTCCTCCCCGTTCTTTGACAGCGCCATCGACCGACCGATGACGATGCCCCGGTAAACGCCAGGCAATCTGTATAGTGATAATTTATGATCATTATCACTACGACGCACTCTTCCGTTTTTTTCCGTTTTTTTTATCAAATCTTCGACACAACCTTGATCTGATATGCGCATAAAGTTTCACCGGTTCAATTACCGCCTCACCTCAATTAGTGACAATACGGTCTAACGGTTTATCGGTGAGGTTTTAGAGACAGCTGTAAGCGATTTTGGTATGAAGGTTTTTTTTACCATAAACATTCCATAAGAAAACAAAATAATAAATCTTTTCAATAATCCATACGGATTTATCGAAAGTTATTGTTGTACGAATAGTATATTGGAATATAAATTATGGACTGATGATATGTCAGAAGAAATCTGAAGGCGTTGAAAAAGGGTGAAAAGCATCTTAAATATAAACTTAAACCACTAGTCAAAGCTGACCACTTTTTTACTCCTGTTTACTCCTTTCCATTAACGTCTAATTCATTGCAGTATTTAGTGATTTATATAACACAGCTGTAATTGCACAAAAAAAAAATTTAGAAAGTTCATCGTTCACAAAATCTTGGATCTTTTGAAGCCAAGAAGATTTTCAACCTTCAAACAGAAATTTTCAATCAATCATCAATCGAATAGATTTCCAAATTCAGTAGCACAGAGAGCTATACCCAAAAAAAGAGGTTGCAAAATTTCAATGCCGATCGGAGCCAACGGATGATATGATTACTTTTCCGTCACGGGCATAAATACTCAAGCTCTCGGGTTAAATGATGCAGGACCACTACGTACAAACAAACATTCAAGCGAAACGAAAAAAAACATTTTTTAGGTTTATTATCTCAGAAACAAGAAAACAAAAAAAAATACCGTCGATGAGAATCGAACTCACAACCTTCACTTTTCCCATCCTACAGCTTAACCAGTGTACCACTTTAGCCAGATGGAACGAGGATCAATTGTCATAGTCCTTGTGCAACGGCTCATCACCAAAAAAAACGCACAGCGTCTGGCGTTTGGCCGGGTGTTCGTCAGTATTTTCTTATAATGGGAAAGGGAAGTGGAAACGAGAAACTGTTTTTTGCTTTCCTACTGTCTGTTAACAGCCGGGCAGCTTAACCGGTGGTTTTTTGTCGGTGTTTTGAAACAAGATTTTTTTTTCTGTAGTTTTCCAAATGCTGCCTTACATACACACGAACAGCATTGACCGAGCCAATCAATTAATTTAATCATTGTTTCCATCTTCCTTTCTCTTGTGATGGGATAGAGAGGGACATGGAAACGTTCTTATTTCGTTTCCTTCAGTCATTTGCTATGCGGTTGCGCTCTTACAAATGCTAAAACCACCAACCCACCGAAAGTGTACTATGTATGCCGTGACCGGGATTCGATCTCACACCCCCTGGCTTAAAAGACTTGAAGGCTATCCTCTACTAGACTGAGTCGATTTAGGGTTATTTTTGAATTTCTCAAACCTAAAAAGCTTCGTCTTGGTATAAAACTCATCCATGATTTTTTGCAGAATTTTTAAGTAACGTTTACATGAGTAAATTTGAACTATCAGGTTGGTTTGGGAAAAAAGTATATTTTGTACTGAAAAATCAACATAATTTTTGTTTCTTCTGTGGAACCGAGCCAGCTGACAGTTTTTGTGCCAATTTATAAAAATCCTAAGGGAAATTTTCCGCTGAACACTTTGTTGAAGACCGCAACTTCGTATCTTATAAGGCAAAAAAGTTATTAGCTGTTTAACAGAGGTATGTGATCGGTACAAAATCGATCAGGAATTTAAATTGATTTCTGTTTGTAATGGTCCTTTTTATGTTCACTTAACACCGGCCACCTTGAAACTGCTGCCGCTCGCTTCAATAACACATATGCCCAACGGGTTGCTGCATGCTTCTTCGGCTGGATTCGAAGGCACGGCTGGTATGTTGCTCATCGAGGAAACTGCTTCGTCTGAGCGTCGGGACTAGTGATCGATAATGGGACCCTGGTGATCACTCGGCTGAGAACTCATTCGGTTGGACCAGAAGATACGGTTGACACATCGCACATCTTAGAATTTCGTCTCAACATCGGAACTGGTGCAGAATCTGTGAACAACAAGAGATCCGGTAGAACGAACAACGGAGTATAAGGTTATAGAAACGCTAATCACCTGTTAGCGCCCTTTAAGCGCGTTGAGCAACGTACGGCGTGCTCTACCTATATTTGAAGACTCTGCTGTTGATACCGATGTTGTTGGCCGTTCTCGATGGTGGCCCATGAGATGCTGTGACGATGTACGATAGTTGGTGATCTGGAATCGACAAAAGACCCGGTAGATGGAACGATAGGGGAAAAACTATAGGAACGCTAATCACCTATTAGCGCTCCGTTAGCACGTTGAGCAACATTCGGCGTGCTCTACCGGTCTTAGAAGATTCTGCTTCGGCTTGTGGCTTGGTCAATGGTGACGAATACTAGATGATCTGCGATCGACAAAGAACCGGTAGATCGAACGAGAAAATGTGACAGTTTGGAACGCTAATCACCTATTAGCGCTCGACATGCGCAGTGAGCCACATTCGGCGTGCTCTGCCGGTCTTTGTAGAAGGATCTCGATGATGGCGGGGTACAATAGAACGTCTAAGGAACTGTAAGCAACAAAGACCCGGTAGATCGAACGATATGGATGGAATAATAGGAACGCTAATCACTTGTTAGCGCTCCATTAGCGCGTTGAGCACATTCGGCGTGCTCTACTGGTCTTTGTAGCTTTTTCTTGTCGTCGGTGGTTTTGACAACCATCTCGCTGGGCTGTATCTGGTCCTAAAACCGGAACGACTCCATCTCGATCTGGATGAAGCTGTGCGAGGCGATCTAGTGGCCGCAAGGTGGCGGAACAGGGCCAGTATTTCAGCGACGACGGATCGTACCACCATGCAGGAAAGTCGGACGGCTGAAGGTGCCGACTGCATTGTTCACTCCCGGAATGAGAACTGGGCCCGTCTGTACCAATCTGGAAAGCAGTTGCACGTTTAGCAGCGACAGTTCGCCAACCATGCGGTGGCGGCTTTGAGCGTTGGGGTATCCGGAACGGTGCTGTTGGCAGAACAGGTGCACAGTACTCCATAACGGTAACAGAGGGCTGCTTGGTCGAATGGGCAGCGTAGCCGGAGGATCCACAGACAGCATCTTCTCCTTCTTCGATGACCTTGGCTGCGCTTAGAAGAGTATTGGACAGCAGGCTGTGTTGAGCGACGGGACCGACGAGCAGCGTATCGTTGAGTGCGTATCCTGCATAGGGCTCATAGGATGCGTTGAATACCACGCGTTCATTGGTGCCTGGTGGTTTTGCTGGCTTCCTTGAGCACCGGGTAATGTGGCAGATAGCAGTGTGGTTCGTCCTCAACAGGATCGCTGTTGTGCATATTTCTGGGTTGGAGAAAAATTTCAGGAGTTTGGAGAAATGGACACCATTTTCTGTTGGAGTTTCATTGTGTGGTCTCCGTGTTTGAATCTTCAAGGGATGGAACTCCCCAGGGATCGCTTCTCGGGTTTGATCAACGGTTGAGAGGAAGCACGCTCGCGGTGCGGTGGTGGAGCTGGAATCCACTTTGCCGGAAACTGTCCAGCCAAAGAGGGTGTCCACCAAAATCGGTAAACCGTTACCAAGGGAATGGCCTGTGTGGAACTCATGGTAACATTCTCCACCAATGATCATGTCGATTGTTGCTGGAACGTTGAACTGAGGATCCGCCATTGGAACCTTCGGCATTCTCCAGGCAGTTGAATCGATCGGGGATGTAGGAGGATAAAACGTAGGCTTCTTTATGACGAGGAAATCGAGTGTGGTGGAGAAGTTGAAGTTCTTGGATACGATCTTGGCAGCTAACTTGTGCTTGATGCGCTTCACTGACTCTCCAATTCCGGCAACTGCGATGTCCACGGGGCTTTGGCGGGTGGCGAGTTCGTTCGCCAGCTTCTTGGTGATGAAGTTGGACATAGCTGCAGAATCTAGCAGAGCACTCTCAGAGGAATCTTTCTTCCGTATCGGTCGACAACTAACAGCGTAACTGTCTCCAATAGAACCGTCGAATTTGAATGCACGGATTTATTGCTGATGGGCTGAGTAATCCGCTTGTACCTGGATTCTCTTGTGTGGCTTGCGATCTCTCGGGTGAGAACTCATTCGGTGCTACTGCTGGGTCGTGTAACATCGTATGGTGCTTCGCTTGGCAAATCCTGCACAGATTTACAGGTTCTAGCCTGATGGTTCCCGCGGAAGCAATTCCAGCAAAGACTGTGCTGTGTCACAAGCTCTCGCCGTTGGGAGCTTGACAGATTTGAAAATGCTGGACATTGGTGAAGGGAATGTATTCTCAAACAACAGTGGCATGGAAAAGTGCTGAATTGGGTTTCGGACGTAGCTACGTTCACGACAGATTTGATGGGAGCTTGCTTCTTTGGGATTTGTGCGGCCACCTTGGAAACGGTGAAGCCTCAGGAACGATGCTGTAAATCGCTTTCCACGGATTTCAACATCCAGACTTGTTGAATTAGAAACTCGATGAGCTCGTCGTATTTCACCTCGTCTTTCTGTCGAGTATCTTGCTCCCTCGCACGAATTGTCGTCGAATCCAATTTATTCGTCAGGATGAAGATGAGCGGAGTGTCCCAATGATCTATCGGTTCACCTAACTTCCCCAGTGCCTTGACGTGTCACTGGAAATCATCAACCAGTGTGTTGAGGTCTTGTGCTAATTCATGCCATGCTGGATCGGTGGAAGGTTGTACAGGCCTCAGAACAGCTCCTTTCTGATGAATCGCTTGTTGTCGTAGCGCTTTTTCAATCCGTCCCACGTCGAGGCATAGTTATCGGCTTGGATATCCAAAGACTCAAACGGTTTTCTTGCCTCTCCTTCCAGTAACTGCAACAGATACTGTAGCTTGTTGACGATCGGCATGTCCTCGTTGCAGTGGATCATCGAGAGAAAGTTGTCTCGGAACGAGATCCAGCGCGATTCATCTCCACTAAATTTCGGAAGATCGATTTTCGGCAGCCAAAAATGGAAATTGGAAGCTATGCTGTGAGAAGCCGATGCGTGTATGATCGTCGAACTAAACGGATGCTCCCTACTTTCCAGTTTGGACAACAAGAAACCTTTCGCTCTGCAAAACCGATCCTCGAAATTCGCCCGGAACTCCAGATGTGTCTCGAACCGTTCTTCGCTGTCACGCATCTCGATACCGTTATGCACGTTCAGGAACAACTCGTTTCACTTGTTGAGCGCCTCTAAACGTACCGCAACCTGGCAACAATCTCGTTCATAGGTGAAGTCCGCTACGAACTTCTCCACCACATCTCGTTCGGCAAACGCTTGTTGTCTCGTCACTTTTGCACAATACTGTAGTCTAGCAACTTGTCTCAATGCGTCCAAGCAATGTTCCAGTGTCTCAGTGACCACTAGAAGTGAATTCCAATTTGTTCAAAAACATTCAATTTTTCAAGTGTTGATGTATTTTTGAACGACACTGTAAGGTGCACCACCCTAAATGCACTTGCACTTCCACCTTTAACCGACCTTTGGCCACAAAATGCAATTTGGTTACAAAAAGTTATTTAATTTTTCCTTGTTGCAAGACTTTTGCGCTGTACTGTGTAATACTTGTCGACCAGTGTAATCCTGTCGTTTGTTTTGATTCCACAATCAATCACCAAATGAAATTGCAAGTGCCGTATCAAACAAGTCAAAATTGAAAAATCGGTACTATTTTCGCTGGCCAAGTGTGTAATTGGGCCGTAATAGTTTGTCCGCGGTGTGAAAATCACAAGTTGGCCTACCTTGGGTGTGGATGGATTTCTACAAACCACAACTGCTATGGCGCTCGGAAGATGGCGAATACTGATTCCTCTGCTGGTTCCTGATGAGATGATGTCCTCGAATCCGGCCTTGAAGGACCAAATGTTCGGGCTCGGCCGATGGGGGGGGTGTTCGGATTTCGGGGTATTTCTTCCCGTCTCTCGTCAACGGCATCTACCAGCAGCAAGAATGTCCAGGTAAGTCTTCGGCACTTCACTAGTCAGCTGTTCACCCGCTGGGGAAGAATTTGTTTTCCTCTTTCGGGTAGGTTTGCGAGTAAGTACCACACAGTATGCACGTTGTAGTTGTGATTTGTTTACCACAATTGCCGATTTCGGATCCACTATTTAGAAGTCGCTTAGTTGGACTTAAACTTTAGATTTGATTTTAAGACGAAGTAAAATTCCGTGCTATTTGTTTAACTCAATGATCTATTATAACAACTAAAATGGCTTACAAACTATTGTGTGAGTCTCCCTAGGCGAAAGTTCTTATGTTGCGAGAGAGTACATATTAATGCTAGGGTACGTGTACAGAAAGTGGTGTTTGCAAACAAATTGATTAAAGTGTCAAGTGAACATAAAAAGGACACATTACAAACAGAAATCAATTTAAATTCCTGATCGGTTTAGTACCGATCAGTAAATTCAATTGACATCCCTGCAGGGTGCCTAGCGAGGTATTGCGTGACTACTTTTCATCAGGGGTGTTATACTCCTCAAAACAGCGCAATGTGTTCTAATAGCACAATGTGAGCTCAAGCTTTCTAAAACTGCGCGCACGGCGATAGAACATCTACTGCTCGCTCTTTTACTGCGCGCCGATAGTCGAATTTTCTGAGAGGTTTCTCCCAATGATGAAAAACACAATGAGCTGATCCACTCTGCTCAATGTGCTGCTCAATGTGAACTCTGGCTTTAGAAATTTGCCAAGCACTCTTCTTCGTTTTATTTTTCCTTCTCATCAAAAGAAAATAAAAACGATCATCGTTCGTCCAGTCCGGCACGAAGGCACACCGGCTACTTGCAAGGAAAAAAATAACTCATAAACTAGCAACAGCAACAACAAAAACGAAATTCGGTCGGGCTCGGCCTACCGGCTGCCGAGCAGCAATGCCACGAAAATCTGTACCATCAGTGTATTTAATTCTGTTAAATTGGGACACGTACGGACGAAGATCAGACTTATTTATGATACAGATTTTTTTGTGGCAACGATGTTCGGCAGCCGGCAGGCCGAGCCCGCCCAAATTCCAGCTGTGTTGTTGCTGTTGCTTGTTTTTTGGGAAAGAATTCGCTTTCGTTTGTTGAATTCAGCGTTGTGGTGGTATAGTGGTACACATTGTGCAGCTCAATGTGCTGAGGGCTACCGCTGTGCAGCTCAGTGATTTGCTTCGATGTGGCACATTGATGAACAGCTAGCTCAGGCAGTGCTCGGTTTTGCTCTCTCAATGTGCTATGGAAAAAATGCACATTGAGGTCATTGTGTGAGCAAATGACACCCCTGCTTTTCATGCTATACTTTACGAGGCTCCAACAGTGATGTCAATTGAATTTATTGATTATCAATGCGAAAAGACATACCTCTGTTAAACAGCTAATAACTTTTTTGCCTAATAAGATACAAAGTTACCGTCCTCGACAAAGTTGTTCAGCGGAAAATTAACCTTAGTATTTTTATAAATTGGCACAAAAACTGTCAGCTGGCTCGGTTCCACAGAAGAAACAAAAATGATGTTGATTTTTCAGAACAAAATTATCAATTTTCCCATACAAACCTAAAAGTTCAAATTTACTCATGTAAACGTGACTTAAAAATTCTGCAAAAAATCATGGATGATTTTTAGACCAAAACGAAGCTTTTTAGACCCCAGGGTTTGAGAAACTCAAAAATGGCCCCAAATTGACTCAGTCTAATATATTTCTCGCTGTTCTCAAAAGTGGTCATAAATCGGTTGTTGTTTGTTTTGATTCAGGCACACGTGCTTCTTCGCGAGACATCTGCCCATCTGCCGTCGTCTCATTATTAATTATTTTCCGCGCTAGTTCTCTGAAAATGAATCCCATTTTGCTTCCCTGATAATTATAATATACTCTTTTGGATCAATATCTGTTGTTGCTGTGTTTGCAATATACTAGACTAGAGGTTTGTTTTGTTTTAAATTTAGAACTGAAACGTTCTTCAAGCTTTCACTGCGTAGCCTAAGGCTTCGCAAAAGGTAGGTCGATGTTACAATTCAATAAGGTTATCGTCTTGTGCCAAATTTCGCTCGAATGATGCAGGTATTGGCACGTTGCATGCGCTTCGTGCCAAAACAAACGTCATACATTATCGAATTAGGAAAAGTTAAACAACCTCAAAAACGTCACTGATTGAGTATGTGACGGCAATCTTCATTGTTACTCTATCTTAACGCCATCAAATGCTGGGTTGAAGATTGATTCTAGCGAATCAATCGTATACGATCCCGATTAGACCTTTATGGCAAACTTATAGCAAATTATGCTATCACGCCTTGAGAGTTTAATTTGTTCACATTTTGCTTGACATAAGGTGGTACACAGCAAAATGCGAGCAAAAATTTTCATACTTTGTTAGCAAACTGATACTGTTGAGACTTCTCGTTTATTTTACAATAAATATTTTAAGTGACACTTTGACACTTGGCATGTATATCTCTGTTCACGTTTACAAAAATTATACAGAAAAAAATGCTTTTCGCATTTTGAATGAGGACATTCAGTCGAAGCGTTCGACAGTTATATGATTATATACTTATTTATTCTTTTCCAAAAACAACCTACCCATAACCTTATAAATAAAAATAACACACCCTTTCACTAATGTGTACGTTTCTGTTTCCGTTTTTTACAGGTCGCTGACATGATAACGCACTCCATCCGACGAACGCCCAAAAGGGAGCGAAATTTGTGCGTGATTCTCGGATGTTTAGCGGAAAAGCTAGCCGGCCCCAGCAGTATAGCGGTCCTGTCGGACGTCACACTGGGCTATTTGCTCGGAAATTTGGTAACTAGCGAATGAACATCTATTTTTAAAAAAATCAGAATTTTGACTGTTTTCTTCCTTCCAAAACAGGATGAAGGTATCAATCCCGATGTAATGCTGTTCTCGTTAATCGCTCTGGAGAAGTTTGCTCAAACCAGCGAAAACAAGGCAACAATTAAGGTAAACAACAATTCCGAAAAAAAACCGCCATTCAATCGTGGGAACATAAATTTTATCATTTACTTTTATTTTTAGCGCAAGCTGGCCCTGTACCCGGAAAATCCACTATCACGACTGGAGCGACATGCTGATAGCAAGGAGTTTATCTTTCGGCAAGTGGGTTTCTGTGCTCGGTGGTGTTTGGACAACTACTGTAAGTACCACAATCTGAGTACCTATCTCTTCTCTATCTCCAGTGATAAATTGTAGTATTACTTTTGCGTGTTTTCATGGTGTACATTCCGCGCGATTTGTTTTAGTCCCCGCCAGAAGACTGATAACTATGATGTGACTGATATCTTGATGTGTCCGAACACTTCCGTATTACAGCTAATAATGGCGGTTGACCGTTTGTTATGTCAATGTAGCGCCCAATCGATATCTGATGTTGATTTTATTTGGTACTTCCTAAACGCACTTTTGGTATCAGTTGTTTGTTATTGTTATCAAAAATCAGAAAATGGATTATTGCTGTCTTTTATTAGGCTTATCCCATCCCTTGTAATTTCAACTGTAAATCTTCTTTGAACGTGTAATTTTAAACTAAACAGGCAGTTATAAAAATGGTTTATACCCTTAACTTAAAATTAACTCTCTTGTTAATGCAAGCTCAAACGAAAAATTTTAAAAATATTTATTCTGAATTAAAAAAAAACCTTGAAAAAAAGTTAAATTTAATTATTCCAGGAAACCCCGAATGAAGATCCTTTATGATGGATAAATCGAGATTTTTGCCTGCTCAATTCCCAAAAACTCAGAAAAAAGGGTACATATTTCTAGTTTTTCATCAAAAATGATGATGTGTTTGTGTTCGTTTTTTTTTAATTGTCCATCTCATAAAATAATCAGTCCTTCCAAATCTATACATGTTAAAAAACTGTCTGCTATTACGTGGACTGATATCAATATTAAGATCACGATACACCTAAGGTGAAAATAGAAAATTCTTATTTCGTCAATAACTCAAAAATGCGACATTAGTTGGTTTTGTAACATTGTGGACTCGATGGCGAATAGTTTCAAAATTTATTTCAAAATGGTCTCAGTTTTGAACCTCTTAAAAATGTTTTTCATCTTGCGAGAATCAAAATAAAAAAAAAATAATGAATTTCAAATACTGAGACCGGTTAAAAAATCAGCTTTTAACTATTCCCTATCGATTCCACCATGTTACAAATCCAAAATTTTTGTAGTTAGTCTGGAACAAATATCAAACTCTGTTTTTGTCACCCCCCTCCCCCCCCCCCCTATCGAAATTTCAAAAAACCAGAAGGGGGAAATAAATAAAGTTTGAAGTAATTTATGTAAATTTCGATAAAAAATTCCAATATCTGAAAGATTTAAAGACCCAGAAAAAAACAAATTTAATGAAGATGGAAGTTAGTTCACCTTTTGATTGCTTGATTTGATTGAATTATTCGATAAAAAATCACGTCAGCACTAGACTTTTAAACAACTAAATCGCATATCTGAAGTAACTTCATTGAAAGAGGCATAAAACATTTCCGGAAACCAAAAACACCAATCACGTATACTTCCTGGCGTTCTGGGCATTGCAATAATTTTTACAAAAATGACTCTAATTTGATTCTCAGGAAAAAATCAAACAAACAAGTTTAGTGGTCGTAATGAGCGAGGGAATCGAAAAGTTTTTCTTTCTCTCTTTAAGAAAACCCCGTAACATCTGAGCTGCATTGAGCTGCATCCCACTTATACAAATTTAAAACCATCCCCCAAATTCGGTAGCTCTGCCATCGCCTATAAGGTACACCGAAGTGCAAACATTAAACTTTTCTCGGTTACATGAAAATTTAAAAAAAAAATCTCTTCGTGAAATTGTTGTTAATGCCCAAACAAACAATCTGACATAGATAAACTAAACTTTCTTTAAATTACTCACTAAAACACTGCACTGTTTGATTACACACGAATTCAAGTACGTACTAGACACTCAGAGCTAGACATGAAAAGTTTATTTTTGATTTGCACATTTTGGCTACAAATAAGGGCATTCAAATACTATTTTTAGTTGAAAGGGAAGTATTTGGGACTGATATTCAAGCGAAAGCAGATAATTTATGATAAATTTTCAGTACACCCTAAAAGTTGTGAAAATAATATTCACTCTTATCATCCGACACTGCGGCGAAAGCCATTTTGGATTTCCGGACCCCCACTTATCTTTGAAATGCTGTAAATTAATTTAAATAGCATGAAAGTGTAGTGACCCTATACGTCTATTAAACACTTCCTTTCTAATTACGCACAACGAAACAAACCTGAAATCCTGAACACGACTGTTGCTCACAAAATTACTTAACTGAATGAATTTTCCTAGTCTCACACGCTCACGCTTTGATTGCTACAATTGAGTAATTGATACAGGGTCCGAATAATAACCCATTTACATGTATTAAACTGAAATATTATTCGTTAAGAGGAATTACATATATATTCAATTCAATATAATTTTTCATTAATTCTATTATTATTTCTTACCCTTAACCTCATTCCAGGCCCGTGCGAAGGACCCGTCCATGGGGGGGGTTTTCAAAATTCAAATTTAGCCAAAAATAATAACAATACCAACAATATACAATAAATAAGGAAATTGATTTCCTTATTTATGATTATAATTGAACCTTAAAAATAATAAGTATTATTGATTAAATAAGTCCAAATTTTTAAAACAAATCAGAATAAATGTTTCAAATCGATGCTATTTCCGGTAAGTCATTGATAAATATCAAAATTATGATGAAATAAGAGCTAATGCATTAATGCAATCTACATAAAATATAACACCAGATATAAAGAAAATGTGAGTGCTCAAATAAACGTGCGATAAGGTTTAAAATTAACCTTTTTAAAAAAATAATGGAAAAATGATAATGATTGTTATTCAAATTTTATTTTATTTTACACTTTTTTTTCTTAATTTTCAGTAAAAGGATTTATTTAAAAAATCCACGGTCGTATCTTGAATTTGTAAAAAAAATTAATCACGATTTGAAATGTGGATTCTCGATTAGGAAAAAGCCATTTTTTCATTTTTAAAATTCTTCCAGTTAATAAAATAAAAAGCTATAAAAAGTTCTGAAGTTCAAAATAATAACCATTTACAGATTGGGAAATGATCAATAAAAAATTGATAAAATAAAAATAATGAATCCCAAATTTTGTTGTAAAAAGCATAAAGTTTATACAAATTTAGTAAATATTGGGCATTAAAATTCAATTTTAAGTTGTTACTTCAAATAATTTTCGAACTTTCTTTAGATACATTGAAAATCACGATCGATTGAAAATTTGTTTAATGTAATGAAAATTTATAAGTTTATTAATTTTCATCGAAGTTTTTAAAGTTTAAAATTTCAAGCTTTGAATATTTTGTTGGTTTCTTATTTAAAATTTAGTTGAGGTTTCCAAGAACACATACATTTAGAATTAAAAAATCAAAAAAAAACTTATAAAAAATATTTCTTTAAATTTAAACTTTAAAATTCAGTAAATTTATTTGAAAATTGGAACAAAATATGAAGAAGAAAATGAAAAGCTTTTTATCATTTTTAGAAGTTATTTTTTTAATAAACTCGTCTAACAATTTAAAAAACCTAATAATACAATTAATTTGATAACTCAAAGATAAAGCATTTCGGTGCTTATGATTAAATGATTGATTTGATAAATTTAAGAGTGCTGTACTCGTTTTGTTAGTTAAATTTTGTCTATCGCCTTGCGTTTTGGTGATATGGAGTTTATAAGCTTTAAAATGTATCAGTTTTAGGTGAAATCAAAACGTTTAGTTTTTTGCTTTAAAAATTTCTAAAACTCAATTTAATTTAAAACTTCATTCATCGCTTTTGAATGTGATGTTGAGCATTCACAAGAACAAGAAACACAAAATAAAATTGAGACTGAAATTGGTTTCTTGATGAACATTCCATTCAAAACCTTGTTTTGAAAATCAAAATTTTTAGTAATAAAGTAGATGATACTAGGTTTTAGATTTTGTATTGTTAATTCAGATGACCATCATAAGGAATCCATGGCTTCCAACTTGTTAATGTATAAAATAAGTGTTCGTTGAATTAATTTCTATGTTATAATGGTTCGTTTCAAACTGTAAGTTAGTTTCGTAACATTTCTTAATAGAAACCCATTCTTAAGAGAAGGTAGTGTTTTGAATGTCAAGTTTAGGGTTTCAATACAAAATGTTGATTGAATTGCAAATCGAAATTTACAATTAAAAATAAGTTAAAATTCGAAAACGGCATATGCGCTATTTCGTAAAATGGAATGTCTCACGTCTAAGGTGAAATAAGACTAATATCCGCCGGAGGCGAAAAAAATTTCTCATTACCTTGATCTTCTTTCAATACCTTTTGAGATCAAGTAATTCACCTTTACTACGTTGAAAATTTTACTTGGAAAAAATCTCCATGGGGGGGGTTAAACCCCTAAACCCCCCCCCCCCGTTCGCACGGCCTTGCCTCATTCCCTACAGAAAGTTCCCCCAATATTGGTATTGAGTGAAATGGCTAATTAAGAAGCAATCATATTTCGTGTCCTGCCGCTATCTTGAAATCCAAGATGGCAGCTTTCGATGAACTTTAAAATGCTGTTAATCAATGAAAATTGCATGAAATCCCCACAATATGGATATTGGGTGAAGGGCTAAACTAGAAGAAGTCGAATTTCGTTCTCTGACGCCACCATCAAATCCAAGATGGCGGCTCCTGATTAACTTGGAAATGCTGTAAACGACTAAAAATCACATGAAAGCTCCACAATACGGGTAGTGAGTGAAAGGGCTAAGTGAGTAGAAGTCGAATTTCGCTTTCTGACGCCACCTTGAAATCGAAGATGGTGGCTTCCGCTTAATTTGAAAATGCTGTAAATCACTGAAAATCGCCTGAAATTTTAATGAGCTTTTCGACCAATTGCAACATTTTAAAGATCAGCGGAATTCACCATTCTTGGGTGGCATCAGATAGCAAGATTTGACTTCTAAACGTTGAGACCTTTCACCCAAATGTTGGGGTTTCATGTGATTTTTAGTCATTTACAGAATTTTAAAGTTAATCGGGAGCCGCCGTCTTGGATTTTATGGTGGTGTTAGAAAGCGAAATTCGACCTCTTCTTGTTTGGCCCACTCACCCAATACCCGTATTGTGAGGATTACATGCGATTTTCAGTGATTTCAAGCTAACTGAAAGCTGCCATCTTGGATTTCCATATGGCGTCAGAAAGCGAAATATGGTTTCTATTTGTTTAGCCGTTTCACTCAATAGCAATATTGTGAGGCTTCCATGCGATTTAAAGTAATTTTCAGCATTTTAATGTTAAGCGGAAGTCGCGATTTTGGATTTCAAGATGGCGTCAGGTGGCGAAATTCGCCTTCTAGTTTAGCCTTCTAGCCCAATACCCATGTGAAACTTCAATTCGATTTTTAGTGGTAAACAGCGTTTTAAACCTAAGCAAAAGTTGTCATCTTGGATTTCAAGGTGGTGTCAGATAGCGAAATTCGTCTCCACTAGTTTAGCCCTTTCACCTACTGCCAATATTGTAAGCGTTTCATGTTGTAACCATTCATTTAATGGTTACAATAAAAATTGTGATTTTTGGGCCAGTTTGGATGAAAACTTTTTAAATATTGTAAATAAAAATTATTGTTCGTAAATGTCTAAAATTAGGATAAGATATCTCATGTTTGTGTGGTGTCTTGTTCTAATTTTAATAGCATTCGGCTGGTGTCACTTAGGGATTTAGTTTTGTTTATTAATTTATTTATTAATTTATTAAATTCTTCGTTATTTATTTATTTATTTATTTATTTATTTTCGCGTTATTTATTTATTATTCATTTAGTTATGTATTTGTTAGGTTTAGTTTTGTTAGATTAATATATTTTGTTATGGAATGCACGCCATAAAATGTTTTGTTCGAAAAGACACCAGCCCTCTATATGTCAGTTCCTGTATTGTTCCTGTCATGTTGCTGTCATCGAGAATCTTCGAAGGGGACAAAACATGCTTCACGGGAAATGGGAACATGGCGATGAAAGGACAAGAAAACCTATAAATAGGATGAGCTCGAGAAGCTCGAGGCTTTTTTGCAAGTTCCGGTCCAAGGTTGAGCAGCAACTGCGCGGTCACACACCTAACGTGACATTCTCGTTTCCAACCGCAATTGGGCGGCTCTGACCCCCTTACCCCGTTAGATTAGATCCGGTAGTGGATCTCCGTAGTTTTCAACGTCCAGCTGGAAGACTTCACTCCGTTATTTCCCAGCTGGTCGGTCGAGTGTGGCTCCTGTGAAGTGAACCAAGGAACAATAGTCTTCCCCCAGTGCCGAGAATCACCATCAGCCCTTTCGAGAACACACCGGTGTCCCGTGAGTGCGTTAGGTCGTGCAAGTGCTAGTGCCCCAACCCGTTACAACCCCCTTCGGGGCACTCCGCGCTGTGGTGAGGCCTGGTGGGAATTCCCTCCTTGTGTTCGTGTGCCGACCGCCAAGCTAGAGCCCCTCGATAGTTGTCAGACACTCACGTGGTAACCAAGTGCACAAATATAAGCTCCCCCGGACCGTGTAGTGAGACGAGAGGCCTACGCCCAACAGGCCGAGTAGTTGCTCGGATTGCCCCAAGTGCAATCCGATTTGTTCCTGAAAGTGCCCTGTTCCTGTGCTCATCCGGATCCCGTTACGTCGTTCCTGCAGTAGTCCCCCAACGAGTCGACCACCGAGAAACGGCCGCAACGAGTTCATCGAGTTTGAAGAATAAAGCGCAAGTACTGAATCTAACCTAAAATTAAAACCCCAAAATCTTCTTATTTTGTTCTTGGGTCATTGACCCCTTAAAATTCTGAAATCGTGAATGGAAAAGAAACACGATACTTGAGAATTTGAATAAATGTTTGTAAGGTCTTTTCTTCATCCAAATTGTAGAGTCTTTTTAATTGAATGTGCATTCCCTGGATTTTCCAATTTGTTTTGATTTTCCTGTTGAAAATTTTGTTAGGTTGTAAAGTCCGCCCATTAATCACAATTTTTCCTATTTGTTATTAGATGTTTCTCCGGTGATCAATTTTGTTTCCCTGTTGAGCTAGCGCAGGGAAGTAGGGTCAAAACGATTCTAACAATGTGACTCTCAGTTATTTACAGCACTTTAAAGTTCAGTGGATGTCACCATCCAGAAAGCGAAATTAGACTTCTATTCGCCCTTTCACCCAATACCCATATTGTGGGAATTTCATGCGATTTTTAATCATTTACAGCATTTTAAAGTATTGCGAAAGCCGTCATCTTTCGATTTGAAGATAGCGTCAGATAGATATATTAGACATTGAACAAAGTCGTGCATATTGGTCACCTTGAATTCAAATATTTTAGTAAATTCTTCCATACCCCTTGACCTTTTCGCTATAATTTTATTGTAAAGTGCTGCCATTTTGTCATAGTTAAGGTAAAAATTTTAGGGCGCCAAATAGTTCAAATAAAATGAAATGCCTCTTCCTGTTACACTTGTCGACAAGTCAGGTCTTAATTTTATCATCCGAAATGGTCTGCCCAAACAGACTTTTTCTAGTTTAGCTTTTTCACCCAATACCGATATTGAGTACCGAGGGGGTTTATGCGATTTTATGTCCTTTAGAACATTTTAAAATTTAGCAGAAGCCGTCATCTTGGATTTCAAGATGGCGCCAGACTTCGACATTCGACTTCAACTCATGGTATCACTGCACCGGACATTCACTACCAACCCTTTATTTATTTCATTTCAATAAGTCTGTCCTTATTTACTGTACTAAAAAATAACAGCTCAGAAATGAGGAACTCATCCTGCTAGCAAGAGAAAAGTCAAATTTTAGCTATTTATATGGCTCTCATAAAAACCGTTATAAAACTAATTAGGATTGAATTGACTAACGCCATGTTGGTTGCCAAATATAAGAGCATCAATCAAAAACGACCACTGGAGAAAATAGTGAGTTGCTATCGCAATACCGGAATCTGCAAAATGACGCCATGTTGTTGGATTCACAATGTCAAGTGTTTGATAATAATTTGTCAGGCCTAAAGGGTGTTCTCGATGAAATTGTCACACTATGAAATTGCTCTAACTTTTTAACCATTCACACAGGGGAAAACGCTGTAAAAAGGTGATCAAAATTGTTAACGCCAAAACGGAGCGTTTTCGACCCATAGTGTCTTTGGGATAATGTAAAAATGTAGCAATTTTATTCAAGACGTCAACATCGTAGAAGCTAACCCAAAAAAGTTAGAAGAGTTCAAAATAAAAAAATATGTTTTATTCGAAATTTTCAGTTTTTTAACGATATCTTTTAAGGCCGAGTTTATTCAAGCAAAGTATGATTGAAAGAATTTTGAGACACTCAAAATCGAACAGTTTTGTGGAACACACTTAATAATAATGTTCAGACTAAAACGAGTTATATTGGAAAAACTTAGAAAAAATAGCTGTTTTTGAACACCTGATCTTTCTAGGTGGAATGTCCCGAAGACACTATGGGTCTAAAATGCTCCGTTTTGGCGTTAACAATTTTGATCACCATTTTACATCGTTTTCCCCTGTTTGCGTTGGTAGAATTTGATGAAAATTCGGGTGAATTTATTTCATAGTGCATTTTTTACATCCTGCAAGTTTTTAAGTCCTGTAATCAAAACTCGCGGAAATGGAGTCAAAAGAACAGCTCGTGCGTGATAAAATCTTGCGCATTCATCACGAGAACAAGGATCTCTCGCATCGTTCCAACGCTAAAACGTTGGGAAATCAGAACCGCATAGTTGGGGCCTTCAACCGAAACCCGAACGCCTCCGTTCAGGATGTGGCCAAGAAGCTGCACCTAAGCCGAAATTTTGTCCAGAAAGCCTGAACTACGGCTGGGCTTCGAACGTTCAAGGTATAAAAGGCCCCTAATCGCGACGAGAAGCAGAACAGTTCCGCCAGAACCCGTGCAAGGAAATTGTTCCTCAACATGCTGACGAAAGTTGAATGCTGCATCATGGACGACGAAACATATGTGAAGGCCGACTTCAAACCAGGGTTGGCATCAGTCATCGTCATTAGTAAAATGACTGTGACTGTTGAGCCTCTTGGTCCGTCAAACTCAATTTACTGTTCCTTATACGCCAGTCACTTCATTCTCCAGTCACTCAACCCCCAGTCGTTTGAAACTAAAAAAAATTTCTTAGGCTGATGTCAAGCTGAGGCGACAAGCATCGCTTTGCGTTATAAATTCCAATAAGAAAGCAATGCAACGCATTGGTATGTCATGCTGGCGCGCCATGACGCTTTCAAAATTCACTACAAATTGTCACTTCTCTACATCTGATAATGCTTGGAATCGTCTCCTTTCTTTAGGGAGCAATTAAAAACTCATCAGATCATGATCCGGATTGTGAAAATGCCGAAACTTCAACCGACAAAATTCTTTGTTTTTTTTTTTGCGGGAACTGAGAATTTATGAAAATTTTCTCGTCGATTCAGATATTATTTAGTTTATTATCATAAATTTGGACGGATCTACGAACTATTGTGGTTAAAACTCTAAATCACTGCTTTTAACCGAGAAAAAACAACATTCTCATTGAATTTTCTACTTGTCGCGCTTCAAAACACCCTCGCATCAGCTTTGTCGCGCTTTCCACCTTTCATGACCCAGGACACGATTAACGGACAGGTATACATGAAAGAGTGCCTCCAGAAGCGGCTGCTTCCTCTCCTGAAGGTCCACAACGTCCCAACAATCTACTGGCCGGATTTGGCCTCATATCACAACTCCAAGAAAGTGCTGAAGTGGTATGTGGACGATAAGGTCAATTTCGTGCCTAAAATGTTCAACGCTTCGGAGCTCCGCCCCATCGAGAAGTACTGGGCGATTATGAAGCAGCACCTTCTTAAACGACCTAAGGTAGTGAAGACAGTCGAGGAACTGAAGAAAGTATGGGTTTACATGCAAAAAACGGTTGATTCACAGATTGTGCAGAATCGTTTGGCCGGGGTTAAGGCCAGTGTTCTGAATATCACTCATTTTCAATGAATGTTTCTGATTGCCCTTCGCACCTGAACGTACAGCGGTCGGGTTTCGTTATTGATTGTTACTCGACCTACCCGATCATCGATCGTTCAATTCATCGCTAAAATACAGATCACCTCGTACGATGCTTGCTGTCAAAACAGTGCAGCACCATCATGAAATTGGAATCTCACCAATGCGCAATGCATATGGCGAATCTTGTTGGTCTTCGATCAGGAGTGAATGGATCAGGCAGTGAGTGAGTGATACATGAAGCCGATCATTAGCGTATTTTGTTTGATTTGATATACAGCAAATTAATAAATTTATTTGTTGTTATAACGTTTTTTAACATCAGTATAATTAAAATCAAATTGTAGTTGTGTTTGAAAGATGTTCACTTTCGCCGTGTTTTTCAATTTTTACAAGTTCTTTTATTAAACTGTCGTCCGTCACGTTAAAATTACTGAGAATTTATGGTGTTCCTCACAATTGTTTGATTTTTCTCGTTCTGCAAAAAATAATTTTGAATTTCATATAATTCAGGCAGATACTGAGTGAGCTACATTCAGAATGGATCAGTTTGTATCTCAATCATCTCCGATATGCGATGTTTGCTAAACCGATTATTCTGAATGATGCGACTCGGTTTGCATAGCTGATAGGAGCGCTGATCGAGATTGCATACCAGCCAGGCGAAGCAGTTGCGAGAGGCGCTATCCCATTATACAATCAGAATGTTTCCAACAGGAAACGCATCCTGAGTGTTTGTTTTGATTGATATTCAGAACACTGGTTAAGGCAAGGTGCGAGCATTTGCGTATGGACTGTAAATAAAATACGAATAAAATGGTAAAATGAAGTGTATTAGTTATTCTTCAATCCCTGAAAATTTGATGCCAATCTGTTGAAAACTCGAATTTTGCGAATCAATTTTGTGTGTGACAATTTCATCGTAGAAACCCTTTATTTTCAATCACTTCCATTATGTTTGCGTTATATCATGTTTTACAATTACATTTTTAATGCTCTATGGAGCCACTATTACACATTTTTCACGTTGAGTTATAACTATATAGTTTAGTTTAGTTTAGTTTAGTTTATTTATTTCGTCAACCGTAACGTAGACTACATAGTTTGATACATGTGAATTTCCTTAAGACTAGGTTTAAGCAGTGTCTGCTTTACAATTTCTCCTTAAGAGTTTAGATTTCTTCGATTAAAATATTGTTTGAGTTTTTGCCGAGACATTGTAAAGTCAATGGTTTCGCAGTGTTGATTGTAAGAGGCCATCATGCGATTTATTGGCCCGTTTTAAGTTAAAGATATCTTCTCTGACAGAAGAAACGTCAGAACAATCGTACGCGGATGTACCTAGTAAAGATGGAAATCGATTCAAATATATTTTACTTAAAAAAAACGTTACCTTGAAACGCTCTATGGAGCCACCTTCGGCGTACAACGCCATTTTCCCATTGTTAAAAGGGTGGATCGAATAACAACTTGTTTCGAATTTCAAAACGGCTACAAAGTTTTTTTCCTGGTCCAAATGAATGACAGAACTTTTGGAGATTCTTAAAATCAGACTAAAGTACCTAAATTCGAATTTGTAGTTTTGTATGAAAAAAGCGAAAATTGGTTCTGAGAATGTTACTTTTTTACCTCCTTCTCATGCGTTTCCGAGGACCGCAACGGTAGAACGACAGAAAAGTTATAACGTTACAAACAGAGCTGGTAGTCTTCTTTCGTGAAAAGAATCTAGTAACACTGTCGGATAAGCAGTAAAAAATTGTCGAATTTTTCAGAAATATTGTTCTCCCGAAAAAGTTATTCATTTTGGAGTTTTGGAATGTTTAGATGAGTTGGCCTACATCCAGCCAAAATCAAGTTGATCTCAATCTTTTTTTGAAAATCTGCAAAACTGCACACATTTATTTGGACTGAAATGGAAACTTTTTAGAAAACATGAGTCTTGATATTCGAAAAACTAATAGAATAAAATGGCTTCTTCTAACTTTCCAAAAAACTCGACATTATAATTTGCTGAATTTCGGCAATTGATTTTGCTAGCTTTACAACCTATAATAAAAATCAAAATATTTGACAAATTTTAAACTCTTCCCATGACAATTTTATTTCAAACCCATTATTTTCTCATTTTTCCAGTTATCATAGAGGGCCGCAAATACTCGTACGAGGTGGCCGATGTGGCCAACGTGAACGTCATGCTGAACACTCGGGACGTGAGCGAGTATCTGAAGATTTCTCCGGACGGTTTGGAGGCCCGTTGTGATGCGTATTCGTTCGAGAGTGTCCGGTGCACGTTCCAGGTCAACCAGGGCTGCTGGTACTACGAGGTGCTAATCATCACCCCCGGGGTGATGCAGATCGGATGGGCCACCAAGGATTCCAACTTCCTGAGCCACGAAGGGTACGGCATTGGGGACGATGCGTATTCGATAGCGTTCGATGGCTGTCGCAAGTTGATCTGGCACAATGCTCGCTCGATGCCGCACGATTTGCACATCTGGAAGGGTGGCTCGGTTTTGGGCTGTTTGTTGGATCTGGATGCCAGGGAAGTGATCTTCAGTTTGGATGGTGCCGAGGGTGGGGTTTTGAAGCAAGTATTTGGCAGTGCAAAGGATGGTTTCTTCGCGGCGGCCTCGTTTATGTCGTTCCAACAGTGTCGGTTCAATTTTGGTGCTACTCCCTTCGTGTATCCTCCCAAGAATCGTCAGTACAAAAGCTTCAACGGTCACGCCGAGATGAAGGATCAGGATAAGGTTAGAAAATGTTATAAAATCTCACAAAGGTTTTTGTTTCTAATGTAATTTTTCATTCTCAGATCGTTTTGCCGAGGCATCTTTTCCTGGAGCAGTTGCGCAAGTTGAGCGTGCGCGAAGATTCCTGTACCTTGTGTTTCGATATGAAGGCTTCGATTCGATTAGAACCGTGCAAACATCGCGGATTCTGTACCAATTGCGCCGCTCAACTTCAGTTCTGCCCGATGTGTCGTGCAGAAATCGTTAGTACGGTACAGGAAGAAGCAACTCCAGACAGTCCGGGGTCGGATGAAGTCATCGAGACGACCTGATAGCGGCAACAATCCTCGATAGGAGTTGATGAAGTTAATCAGTTTTAAGCTAAGAAAATAATAATAGGTAGTACGAAGGCCGCATTCCTCCGACCGAATACTCGAGCAAGGTATCGACATCGATAGTAAAATCTACCGAGGCGAATAAAAGTCCATTGCGGTGGACTTACATCTTTCATAAAGCGATTTTTTTTCGAAGAGTTTTTACTATGAATGTCGATAGGCTCTATGTGGGTGTAGTAGGTATATCTAAAAAAAACAACAATGAATGAACGTTTCAAATCTGTTTGAATCGTGAACGAAATACAGAATATAAGCAAAAAAATATTTGTGATAATAAAACAAACTATAGATAAGGAAAAGCTTACTCGTCTAAGCTTATAGTCGTTGTGCACTGATTGACCGAACACATCAGATAGGAACTGAAAGTTTGCCATTTAAAATACTATTTATGTTTCTCACTGCTCGAGATCGTTACGTACTTAAGCGTAGAAGAGAAAACCAAAAAAAAAATCGAAAAGCAAGTGCGTATTCAGAAAAAAAACACTGTAGGTAGTGTGACTCCTCGAAAGTTTTCGTTTTAACCGTTGTTTTTTCTACAGATGGCCTGCAGTCGTCTTCCGAAATCCAAAACAAGATTGTTTGAGTAGGGATAATATTACCGTACTTTTATTTTCACAGAAAGCTCATACAAATCGTAGGAAATCTTTTTAAACCCTAAGTTAAACCTAACAATCGTTTTTACTGATTAGATAGCAGCAATGTAAATCTTCAAACAAACACTAGCCTTATTTTATATCAACTTTATATTGCCTCGTATAAAAATGAATCAATAACGGTTTTAGTTAGCGTCCTATCAAAGAACCGCTGAAAAAGATAACATTTGATATTACATTGAGTAACAAAGCAAAAACAGTTTCATACATTGCTTAATCAGAGTATTTTGAACATGGAGAGTTAAGAGAGTATCAAACAAAATCCGACATAGAAATGATGGAACAATTGTACGAAATCGAAATGACTGATATACCTATTTTTGTACGGAGCGAACAGAAGATAAATGATTGAAGAAAAACCCTATATGTATAGAACAAGAATTGATAAATAGCTTTAAGCTTCGGAGGCGAATAAAATGCAGAAAAGTACACACCAGACATAACTAACACACATACAATCCATTTTGTAACTCATTCGGAATGATAAAAGGGAGATAATGTTATACATCCATAAAAAGAACATACAGATCATGCGGATTACTGCAGCAGTTTGTTTTTGTCGGGAATGAGAATTAGTTAAATTAATTCGACAAAATTCGACAGTGAATCATCAGTGACGTTATCAGAAATATATTTGAGAAACATTTAGTTGGTAGCGTATACTTCGTGAAAGAAATTCCATGGAAAAAAAAATCTACTCTCAATACTTTACAGGGAACAGAAACATTGATGTTAAATTTAGTAATCAGGAGACATTCTAGAGTTGGAATGCTCATCATGATTAACGTAGGTTGATTATTAATAAATGATAAACAATTACATCGAATTTACAATCGAAAATTTCAAGTTTAGATCCGTCTACTGTGGTAATTATTAATTTGCGTTCTTCATGATCCACTTCGCTTATAATTTATTCATTCATTATCATTTATTTTTATACCGGGTTATACAAATTTAGAAAGTTATTTAAGAGGTTAAGGCAACTGAGGTATACCTTTAAATTTAAGGAGTTTTTAAAGAAGAAAGAAAGTGGAAAATAAAAAGGGAAAATTACTTCATGAACTCAAGTCGTAGATTCTGAAATGGTTTATAGGATTATATAGATTTCAAACAGTTAAAAAGTTACTTTTCATTTAGGGCTGTCCCAACGGTAGATGCAAAACACGGTTTTCGACCACGCTAAAACATTTCGGCTGGCACCGGTGGCGTATATTGCTGTTTTAGCACAGTTATCGATTTCAAAATTCCCAACAGTTATACGCCTTTGTTCCAAATTCATGCAAATTTGGAACAGGATTTCAAAATATACGACAGACCGATTTAGTTCACGGTGAGAAAATTTTAGCCAACAATGATTTCTTTCACACATGTTTGGGTAACATTGGGTGTGATAATAGTTTCTTTTTGAGATATTATTTGAATGTTTTTTTTTGCTTCAACCACCCTATACGTAACATAAATTGAGAATAGATGTTAATAAAAACCATATCAAGTATAAATAATACATGTCACATTATTCTCGATTTAATATAATTGAATAAAAAGCTTTTCATTTGGGCTCGACGAATTAGTGAATCCAGTCAGCGTTCTAAAATTTGAAAAAAATAAACGAAAAGAAAATTTTAATACTTTTTCGATGAGGTAAAATAAATGTTTATTGTTTGTTCTATAATTTTTGTTTTACACGCAGAAAAAGAAAGGGGGTTGGTTTCAACAAAACGTTTTGTTATTTTATTTTACAATATCGATGCAAATTTTTCGATACGTTTCACTAAAAAGTCGATCGGAAATAATAATAAAATTTTGTAATTTTTACACTCTCATTTTTTATTACCTACATATAAAATTTGATTTAATTCGAAATATAAAATCGGTTCATTTCAATAAACGTGTAGTTGGCCGAAAAATTAAAAACAAAAGAAAAAATTAGCGGGAAAAATGAACAAATTTTCTCATCCGAACGACTTATTCGTCGGTGCGGCCGGACCCCTCCGGATTTGTTCCACAACTCAGAGGTTTGTATCATAAATTCAAGTATGGGTGAGGTGCTTATTTTTATTTTTTTTTATGTTTAGGGACCGATCGAAGTCGAACCAATATTCGAAGCTGGTTCAGGAAGGAAATGGGACCCTGCATTGAGCGAAGTAAGGCTTTCCATTATTTTTATCAGTAGCTACAAAATCCAACGGGTAAATTATCCCCCAAGGCATGCTATTAGCGGGAATATAGATTGACCATGATGTGCAAAAAGGGGGACGAAGACTTTCCCAATGATAAAAAGCATTTTGTAGCAAATAAATGAGGCATAAAACAATTAATTGTAACCGAATTCAATTAATCCGAAAATCAATAACCATTTTACTTTCTTTTGAATTTAAACAAAAATGAATTCAAATAAAAAAATATGATTAATTTTTAACCCCACTTAGTTTTTAATTTTAAGCTAAAAAGTTTTTGTGTGTTTTACCCAAAATTATTTTATTATTTTGACAAGTATGATGGATCATTTTCAAAAAGGGGGTATTTCGTTTTCAATCGAACGATAAGTTCAAATCGAATCGATACTTTTATTCAATGTGGCCAAAAATATATTTGTGCTTTTTCCCAACCAAAAATTTTATTATTTTCGTTCGAAATCTTATTGTTTCTAAAATAAATTTTTCTGCGTGTATTTGAGATATTGAGGGATTTTTAGTTTCGTATGGATTGCTCGGAGTTTTCGTCAATATTAGCATATTTTTCTGTATCCATACATAAATTTACAAATAGTGAAACAAGTTTTTGTCAAACAAAAATGTCGCCAAATCAAGGGAAAATTTCCTTTGACTTTGGGATGAACATTTCTCGTTTCCTTTATCAATGTCAGCAATAACTTGAAAAAAAATTGCTTTTTCATTTCATTTCAACAAAAATTTATTCCATTGATTCAAAGCAATTTGATTGAATTATTTGAAGAATTGTTTCAATTGACCTTTTTTCCTCGTTGTGTAGTCATTTTTGCTTTTAAATTAATGAAATCCTGGTAGAATAGTTGAAATCATTGTTCTGTCAAAAAGAATATTCGTAGAATTAATTTTAAGACAACTAACCTTGAAACTCAAAACTTATGCAATTTTTTCAATAACATGGGTTTTTTCTTCTCAATTATTGAGTGTCTGCAATGAAAGTGTTTCCGTTTTAAATTTGCTCTTACACCGATGGGGAGTGGGTGTTTTAGCCGATTCTAAAATTTCAAATTTTGCTTAAACTGGTATACTTAAAACCAATATTTACGCCTGAACCGTTGCAGGTGCTCTTACAGTTATAAGTAAAACCATAATTTGAAATTATTCCGTTACATATTGCATGCAAGTTTAGCCCAGCGGTTTTCGATGTCGAATGAACTTCGGATGCTCGACTGAAAACCGCTGGGCAAAACAAAAACACGAATTTGCGGCGAAATTGCCCGTGTTGCCATCCAAATTTCATCACTTAAAAAATTCTATGAATCGAATCCAGCTCAAATAAAACATTGGGACCTTTATAACCCGCTTGAATACGAGGGGTCGTGTAGGAACATTAAATAAAAAAGATAAGCGAAACAAAAACCAACGATTAAAAATCACGTCAAAAATAATTTATGCATGATTGCAGTGATGATTGAGAACGTACCAACGTACAGTATCGTTTATAGTTCTGTATAGAAATTGGATTAGTGCGCACTAACTATCTCTTCAAATTTGAACTTCCTTTACTGTTTAATCTAATAATCATTCATTTTCTAAAAATTTTCTACTAAAGATAGATCAACTATCACACTATTGTCTCACGAAATTTGTCTATTTTTCTCGTAATTTAATTTGAAGATTTTCTTTTAAATTGAAGCGAAGTTTTTAGAATGTTCTCTATCGGTGGTATCAAAAGTGACGCAAGGTTCAATATTTTGGCTTGGATCGAAAAATGCGATTTCTATATAAAAATATATTTAAATTTGAATTCGAAAAATAAATGAAAGATTCTGCAGAATCATGATTATAAAACACGAATCATTAGTTCCTTTTTTATTTATTTTTTTTCGAAATTTATTGAGATTGATGAATTAAAAAATATGTTTAAATCAAAAAGCTTTATTTTTCTAACCACAATCGTATTTTGTACCCAAAATTGTGTTGCGTTTTGTAGTAACCATCCTTTCGCAGAACATCTCCTATTTCTCACTATCCCGTTTCCAGCTTATACCGAAGAGTTTCCGGTCAATCCCAACATCACCATCAAAACGCAAGACCTTCCGTTCAAAATTCCGAATGTAGAATGGTCATAATCATCCGTTCATTTCGTATCGATATAATTCACTCGATAGCTGCTCATAAGTTCATTCATGCACAAATTGTCTCTCAACCACCACTCACATTTTTCTTTGCATGAGTTCTTTCAAGTGTGCGCTTACACACTTAATTTGTTTGACAAATAACGCTTTAATTACAAGCCAATCATGTGCTGTTTCTAATACTCAACTAACTCAACTTAGGTTTTCTTAATTACATATCGAATCTACAAATTTACCAACAATATTCACTCATTCTCTCTTATTTTATTACCAGTTTTTTACAAGCTCTTATTAAGGACTGTTTCCAGGTAAGAATAAACAGGAATTCATTTTCATCCATTCATTTTAGCATAAATACTTAACCCAGGGCATATCCACCACATTCGCCCTCTTCTGTACTCTAAATATTAATACAAATTACACTGCAGACGCACTTCTTCAGATATCGTTACAATATTTTATCTGCAAGGTTGTTTAGTTAAAAAAATATTTTTGGGTTACATGAGAAATTTACATTTTAAAGTGTGTTTAAGCACACTTATAACTTCATATACTTTGCAAAAAAAAACATTTTTTTTTGTTTCCCACATTCATCTTATACAATCGAACCAAATTTTTGAGAAAGCAAAATTGTTCATGATTTTTTCATTATTTTAAATAATAAATTCGTATTAATTGATTTACGACAATTTTCTTTCAACTCGAACGATTTCATGGTTATAAAGTATTGTGTAAGATTCATTCATTTCTAGCATTTGTTTCGACTCAAAATTAGATAGAGCTTTTTTTGTGTGTTATAATGCTGAGTGCATTGAGTTCCTTTTTGTCTCTAGCCACTCATTCGTTTGACAGTTCAAACATCGATTCTGTTTTGTTTTGGTGATCCTCCCGAACCTCCAAACCGATAAGAGGAACAGGCCACGGAAAGCTTGAATCCATTTCCCAAGTTGTTAACGCAAAGCCGAAACTGTCTAGGCGAGGATGTTCCTGCGCATTACTAAACTCCGGATGTCGGAAAACTCTCGAGATTGGAGAACGAGGCAGAATATACACAGATATAAATGTGACGAGTGCGTCCAGTGTCAAGATTTCCTGTTCTATGAAAATGCGATAATTGTTGATTTTTACCCGGTCAAACGATTTCAGTCTGAACGTATAGAGAACATATAGTCGTGATAGATAATTAAACTGATTGATGGTTAATGATGAGAAAAAGTAAGTACGAATATACATATATTTTCAAGGAACTTTAAACCCTAAACAAAACCGTCCTAATTTTTAGATGAGAACCTAAAACAGCTGTATTTTCTGATTCCCGAAGCATCGGATTTGAATGCACCTTTTCAATTCAAGCCAACATCCCTAAAGACAGGATTAGATGCAACCATTGTGTTATAAACCTCTTAGAAAGTGACAAGAATATTTCCTGGCGCTTGAATTTATTGAAACCGGATTAACATTCCGCGCTGTTGAAAGTAATAATAGCTATAAGTTTAAACAATTTGCGTTTAATGACATCTTACCAAATAAAAGGTAATAATTAAATGTCACGTTAATGATAATTGGGATCCAAATAATCAAACATTAACTAAACTTAGCACACATGAAAATCATCAAACAAACCAGCCATCTTATTAAGAAAAAGATGACTTAGTCACCAGAAAAAAAATCCGAGAAAACTTCTTTTTTTTTTTTTATTAATGTTATGCTTAATGTTGTTTTATGTTATACATTCTGCATTGATGTTAATATGTATGTATTTTAAATCTATATACAATTGGACATACCTAAGAAAGAGAACTTCATAGAATATGAAGCTATTATCAGAAAAGTCAATTTAATATTGTGGATAATGGCCCTTATTCTGCGCCGCGCGTGACGTGATGATTGTCACCTCACCTCGGAGTCACCGTGAGATTTGTCACCTTATTCCCGGAGTCGATACGGGTAAAGTGACAGAGGTTCATTCTAGGTGAGTGACCGAATGAGCACATCTGTCAAAATGGGCGATGGAATCGAAAAGTTATTCTTTCTCTCCTTAAGAAAAACCCGTAAGATCTGTCAAAAGTTGGGTGAAATTTTAGCTGCATCCCACTTGCACTAATGGAAAACCATCACCCAAATTCGGCAGCGCTTCCATCGCCAATGGTAGAATTTGTTCTGTATTGATTTTTTTTGGCTCGCAATTCGAATTTTCCGAGCTAATTTTCCAAGTTTTTTGTGATAATTCCGGTCTGCAACTGGTCACCAACGGGTCGTAAGGTGACAGCAAGCAACTACAGAAAAAACTAAGTGAAAACGCAGAATTCGGAATTCGCATCGAAAAGAACAACAAAAAAAGCACAACAATCGATGGCTGCTGCTTCAACCAGCCGGGTCACAAAAGGCGGATTTTATCGCGGGACATGGCAAAAGGTGTGGGATACTGCGAGTGAGGAAGAATTGTTAAGAGCAGGACTTCGAAGCCGAACCTTTAATTTGTCCGAAATCACCACTACTCGGTGCAAGTGAAATTTTCCCCCAGCGACGGGAATCGAATAAAATGGAGTGAAGTGCTATATAAGTGTGTTTTTTTATCATGTTGAATATTAACAGTGAAATAAAATTAACCTTCGCCCAATTGTATATGCTTGAACTTATTAATAACGCCGTTAAAAAAATCGTTTCGCTGTATGAATAAATTTAAAAATTCAAATATGAAAGTGAATTTTTCTTTATTGACTCTTAAACTATCATACTGTAGTGAAACTCAATATTTACAGCCTAACTTCTCCGTTTACAATGAAATTTCTATTAAATTTCTATCTCGTCACCACCTGAAAAGGTACCGACAATTGTCACCTAAAATCGTCACGCAAATGCGACGATTCTCACCCAAGGTGACTACGAGAATAAGGTAAGAACTCACAAAGTTCATCCGAGTGACGTTTCTCGGCTTAAGTGACAACTGGAATCAAGTGACTTGGGTGAGTCGACTACCATCACGTCACGCGCGGCGCAGAATAAGGGCCAATGTAACGGTAGATAGTTCCAATTTACAAGATGTTAAAAAAACATGTTACGATTTTTTTTACCAACACCCTAGGTTGTAATAAACACAATGCCAAGTCAAATTGAAGAAATGAAAGTTTTATACTAAGATATTTCATTAAAAATCGTTTCCAATCCAGGTTCGGAACTGATCTATGAAATGATTAATTGCTCTTGCGAATTCTGTCGCGTCACCCGAGTTTCAAATTAAGGTTTATAATTTCGATTCGAAACATGCTTTTCATCTCTCAGTCAACGACTCGTTACAGTTTTACTTATAGAAGATGTTGAATACTAAGGATAACGATAGAATTCAAATAGCAATCGCAACTCTTGCCTACATTTTCATAACATATAATTTAATGAGATCTTAATCGTAGTTGAATTAATTTATACGTTGGCTATTTTTTTCTAAATACGTTCCTTAAGTTAAATATAGTAATAGTATTGTAATTGTCGTTCGATTCAAGTTATCCTGTATTCAGTTACGATTTGGTGTTTTATGATAATAATCCCCAAGTGATGAATGTGACTTAATATAATAAAAAACTAATATATTCTAACTCTATCGTCCTTTATTCTGTACCGAGTTGCATTTTTCCTATATATTTTTTTCAATTTTTGATACTTAGCAGGGCCAGATAGCGAGGGCCAAAAATAGTGTAGGCTTTACTAAATTTACCGAAA
Source organism: Uranotaenia lowii (assembly GCF_029784155.1). Classification (NCBI taxonomy): domain Eukaryota; kingdom Metazoa; phylum Arthropoda; class Insecta; order Diptera; family Culicidae; genus Uranotaenia; species Uranotaenia lowii. Next base: position 46,021,861 of record NC_073692.1, on the reverse strand, counting down.
TAAGATAAAGGGACTTGAGGTAAACAAAGAAATGAATGCAAAATAAAACTAGAATTTCTATACATAAAAAGCGCCCCTGTTAAATCATAAATATTTTCCTTATATCTACTATCGTGAAAAAATTTATTTAAAAGCTCTCAGAGGATAAAAAATATTTCTTTACATTACCGCATCCATAATTTCAGCAAATTTTAAATTTATTTTTTTTTTAAAGAATTCTTAATTGAAACTAAGAGATTCTATTGTACGTTTGTTCAACTAACCTGTATACTACGAATGATATTCTTTTATTTTATTTTTTTAATCGTGCATTTTCGAGACTCTAATATTTAAACGAATTTGTAGGTTACAGTTCTACATAAGATCAATTCTATCTCTACAAGCAATTCAATGATTCATTTTATGTTTTAAAATAAATTGATGAAATCAATTGAGATGAAAAACTAATATATTTCACTGTCTATGTTATAACTTGGGTTTTGCTCTTGATTCCTGAGAACGACGATGACGTTGAAACATTGTTAAACGAAATTTATTTATTGCTTATTCATCAATTATATTCTGTGAATCAATATAAGCTGTAGAGCTCATAATTAGGATTATTCCAAAATTAGTTATTTTAAATTAGTTCACTGTTAATCGCAAGTATTTCAATAAGTCACTGAATTCTGTTTACGATACTCCGTTTGAAAAAAAAATATTTATGGCACCTTCGGCGTGTCATTCATATTATTTTGAGTTACGCTTTAGAGTACAGATTTAATTTTTCAAGGTCAATATTTATTTTGAAGATTGAAATTTATTACTGTATGAGAGATTCAACTTCTTATTTTAAAATTCTGAATTTAAGCTCAAATTACTTGGATTTTTTTTCTGAATTTGTATATTGTTATATGGGTATGACTCAAACTTTAATTTCATATTTCATTTTCTGCCTTAAATCATAAGGATATGATTTCATACATATCTTTTTTGTCTTTTTTTGAAATAATGTTACATCTGATTTCTGGACTCGATATTTTAAATCAATTTCTCAATCGTCTTTCGGGAACAATTGCTTTTTTTTATAAAGCACACGATAGCATTCATTTTTAAATCTTAAGTTATGTTTTTTTTTTTTTTTTTTTTTTTAACCATTGGACTTGTGTTTGCACTTGTTTAAATGGTACTCCAATTTTCATTTTACAATTACATCTTAGACATTCTGCAATCTGAATACAAACATAATAATCAATTATTTCAAACATGACTAGTGCCTCATACACAGTATTTCGCACCTCCCTACGTAGGATTATTTTGTTATCCTGCCAAGTATAGATCTTTTTAAAAAAAAAGACATACACCGTCTTAGCCGATTTAGGCTTTACAGACTGAATAAATGACGCGGACAACTTAAGATTAACATTTAACACCCAGTACCGAGATGGGAATCGAACCCATGCCATCAGTGGACCAGCGATTACCGTCTTACCACGCTAACCACTCGACCACCGAGACGTACCATCTTTAAATAAACCCCAAAAAAATTCAAAATAAAATTTAAAGGCTTCCGGGAAAATTATCCTTGACAATTCCGCCACCGATACTTAGCAATAATAATTCCATTTGTAACCCTTAACTCAAATCGAGCTTGAACTCTACTATGTCGTTTTCCAATTCACACTCGAATATGATCATTAATAAAAAGATTCACATAACTGGGTTTAATTCCATTAAGTTAGGTACCTGTCTAACCAAAAGGGACTTTCTGTATTGCGTCTCATCTAGTATTTTATAGATCGTCAATCCATCAACATATAATTCGACATTGTTGTATATCATCGCATTCAGTTTGTGACCTGTCGCACAAAATGAATGGAACTTTACCTGTATGTATTGTTTAGTTTGTATTTGTTTAATTTTAATCTTTCATTTGACTCTATTTGGACTTGTACTTCTGCAAGCCGCATTTTTTTTCCATAATCATTCAATAAATACTTTATTCAACTTTTGAAAAGTCATCACATACAGTTTGTGACCTGTCGCACAAACCGAATGGGGCTTGACCTGTCGCAAGCCGTCTTTTGATAAAATCTTCTATTGTTATCTTACATTTAACTTCATTTGGACTATTCGCATGCTGTCTTTTATCGATCGTCATTTCATTAACACATTGTCCAACATTCTCAAATATCATCGCATTCAGATTGTGACCTGTCGCACAAATCGAACGGGGCTTGACCTGTCGCAAGCCGTTTTTTGATGAATCGTTTCAATTATTATCATATATATATTCGACTTCATTTGAACTTGTCTTTCTGCCGTCTTTTAACGATCGTAATTTCATGAACACATTATTCAACATTTTCCAATATTGCATTCAGATTGTGACCTGTCGCACAAACCAAACGGAGCTTGACCTGTCGCAAGCTGTCTTTTAATGAATCGTTTCAATTGTTATCATATATATTCGACTTCATTTGGACTTGTCATTCTGCATGCCGTCTTTTATCGATTGTCAAGAATTCTAGATATTTATCATCAGAATAAATTTGTGACCTGCCGCACAAACTCAACTGGTTTCGATCTTTTATGAGCATATCATGGTCAATTGTTTATCCTTATTTGAAATGAGCACTATAAAATCAAGAAATCTGCTACGCATTAACGTATTTTAAAGAAATTTTGCTATTAAAGTTTCACGAACGAAATACAGAATATTTTGTAGCTCGCTTTTCGCTAGTGCACAACTCTCCAACGTGTAATTATAACTAAAAACTGAAAGTCTTCATTTTTCGGGGATTTCCTGTTTCAACTTCTACGCAACAATTTATGTATTATTTGCGCTTTGCATATTTTTGACTTTACCAACGATTATGCTTTCAGAGCAAAATGCACTGTGTAATACACCACAAACACGTTGAAAATTTGGTATAAATTCAATGATTGGTGTCCCATAGCAATGACATAAAATAGAACATAAAACGAAAATACATCAATCATTCAGGCACATTAATCAACCCTTCATTTTTCTTTTTAACTTTTAAGGCTTTTTTGCAAAATTTTCCTTAAAGCGTTCACTGTTGAAATCCCTTTTGTTTGATTCGACTGAAATAGTATATTCGTCCTGATCTATTATCATGAGAGTATTTTCCATAGTGTTTTCGTAAATGCCTCCTGCCAGGCCTCACCTCACCTCACTGACAGGCCTAAGCTTCACAATTAAATGTGGTTCGTGGAAGAAGTTACATCACTATTAAAAAACTAGAAATCAATCTATCAATATCTTCCTTTTTGGTAATATCTTCTATATAACTATTGATACTGCTGCTCCGTGTCACTACTCAAATTGTTAAAATTATGAATAAATAAAAATTAAAATAAATAGATTCCCTTACCGACTCAACAAGATTCAAAATTTATACCCATCGAGTAAAACTTCATAAGGTCCATCAAACAATACAATTCGCTATTTTTCTGACCATCTGGCATCCTTGAAGTGGGTTACAAATTGGATGAACAAATTTCTTAAACCACATTGATACGACGCCATTTTGGGGAATTCAAATTAAAAATAAGCTTTCTCAAGAATTACTCACCAACTGGGAGCGTTGACTGCGCCATTGTAGTAACCATCCTTTCGCAGAACATCTCCTATTTCTCACTATCCCGTTTCCAGCTTATACCGAAGAGTTTCCGGTCAATCCCAACATCACCATCAAAACGCAAGACCTTCCGTTCAAAATTCCGAATGTAGAATGGTCATAATCATCCGTTCATTTCGTATCGATATAATTCACTCGATAGCTGCTCATAAGTTCATTCATGCACAAATTGTCTCTCAACCACCACTCACATTTTTCTTTGCATGAGTTCTTTCAAGTGTGCGCTTACACACTTAATTTGTTTGACAAATAACGCTTTAATTACAAGCCAATCATGTGCTGTTTCTAATACTCAACTAACTCAACTTAGGTTTTCTTAATTACATATCGAATCTACAAATTTACCAACAATATTCACTCATTCTCTCTTATTTTATTACCAGTTTTTTACAAGCTCTTATTAAGGACTGTTTCCAGGTAAGAATAAACAGGAATTCATTTTCATCCATTCATTTTAGCATAAATACTTAACCCAGGGCATATCCACCACACGTTTGATACAAAATATTTTTCTGTGTGTTAAACACAAATTATTCAAAAAGAGTCAGTCGTGTCTGTGCACCGGTTTGGAAGAAACACGAAGTTTTGTTTCAATGTATCAATCTGGGGGAGGAAGACTGAAATTCGCTGTATCGTTTTCTGTATCGTTTTTTTACTGTTCGGCAAAAAACCAGCAATTGTTGAAAAGATTTGTAATCGTTCAAATTTTAACTTTAGATGATCAGTTTTGTGTAGCGAGTCATGTAACTCAGTTGTTTAGGAGCTACATTTAAGTCTTGTGAGTTAATTGCTGTAGATTCAAAAGTAAACATCGAAATCGGATACACCAGCTAGATTATTCAATACCAGATTGTCAACTCTGTCGTAAATATAAACTTCGAACTATTTGAAAATGTTGGTTGGTCCATGGGAACTGCCCAAAATCTAAATCTGTTATATAAGTTATTTTTAAGAACAACCATTGATTAAACAATTTTTATTTATCAGCTTCAAATACTTCAACGAAATTTGAGCGACTTTATACGCCTGAACATGCAGGAATTTGCCAGAGTGAAACAAAACCAAATTAAATAATTGTTTAATGCAAAACAAGTGCTTTTCAGCATCAAAAAAGTTTTATTGAAAATTGTGGTGGATATGCCCTGGGTTAAGTATTTATGCTAAAATGAATGGATGAAAATGAATTCCTGTTTATTCTTACCTGGAAACAGTCCTTAATAAGAGCTTGTAAAAAACTGGTAATAAAATAAGAGAGAATGAGTGAATATTGTTGGTAAATTTGTAGATTCGATATGTAATTAAGAAAACCTAAGTTGAGTTAGTTGAGTATTAGAAACAGCACATGATTGGCTTGTAATTAAAGCGTTATTTGTCAAACAAATTAAGTGTGTAAGCGCACACTTGAAAGAACTCATGCAAAGAAAAATGTGAGTGGTGGTTGAGAGACAATTTGTGCATGAATGAACTTATGAGCAGCTATCGAGTGAATTATATCGATACGAAATGAACGGATGATTATGACCATTCTACATTCGGAATTTTGAACGGAAGGTCTTGCGTTTTGATGGTGATGTTGGGATTGACCGGAAACTCTTCGGTATAAGCTGGAAACGGGATAGTGAGAAATAGGAGATGTTCTGCGAAAGGATGGTTACTACAATGGCGCAGTCAACGCTCCCAGTTGGTGAGTAATTCTTGAGAAAGCTTATTTTTAATTTGAATTCCCCAAAATGGCGTCGTATCAATGTGGTTTAAGAAATTTGTTCATCCAATTTGTAACCCACTTCAAGGATGCCAGATGGTCAGAAAAATAGCGAATTGTATTGTTTGATGGACCTTATGAAGTTTTACTCGATGGGTATAAATTTTGAATCTTGTTGAGTCGGTAAGGGAATCTATTTATTTTAATTTTTATTTATTCATAATTTTAACAATTTGAGTAGTGACACGGAGCAGCAGTATCAATAGTTATATAGAAGATATTACCAAAAAGGAAGATATTGATAGATTGATTTCTAGTTTTTTAATAGTGATGTAACTTCTTCCACGAACCACATTTAATTGTGAAGCTTAGGCCTGTCAGTGAGGTGAGGTGAGGCCTGGCAGGAGGCATTTACGAAAACACTATGGAAAATACTCTCATGATAATAGATCAGGACGAATATACTATTTCAGTCGAATCAAACAAAAGGGATTTCAACAGTGAACGCTTTAAGGAAAATTTTGCAAAAAAGCCTTAAAAGTTAAAAAGAAAAATGAAGGGTTGATTAATGTGCCTGAATGATTGATGTATTTTCGTTTTATGTTCTACTTTATGTCATTGCTATGGGACACCAATCATTGAATTTATACCAAATTTTCAACGTGTTTGTGGTGTATTACACAGTGCATTTTGCTCTGAAAGCATAATCGTTGGTAAAGTCAAAAATATGCAAAGCGCAAATAATACATAAATTGTTGCGTAGAAGTTGAAACAGGAAATCCCCGAAAAATGAAGACTTTCAGTTTTTAGTTATAATTACACGTTGGAGAGTTGTGCACTAGCGAAAAGCGAGCTACAAAATATTCTGTATTTCGTTCGTGAAACTTTAATAGCAAAATTTCTTTAAAATACGTTAATGCGTAGCAGATTTCTTGATTTTATAGTGCTCATTTCAAATAAGGATAAACAATTGCTCATGATATGCTCATAAAAGATCGAAACCAGTTGAGTTTGTGCGGCAGGTCACAAATTTATTCTGATGATAAATGTTATGTCGGGTATTTCGGAATGTAAAGCACGCACAACTTACTCGGATTGCCGTCGTACAAAACTGAATCTTTAATCGTCTCACACTTGGAACATGGTCAATTGTATAATCAAGGTATGTCAAATTGTTGTACATGATTGTATGAGTCTTCGGGCATAGTGTACGACACTACACTCCTCCCTTTCTTCATAAATTTGTTATTTCATTAAGCGTAAAGTCTTTAAGGTAGGCTGGTCGTTTGGGAACCCTTCGAGCACGTTTTGGACATTCGTTTGCCGTTTCCTTCTCGAGACTTTCGTTTCGCGTTCCCTCCTCAGGACTCCTTGTTGGGGGTAAGTCGGTCAACTCTGAATCTTCGCTATGGAGAGGCAGATTGCATGATGTGGTCGCACCTCCAGTTGTATCTGAAACAAGCTTTTTGAGATGTGAGACATTTCGGTACATTGTAGTGCCCGTTGAATTGGATTTCAGTTTAACCCTTGACCCCTCCCTTTGGATAACCTCAAATTCTTCAGGGTCGAATGTTGTGGACAGTTTGTTATCTTTTTGAGTCCTTTTGACGACAACTGTTTCTCCCTCCTTCAAGCTATTGTGTTGTGATCCTCGCCTGTTGTTGGCATATTCTGTAGATTGAAATTTCCTAGCCTTGTCACGGTCTTGGATTTCTTCGAGAATGTTTTCCGGTTTTGTCATTAATCCTGGTAACTTGTCTTTCATAAGCCGTCCAAACATTAACGAGGAAGGAGCTACTCCAGTTGTTGAATGAGGCGTCGAGTTTTGCATCAAGACAAACATGCGTAGATCCCATTGCCAGTCGGATCCTTGTTCTTGCGAAATTTTCATTCGTTTGCCGATTGTTCGATTTATTCGTTCCACCTCCCCGTTAGCTTGTGGCCAATACGGAATGGTTCTTCGATGTTCTATCCCAAACTGATCCAAAAACTGACGAAACTCCGCGCTCACAAACTGTGGACCGTTATCTGTTCTTATGGAAACGGGCATGCCAAATCGACAAAAAGTCTCGTGAAGAGCACGAACAGTAAGGGTAGCGGTGATGGATTTCATTATTATTACCTCTGTAAACCTACTAAAGTAGTCGATGATCACCAGCAAATTGTGCCCTGACGGAAATGGTCCGGTAAAGTCAATGGCTAAGTGGGCCCATGCCCTATCTGGTAGTTTGTGGAACAGATTGGTTCTGGTGGGTTCAAGCCTGATACTAAGGTGCAAGCTTTACACTTTTTTACGTAGGATTCTACTTCTTTATCCATTAGTGGCCACCATACCTTCTGTCGTAAATTTCGCTTCATTACCACTATACCGGGATGTGTTTCGTGTGCAATGTCCAGCACCCTCGATCTTAGAAAAGTAGGTATTATTAGTCTGTCTCCTCGAATCAACAGGTTTCCGGACCTTGACAGTTCCGAGATGAACGGTTTGAAAACTTGAGGTACCTTATCCAATTCCCCTGTTTCTAACGCCGTTATCGTGTCCCTTAGTTCTGGATCTTTACTTGAGATGTCTTCAACTTCTTCAAGCGTAACAGCTTTTGGGATATCCAGTCTAGCCAAGTGATAAATACAAGCTTCTTCTGAAGGGTCAAATTCTTTAGGAGGTTGTACCGATAATCTCGACAACGCATCCGCCAAATTGCTGGTTCCGGGTTTATAAACAACTTCAAAATTATAAGCTTGTAGCCTCATCACCCACCTTTCAATCCTAGCGCATGGTTTCGCTCGTACTGTAAACAAGAATTGGAGGGGTTTGCAATCGGTAACTAGTTTGAATCTGGTTCCAAGAAGGTACAACCGGAATTTTTCGACCGCCCATACCAATGCTAAAGCTTCTCGCTCTGTCTGGAAGTATTTCTTTTCAAGGTCTGTCAAAGCTTTACTTGCAAATGATATGATTCGCGTGTTTTTATAAGTATCCATTTGCAGCAAAACGGCCCCCAAACCTGCCGGACTAGCATCCGCAACCACAACACATGTATCTTTGGGATTAAAATAGCCGAGAAGATTTGAATTCTTAACTGATCTCTTTATGTCTTCGAAGGCATTTTGTTGACAAGAAGTCCAATTGAATTTTTCCTCAGTTCTAAGGAGTTGTCTGATTGGTTCGGTTTTGTCGGCCAGGTTTGGGATGAATCGCCCGATGTATGTTACCAATCCCAGGAAGCTTCTTAGTTCCGATATATTATTGGGAGCTCGAAAAGACTCTATGGCTGCAATTTTGCTTTCAGTGGGCCGAATTCCGTGTTTTGACAGTTTGTGGCCCAGAAACTCTATCTCGGACGCATTAAAAACACATTTGTCTTTGTTAAGTAAGATATTAGAATCATCCAGTCTATCTAACAGTGCTTTCAGACGTCTGTCATGTTCATCTTGAGAACCACCAGTAACTAATATATCGTCAAGATATACAATTACTCCCTCGAGCCCCGCGACTATTGATTCCATTACTTTTTGGAATAGCTCGGGTGCGCAACTTATACCAAACATTAAACGTTTGAACCTGTCAAAGGAAAATTTCATTATCAAATAGATAGAAGAAGAAGAAAAAAACACATTTACATTGTTGCCCCAAGAGCAGAGAGTTTATTTTATAACATTGTTTTTGTTGTTGTGGTTGTTATTATACAAAGGAATATCTGACTCGTTTGGATTTTACCTGAACAATCCCTGTTTTGTTATGAACGTGGTTATGCCTCTGGAACGTTCAGATATCTCCACCTGATGGTATGCCTCTTTGATGTCAACCTTTGAAAATAAGGTTGCTCCGTCTATTGATCCAAACAACTCGTCCACAATCGGTAAGGGGTGCGTTTCCCTTAACACTGCCTGGTTAGCTTTCCGCATGTCGACACACAGCCTTATCTCTCCAGAATCTTTCAGTATAGGAACAACTGGTGACACCCATGCTGAGGGTTCTTGAACTCTTTCGATAATATCTTGTTCTAGAAGATACCGGAGTTTAGCTGCTACTTTTTCCTCCAAAGCAAATGGCACTCTTCGATAAGCTTGCTGTATTGGCTGAACGTCCTGATTGATAGGAATCTCAACTATAACTCCTTTGATCTTTGGAAAAGTGTTCGTTTCCTTCAAAGAATTGATGTTGTACCCGATTTTCAAAACTTTCAACAGCTTTGCAGTTTCATCTCCAAGAAGACATTGCTTCCCATCTTCCGCTATGTAGAACTGCGCTATGGTTTTATTATCCCCTGCTCTTATCTCTGACGTGAACATCCCAACCAATTTCAAAGGCTTCTCAGATCCATACGCTTTGAAAGAACGATCTACATTTGATTCGAACCGAACATTTGCTCTTGATTTCCGCAACTTATCCCATGTTTTCATGTCAATCAGATTGGCTGCCGCTCCTGAATCAATAGCCATCGGGATTCGAACTCCACCAATTGCAAATGGGAAAATGTTTTGACCCATAACGAAACAAATTTCATCTTCTTTGTTACGCAACTCTTCTTCGTTGGTTTTCTCGGGGAACACAGCTCTGATTCGTTTTGTGGATGGCTCCCCTTCTGCTCGGGTGCACCAGTTTGCGAAATGGCCAATTTTACCACACTTGTAGCATTGAGCATCTTTGGCCAAACATTCGTGGGAATCCTTGATATGTCCGCGTTGACCGCAGCCGAAACAAATTCTATTGTCGACCTTAAACTGTTGTCTATCCGTTGTGAAACTCTTTCGATGAATATTTGATGATTGATAACCTCCACGTTGACGAACATTGTGAAAATCTCGGCGGAAATTTGTGTTATCTTTTCCACTCCATCTTCCACGGGAACTATTTCCAAAATCAGGTTGCATAGTTCGGACATTTGTAGCATCTTGTCGGGGATATAGATAGGTCCTAGGGGCCCATCTGCCTTGAGAGTCATAACCATACTCTGGTCGCATAGATCGTTGTTGGGCTTGCGTGTACTGGTAGCGACGCTCTGCTGACGGCATAAGCGATGAACAGTATGGACGTGAAGTCAATATTGGCCCATCAAACTGGTGTTGTTGAACACCAACCTTGCAAACGGCCCCTGTTGGTCTTATTGAAACTTCCGCGCTTTCTAGCTCTTTGCACTGTTCTTCTACTTCCTCAAGTGTCCTACCAATAGCTACTACTTCGTTCAACGTGCGATCTTTTTCCAAAACCTTTTTTCTGAGAGCTTTAGATGTGCTGTGTTCCCCAATTTGATCAATTATCATGGATTCAAAAGTGGCCTCATCAAAGTCGCAACGACTTGCCTGAATGCGTAACCTCATTACAAAATCGTTGAATCTTTCCCCGGTCTGCTGTCTGATTCGTCGTAAAATATTTCTTTCGTATGTACGTCTACCAGCCGATGGTTGGAAATGTGCATCTAGCTTTTCGATTGCCACATCGTAAAAAGGAGGATCCTTAGTGACATAACGAACGTCATTTACTCCTGGTAAGTGCTCAAAAATATCCTGAAGTTCTGGACCACCCAAATGAAGCAACTGGTTTCTCTTAGCCCGCTGGCCCTTTATCCCATTTGCTTCCAGATAATATTCGAAAGCTCGTTTCCATTTCCGCCATTGAGAGGCGAGTTGTGCTTGGTCCACGTTAACATCGAATGGCCGAATTACTCGTGAAGGATCCATGCTAATAAAAATAATCAAAGTTAACTTTTCTTTAAGTAGAACCAAAGCTTCCTGTGGTGAAATATCAATTATGCCTCGGTACACAAAAAATAGTAACTTATTTGATTTTAACTTTATTTTTACCACTCCGTCTTATTGTTCTCGCAGTGGAATAAATCCATCTAATCCGTCAAATGTTCTCGCAAGAGATGGATAAAATATTTTGAAATGTGTTCTTGTTACTCTTAGCAGAACAGTCGGTTATTTATTCCCTTTTTTTTTAATACTTCCAGTTTGATAATTTACCTAAGTTTGCTTCTTGTCCTGAGTTTTAAAATAATAAGAAAAAGTAACCAAATGTTTTATGTTTGAGGTGAAATTTTATCGTATTGTGTATTCTGAAAATTTAGCAACACTGTTTTACTACGACTCATCATCGAAGATAATTATAGAGCCAGCAAGAGAACGAGAAAATCAAAATACTTTCACTCACCTACTTTGATTCCTTTCCTTTGTTTTGCGTTATTATTTTCCCCTTGCATTTGCCCAATCACAACTACATCGATTCATGTACAAAGCAAATCCCCCAACATACTTATTTTCCTCTTTCTTTTTCTCTTTCACAACTCTGGACTCTGACTCTCGGTCTTTCCTCCAAACGGTAGCTAACGACATCTCGGCACCAACACACGCGTGTGAATCCGACGCTCGGTCCTTTTCACAATGTTTCGAAAATAGTGGCTCATTCATTTTTGCTAACCAAATTTCTCTCACGAATCTGACTCTCGGTCATTCTGCCAAACGTAAGCTTAAAACATCTCCGTACCAAAACACGCGTGTGAATCCGACGCTCGGTCCTTTTCACAATTTTTCGAATATTTTCACTCATTCATATTTGTTAATCTAATGAAGAAAGTTTTTCTTTTTCTTTCTGACAATTATGGATTTCAACATCTACCAATATTTGTGAATCCGACACTCGGTCCTTTTCACATCCCCATCAATACAATGCACTACACAACGGCTCGCTCCCAAAACAGTAAATCCGGCGCTCGGCCCATTTCACGCTTTCCCTCGTTTACTTTGCAACTTGTGCAATGGTATTGAAGCACTAAAATAAATGAATACTTACTTACGTGTCCAAAGTTCCAAAGTTAGATGCTGGATTAGACAAACAAATCTAAACTCCGTAGAGCTACAAAAACTACGTGCAGTACCTTCCCCCGGGCGATTCGATCAGCTGTTCTGTGGAACTCATTGAGTCTCGTTGCTTATCCGTTTTCATCTCCTTTCACTGGAGTCACAAACACAATTGCCATCACTTTTTTTCTCTCTGAGTTACCCAAATCGCTCTGCCGGTAACACTACAACCACACTTTTCCACTTGGCCTTGAATTTTTCAAGAATTGGAATGGCCGCTTCCGATGATTTTTCATTTTTATTCATAGATTAATTTTCTTTCAATTTGAACACCTTTTTATTTTAAAATAACATTCCATCATAATCAACCCTTGGTCCTTTGCCTTCATCGGTACCCCTTAATTCACCATTCACCAATTCAATCAAATTCCCCAAATCACATTTTCGCGTTTTCGGAAGCCATCTTTAATACCATAGCCATCAATCTATTTAGCCCCATTTTTCACCACAGGTTACTTTTAATTTCTTTTCTAGAAACTAACTCTCTTATAATTTCGGTACTTACATATCTCACTCCCGTTCAATTTACTTTTTCGCACTCTTAAAAGATCGATTCTTTTCCCGTCGTCGCCAGTGTTATGTCGGGTATTTCGGAATGTAAAGCACGCACAACTTACTCGGATTGCCGTCGTACAAAACTGAATCTTTAATCGTCTCACACTTGGAACATGGTCAATTGTATAATCAAGGTATGTCAAATTGTTGTACATGATTGTATGAGTCTTCGGGCATAGTGTACGACACTACAATAAATATCTAGAATTCTTGACAATCGATAAAAGACGGCATGCAGAATGACAAGTCCAAATGAAGTCGAATATATATGATAACAATTGAAACGATTCATTAAAAGACAGCTTGCGACAGGTCAAGCTCCGTTTGGTTTGTGCGACAGGTCACAATCTGAATGCAATATTGGAAAATGTTGAATAATGTGTTCATGAAATTACGATCGTTAAAAGACGGCTTGCAGAAAGACAAGTTCAAATGAAGTCGAATATATATATGATAATAATTGAAACGATTCATCAAAAAACGGCTTGCGACAGGTCAAGCCCCGTTCGATTTGTGCGACAGGTCACAATCTGAATGCGATGATATTTGAGAATGTTGGACAATGTGTTAATGAAATGACGATCGATAAAAGACAGCATGCGAATAGTCCAAATGAAGTTAAATGTAAGATAACAATAGAAGATTTTATCAAAAGACGGCTTGCGACAGGTCAAGCCCCATTCGGTTTGTGCGACAGGTCACAAACTGTATGTGATGACTTTTCAAAAGTTGAATAAAGTATTTATTGAATGATTATGGAAAAAAAATGCGGCTTGCAGAAGTACAAGTCCAAATAGAGTCAAATGAAAGATTAAAATTAAACAAATACAAACTAAACAATACATACAGGTAAAGTTCCATTCATTTTGTGCGACAGGTCACAAACTGAATGCGATGATATACAACAATGTCGAATTATATGTTGATGGATTGACGATCTATAAAATACTAGATGAGACGCAATACAGAAAGTCCCTTTTGGTTAGACAGGTACCTAACTTAATGGAATTAAACCCAGTTATGTGAATCTTTTTATTAATGATCATATTCGAGTGTGAATTGGAAAACGACATAGTAGAGTTCAAGCTCGATTTGAGTTAAGGGTTACAAATGGAATTATTATTGCTAAGTATCGGTGGCGGAATTGTCAAGGATAATTTTCCCGGAAGCCTTTAAATTTTATTTTGAATTTTTTTGGGGTTTATTTAAAGATGGTACGTCTCGGTGGTCGAGTGGTTAGCGTGGTAAGACGGTAATCGCTGGTCCACTGATGGCATGGGTTCGATTCCCATCTCGGTACTGGGTGTTAAATGTTAATCTTAAGTTGTCCGCGTCATTTATTCAGTCTGTAAAGCCTAAATCGGCTAAGACGGTGTATGTCTTTTTTTTTAAAAAGATCTATACTTGGCAGGATAACAAAATAATCCTACGTAGGGAGGTGCGAAATACTGTGTATGAGGCACTAGTCATGTTTGAAATAATTGATTATTATGTTTGTATTCAGATTGCAGAATGTCTAAGATGTAATTGTAAAATGAAAATTGGAGTACCATTTAAACAAGTGCAAACACAAGTCCAATGGTTAAAAAAAAAAAAAAAAAAAAAAACATAACTTAAGATTTAAAAATGAATGCTATCGTGTGCTTTATAAAAAAAAGCAATTGTTCCCGAAAGACGATTGAGAAATTGATTTAAAATATCGAGTCCAGAAATCAGATGTAACATTATTTCAAAAAAAGACAAAAAAGATATGTATGAAATCATATCCTTATGATTTAAGGCAGAAAATGAAATATGAAATTAAAGTTTGAGTCATACCCATATAACAATATACAAATTCAGAAAAAAAATCCAAGTAATTTGAGCTTAAATTCAGAATTTTAAAATAAGAAGTTGAATCTCTCATACAGTAATAAATTTCAATCTTCAAAATAAATATTGACCTTGAAAAATTAAATCTGTACTCTAAAGCGTAACTCAAAATAATATGAATGACACGCCGAAGGTGCCATAAATATTTTTTTTTCAAACGGAGTATCGTAAACAGAATTCAGTGACTTATTGAAATACTTGCGATTAACAGTGAACTAATTTAAAATAACTAATTTTGGAATAATCCTAATTATGAGCTCTACAGCTTATATTGATTCACAGAATATAATTGATGAATAAGCAATAAATAAATTTCGTTTAACAATGTTTCAACGTCATCGTCGTTCTCAGGAATCAAGAGCAAAACCCAAGTTATAACATAGACAGTGAAATATATTAGTTTTTCATCTCAATTGATTTCATCAATTTATTTTAAAACATAAAATGAATCATTGAATTGCTTGTAGAGATAGAATTGATCTTATGTAGAACTGTAACCTACAAATTCGTTTAAATATTAGAGTCTCGAAAATGCACGATTAAAAAAATAAAATAAAAGAATATCATTCGTAGTATACAGGTTAGTTGAACAAACGTACAATAGAATCTCTTAGTTTCAATTAAGAATTCTTTAAAAAAAAAATAAATTTAAAATTTGCTGAAATTATGGATGCGGTAATGTAAAGAAATATTTTTTATCCTCTGAGAGCTTTTAAATAAATTTTTTCACGATAGTAGATATAAGGAAAATATTTATGATTTAACAGGGGCGCTTTTTATGTATAGAAATTCTAGTTTTATTTTGCATTCATTTCTTTGTTTACCTCAAGTCCCTTTATCTTATTTCGGTAAATTTAGTAAAGCCTACACTATTTTTGGCCCTCGCTATCTGGCCCTGCTAAGTATCAAAAATTGAAAAAAATATATAGGAAAAATGCAACTCGGTACAGAATAAAGGACGATAGAGTTAGAATATATTAGTTTTTTATTATATTAAGTCACATTCATCACTTGGGGATTATTATCATAAAACACCAAATCGTAACTGAATACAGGATAACTTGAATCGAACGACAATTACAATACTATTACTATATTTAACTTAAGGAACGTATTTAGAAAAAAATAGCCAACGTATAAATTAATTCAACTACGATTAAGATCTCATTAAATTATATGTTATGAAAATGTAGGCAAGAGTTGCGATTGCTATTTGAATTCTATCGTTATCCTTAGTATTCAACATCTTCTATAAGTAAAACTGTAACGAGTCGTTGACTGAGAGATGAAAAGCATGTTTCGAATCGAAATTATAAACCTTAATTTGAAACTCGGGTGACGCGACAGAATTCGCAAGAGCAATTAATCATTTCATAGATCAGTTCCGAACCTGGATTGGAAACGATTTTTAATGAAATATCTTAGTATAAAACTTTCATTTCTTCAATTTGACTTGGCATTGTGTTTATTACAACCTAGGGTGTTGGTAAAAAAATCGTAACATGTTTTTTTAACATCTTGTAAATTGGAACTATCTACCGTTACATTATCCACAATATTAAATTGACTTTTCTGATAATAGCTTCATATTCTATGAAGTTCTCTTTCTTAGGTATGTCCAATTGTATATAGATTTAAAATACATACATATTAACATCAATGCAGAATGTATAACATAAAACAACATTAAGCATAACATTAATAAAAAAAAAAAAGAAGTTTTCTCGGATTTTTTTTCTGGTGACTAAGTCATCTTTTTCTTAATAAGATGGCTGGTTTGTTTGATGATTTTCATGTGTGCTAAGTTTAGTTAATGTTTGATTATTTGGATCCCAATTATCATTAACGTGACATTTAATTATTACCTTTTATTTGGTAAGATGTCATTAAACGCAAATTGTTTAAACTTATAGCTATTATTACTTTCAACAGCGCGGAATGTTAATCCGGTTTCAATAAATTCAAGCGCCAGGAAATATTCTTGTCACTTTCTAAGAGGTTTATAACACAATGGTTGCATCTAATCCTGTCTTTAGGGATGTTGGCTTGAATTGAAAAGGTGCATTCAAATCCGATGCTTCGGGAATCAGAAAATACAGCTGTTTTAGGTTCTCATCTAAAAATTAGGACGGTTTTGTTTAGGGTTTAAAGTTCCTTGAAAATATATGTATATTCGTACTTACTTTTTCTCATCATTAACCATCAATCAGTTTAATTATCTATCACGACTATATGTTCTCTATACGTTCAGACTGAAATCGTTTGACCGGGTAAAAATCAACAATTATCGCATTTTCATAGAACAGGAAATCTTGACACTGGACGCACTCGTCACATTTATATCTGTGTATATTCTGCCTCGTTCTCCAATCTCGAGAGTTTTCCGACATCCGGAGTTTAGTAATGCGCAGGAACATCCTCGCCTAGACAGTTTCGGCTTTGCGTTAACAACTTGGGAAATGGATTCAAGCTTTCCGTGGCCTGTTCCTCTTATCGGTTTGGAGGTTCGGGAGGATCACCAAAACAAAACAGAATCGATGTTTGAACTGTCAAACGAATGAGTGGCTAGAGACAAAAAGGAACTCAATGCACTCAGCATTATAACACACAAAAAAAGCTCTATCTAATTTTGAGTCGAAACAAATGCTAGAAATGAATGAATCTTACACAATACTTTATAACCATGAAATCGTTCGAGTTGAAAGAAAATTGTCGTAAATCAATTAATACGAATTTATTATTTAAAATAATGAAAAAATCATGAACAATTTTGCTTTCTCAAAAATTTGGTTCGATTGTATAAGATGAATGTGGGAAACAAAAAAAAATGTTTTTTTTTGCAAAGTATATGAAGTTATAAGTGTGCTTAAACACACTTTAAAATGTAAATTTCTCATGTAACCCAAAAATATTTTTTTAACTAAACAACCTTGCAGATAAAATATTGTAACGATATCTGAAGAAGTGCGTCTGCAGTGTAATTTGTATTAATATTTAGAGTACAGAAGAGGGCGAATGTGGTGGATATGCCCTGGGTTAAGTATTTATGCTAAAATGAATGGATGAAAATGAATTCCTGTTTATTCTTACCTGGAAACAGTCCTTAATAAGAGCTTGTAAAAAACATGGTAATAAAATAAGAGAGAATGAGTGAATATTGTTGGTAAATTTGTAGATTCGATATGTAATTAAGAAAACCTAAGTTGAGTTAGTTGAGTATTAGAAACAGCACATGATTGGCTTGTAATTAAAGCGTTATTTGTCAAACAAATTAAGTGTGTAAGCGCACACTTGAAAGAACTCATGCAAAGAAAAATGTGAGTGGTGGTTGAGAGACAATTTGTGCATGAATGAACTTATGAGCAGCTATCGAGTGAATTATATCGATACGAAATGAACGGATGATTATGACCATTCTACATTCGGAATTTTGAACGGAAGGTCTTGCGTTTTGATGGTGATGTTGGGATTGACCGGAAACTCTTCGGTATAAGCTGGAAACGGGATAGTGAGAAATAGGAGATGTTCTGCGAAAGGATGGTTACTACAAAAATCTTTAAATAAGAATGTAAAATTTTGAACCTTGGCACTAGGTCGGTAGATTGATGAGAGAAATTTGACGTTTGAAAGATTTTTTTCTTTTTTTATTCAGTCTTCCTCCCCCAGGTATCAATATGAGAATTTCCCATAAAAAATTATTCATGCCAAATTTGTAAATGTCGTTTTGTATTTACTGTACAAAGGTAGAATGCTATCCGAATTTTAGAAAAAAAAAAGTTTTATGACGAGAGTGTTTTATAGAATCAGAATTTTTGAACTAAAGATGCAAATCTGGCAGCTGTGGCTTATGGCGCGTTTCGCCCGTTTTTTCTTCTTTCTCCGCCGCCGTCATCAGAAAATTTGTCTTTGCCCGATCATCGCATGCAGTCGCCGTCTCTCGCTAAACGTCAGCCGCCCAAATCGCAAAAGTTTTTCTTTCTTCCCCCGTTCTGGTGTTGGCCTCATCAGCAGCGCGTACAGATATCGTATTATTCGTTCCACGGTTTTGCAAATCGCGCGGTAGCGAATCCGAGCACTCGAAAGCGACGAATTACCTTACCTGCTCGCCATATATTGCATTCCCATCTGCGGTCCGTTCAAACAATCGTGCACGTAATTCACGGAACACCTCGCTTGCTAGAGGATAGCAGCGCGTATCGCGGAAGTAGCAACCTCGGGGGTTAGCTTTTTGGACAAGTGGCGTGAAAATTGTTGGAGCTGGTTTGTAGGCTCAACTTCCTCCAGCACAGCAGGGCGCTTCCGGTCCCGGATTCAGTAGTGATTGATTGTGGTGGTGGTGAAGTGGCGGTGGAAGTTTGCAGTTCGAGAATAAGGTAAGCTTGTTTCGCGAAAGCAAAGCGAGAAAAAAAGTATGGATCACCGTTCGTTCAGTTTTCTAAGGTCATGAGGGACTGAAAATGATAATCTTGCCTGTTAAGATGGTATTGTTCTAATCTGCGACCGAAAACGTAGTTTTGATGAAGCTTGAAAAAGTTTCGATTTGACAGTATTGGACAAAAGAGGAGCAAAATCCAGCGGAAAAAGTGGAATATCCAAGAAAAATAAGCAAATATTGGAACCGAAGCCCGTACATTGCACTCGGATATGTGCGGGGAAGTGCTTCTGTGGCAATTTTCGCTGTGTGTTTTTTGCAAATAAGTCGATTTTGTTGCACAAAACCGATCGATTGTGTTGAAAACATGAAATCAATTCCTGGTCCAGTATGAGTAAGTACCTAGCTAGAGCATTCCAAAGGGCGGAGACAAAAAAAAACATTGGTTGTGTTTTGTTATGCTTCAGCTGCCTTCAATTTCAAGTGGAATAGCCATTCCGCTGAATAATTTTGCAAATATAATATCTGCAGGGTTATGAGTTATAAGACTTCGCAAGCCGATTGGCCTTAATGAGGTATAATTCTAGAAATCCGTTTATCTATACTTTAATTTTTACAACATCCTGAAATTACCTGTCAATCAGATTATAATTGACATAAGTAAAAAGTTCAGTTTTAAAACTCAATGAAAGAATTTTTAAAGAGTCGAAATGATAAAAATTTGTCCAAAAATTTGTCCTCCAAGCAATTTATTCGTTATTTTATAAAAATGTTTTTTTAGAACAATCGTTCTTTACACTCAATAAGTAGGATATTATTAATATGTGTTTTTCTTAAACTATAAATTTAATTGTAACTAACTGTCTGCGTTGAAGTTGATAATCAATAAATTACAATGACTTTAAATTGAACATTTTTAAAGGGTGTTTGTATCAATTTAACACTACAGATTGAAATTGCTGGTACCACATCGGGTGACTACAACATTCCGTTGGTTATGAGAATAATTCAGTCATTGAATGCAAAGTCAGAACAGAAAGCACGGAATTCATAAAATTTTTATGACTGTCCTGATTAAATTGTAACTGTAGGTAATTGTTATTGTAATTTTATTGAGTAACGATAGCCTTCTTTAGTAATACGTAAGGTTAAGAAGAATGCAAGGAAATTATTACACAGAAAAATCTTGAATTTGAAATTTTAGTTGCCACATTCCCTCGTTTTTCCCTGCTTTTAAACTTATAGGGGAGATAAGGGCATAACGAGCACCCAGGGCATAATAAGCACTACTCTTTTCTACAAAAGTACGTATTTTCTTAAATAAATTTCCATGAGGATTTGTTTTTACTTCCTATAGCATTAATTTTTCACAAAAATAGGAATCTCCTTATCATCTTTACAGAGATATTTGAAAAAAATCAGCTAGGTTCTCAAGTAACGAAAATATTATAATTTTTGAGCATCACGAAATAAGCTCTTATGATCTTGAAATAACCTTGATCTATAATGTAGGCACTGCAACATGAAGTACACATTGTTTCTCAATTTTTACCATCATAAAATTTTTGATTTTTCACTTTCATCAATTTTAAAACACGCTTTTACTTAAATTTGTTGACTAGAGGCATATAGAGCACCACTGAGCGAGGCACGATGAGCATTTTCTGGCGTAGAATCTAGCAGTGAATTAAAAATTATTTATAGAGCCACAACTTGATTAGTTTACATCCGACCATTTAGCCTTTTGGTAAGGTGTCGGTGAGTTAATTAAAAGACTAGTTCGATTGCTGTTCGAGGTGATTTTTTTCCATTTACATTTCATGATCGATTTTTTTTTTATTGTTACATTATACGGCTAGTAGCATCATCAGCCAAACAAAGCACCAGAAACATAATGTATGAGCGTGTGTGAATCGTTTGTATTCTACAAACACACCTTGCTTTATTTGATGAATCTACGACTCACCTGACTTCATTGAGTTGAATTTGCTGCTAGATTCCCCGGCAGAAAACGCTGATCGTTCACATGATTAATGGTGCTTATACTGCCCCATAGGGGGTTCTCATTATGCCCCTACAGTGTCTGGTTTTCAGCTTTTGGCAAATTTTTTTAAAATGCATTTTTTAACGTTTTTATCTTTTTTTTTTAAGTTTCAGCCCGTTAGGAAATAGGCTTTTCAAGTGTCTGAACACGAAACAATAATGTAACCTCCATATTATAGCTATTTTCTATGGTTAAATAAGCGTTTTCTTTAAGGTGGCCATTATGCTTTTATCTCCCCTAGTAAAAATATGGTCAGTGGTAAAAATATTTGCAAAACTGTTGATGCAATACTTTGGGCAGTGGAAAGGAGATACTTTACTACTTGAGGATAGAAACTGGAATACTTTATTTACTATCCTTACATCCTATTTATAGGAAAACCATGCCTATGGTTACATATTAGATTGTTTATTTATTATGTGTATGTTGTTATCTGTCCCATCGATTGCTTCGATTGGACAAATCTCAACACTCCTCCTCAACATACACACTCGCAGTCTGCTTACTGCCTCCGGCGGCTCCTCTTGAAGATGGGGCTTCTCCTCTTCAACGCACGCACCGGACCTCATTCGTCGCATTCATTGCATGACGCTTTCGCCCCTGTTGCAGCTCGATGACCTTCCATGGCACCAGTTCGACGACCTTCCCGGGATCTGGCACGACGACCTCCAATGACTCCCGGTCAGACGAACTCCCAATGGCTCTGGCCCGACGACCTTCCGTGGCTCTGGTCTCGGCGCTCTTCTTGCGGCTCAAAGCATTCTCCTTCTCGACGCCTTTCCTGAGGCCTGTGCCTCCCAATGATTCCAGCCCGACGACCTCCACTTGGCTTTCCGGTCCGACGACCTTCCATGGCACCGGCTTGACGACCTTCCGTGGTACCCCACTCGTAAGTCCTCCAGTGGCTCCTGGTTCGACGATCACCACCTGGTTCTTGACTTGACGATGTTCCATGATACCGGCCCGCCTACCTTCCATGGCTTTCGGGTTAACGACCTACCAGTGGCTCTGGTTCGACGACCGCATTTTAGTCCCAGCCCTTCGATCTTCCATGGCACCGGTCCGACGACCTCTCAGTGGCTCCGGTCCGACGACCTTGTTTGGTTCCGGCTCGGCGCTCTTCTTTTGGCCCGACGCCTTACCAATGGCACGATGACCTTCCTCTGGCTCGCCGACCTTCTTATGGATTCCAATCAACTCTCAATGGATTAGGCCCAACGACCTTCCTTGGCACCTGTCCAACGACCACCGTGTTCCTGGCTTGTCGACCTCCACCTGGCTTCCCGGTTCGACGACCTTCCAGATGGCTCCTGGTCCTACAACCTTCCACGGTTTCCGGCTCGTTGACTTCCCTTGGCTTCGGCTCGTTGTCCTTCCATCGGCTTCCTGGCTGGATAACTGTCCACTATTGATTCCGCTTCTTCTCATCCTTTCTACTAGTGCTGGGCCCATAACCTGTTGTTGCGAAGCACTTTGGGCAGTGAAAAGGAGAGATCTGTACTACTTGCTTGTAGAACTTCGAATACTTTATTTACATCCTATTTATAGGAAAACCATCCCTATGGTTACATATTAGTTATCTGTCCCATCGATTGCTTCGATTGGACAAATCTCAACAAAAACGATGGATATGCCTCGCATTTTAAATTTTTCGACCGTGTTACTGTTTTAGAATTTTCAACTCTTTATCAATTAAAAAATCACGAAATGAAGTTATTTCGGAGCAGATGGCGGTTTGGAGCTCCTCACCCGACTTGCGCCACACACGAGCCTTGTTCACCTGGCTGATGAAAGGCCTTCTCACTGCGATTACGCTATGGTACTCCTTCGCTTGGATGCGGCGACGGACAGTAAGACGCAATACCGAAAGTTGGAGCTCTTCCTGTATCTGCCGGATCTTTTTTTCTTCACCGCAGGAATGATTTACTTGTCCGTTCTGGCATCTGTCTTGGGCTTCCGTCCTCTTCCCGGGCGATCCACCGCCGATCCGAAGGTTTTCATTTTCTTCATTATTTTTGATACCGCTGTCTTGCTGATTTCGTAGTGCTTGGCCACTTCCCGGTGCGTTTGACCGTTATTCACACACAGCAAAAATTATTTCCTGTAAAATTACGCAAATGTCCTGTAACAAAAAGGAGCAGGACATTTACCGTAATTTTACAGGTCGAAAACATGATTACGTGACATTTAATTTTTAGTGTACAACTTTTTTACAGGACATTTGTTGTGATAATTAATGAATCTTCGTTAACTTTCAAGGAAATCAATTTAAAATTACAGGTTTTGTTAATTACAGGTGATTTATTTTCAAGGTTGCAGTTTTCAGTGACACGTAATAGTCAAAAAAATTTTCTGTGCATCACGAACAACCAGTTTCCGGATGGATAACGGAATAGAACCAGAATTTTTTGCGTTCGCCATATTTTACAACTTAAGCCCGGTTTACAGTTCTTGTGAACTCGAACTCGAACGTGAACGTGAACTCACCACAGTGAAAAAATATTCCGCAGTGAAATGTCAAATCGGTCAAATCTTCAAAATTAGTAAGAGGTTTGTTCAACTGCGGGTACAAATTGGTTTCGATCGGAAAATGACAGATCATTCAACGAATGTTTTGATCGATACTTGTCGAACCAATGCTCAAATTTAAATTCAAATTTCTCAAAAAAACATATTGTTCTTTTTCAAAAGATATTCAGCTTTGAAAACGATTTATTTAATCAAATAATCCCAAAGTTCTTATCTTTGCATACAATGAATTTAAATTAAATTTTATGAATTTAAAGTACTCCCAAAAACTATTTATCGATCAAGGAGTAACGAGCTTTAGCGATTCGTTTCTTTTGAAAAACTTATTGAAAGGACGTTATGAATATAACTTCTACAAGATAGCCATTTTTTGTTCTTGATTAAAAATTGACAAACAAAAATTTCAAAATTACTTTTAATTAGTGACACAATTGAAAAGGTTTTTATTTAATTAAAAGGCATCAGTACTCTTTTGTTTGTAAATTTTTCTGCTTTTCAGTTCTCCTTAAAACACATTATTTTTGAATGATTTCATTAATTTTTATAATTACTTCCATACCTTTTCTGAAACACACATTTGAACAAAGCGGAATCTATTTTTTTTATTTCAATGGAATCTGGCCATTCGATGATTTTCATTTACATTTATTCGTTGAGAAGCTCTTCCAACAGGTGCAATTAAATGATGCCCAAGCGGGTTTTAAAGTTAAAAAAAAAAAATATCGTATGCGTTTCATTTCAAACTCGTAGTATTTTAAGCCTTCAATTGCCTTCAAATGTGCTTACAAATTAAAAAACTAATTTTTTATGCAGCAAAAATTTTTCCGTCATCGGTGAAATTTTTTTCAGAATGCACATTGCCATTCGGACGTGAAAATGAACGCGGAATTTATATTCACCACCATGTTCGTTTTCCGTTTTCACGTTCGCTCAGTGCGTTTACACTTCGAGCGGAATGTCAGTGAACGTGGAAAAAATATTCCGCAGTGAAAATCGGGGGAATTGAAATAAAATTAATATTAAAGGGCTTTGAACAAGGAAATCAGTTCAAAAATAATCGTTCAACCATTCCGCATCTATTCCACCTTGTTTCGCAGCCATGAAATGCAGCATAGTCGAGTTTTTGAAGAATATAAGTTTTTTCATTTTCACGTTCGAAAGAACTGTAAATGCACCTTTATTCGAATGTAGACACCTGTTTGAATACTCCAGAGCCAAGTCAGTTGTTTATGTTTTAGTCGCGATGGGAACTTATCGAAGTTATATTGATTTTTGAGTTGGACTCTATTAACTGTTTTTATTTTCTATCTATTGCTTAATATATTATCTTAACATCAGCATGTTTATATAATGCGAATAATTATGCAGAGATGCAAAGAGATCCCTTCATAAAGCATGCAAGGCGCGACTTTAAGCCGATTCTAACAGCTCGACGTCAGCTACGAAAGAATCATCTGGTTAAGTTGCAAAATGATTCTACTTCCCTTACGAACATAACGTCGTACGTGTCGGCAAGTAAAAGTCAGCCGTTCGACAAAATCCTTCACACAGGGCCAAGTTAAACCATAAATGTTTGAAAAATAACCATAATGGCAGTTTTGTGGGTTAAGTCATTTTATTAGTTTTCAATGAAAACTCATAAAATGAGATTTTACGGAGAACTTGGATTATGGTTATTTTTCAACCGTTTACCTAGATTGGATAATGGTTGTTTAATAACCGTTTTTTCGACCACAGAAACTAGGTTAATTCGATTAAAAAATTGAAACGATGATTTCGGAAATCAATTTAAATAAATGTCAATATTACAATCAATGACGTTAAATCATGTTCCTGATCCTGCTTTATTTATCTCAAGTATAACTTAAAAAAATCGGGACTTTTTCGTTTGCATTCCGTTTTGTGAATGACATTGCGCTGCCTGCAGAGGAGTGCGCGGGAATCCTGATGTTCTGATCTCCAACAACGCTGAATCGGGAAAAAATATCCGGAAAAATTGTTCCGGATCAATAGTTACAACGGAATTGATCCGGGCAACCATCAGCTCTTCCACCTGTGCCGATATACCAAGGACCGCGATTGTCGTCGCTCAGGACCTGTGGAGGACATAAAGAATTATTTAAGTTTTCTCCTTGCTTTTTGATTTTAATTAGGTTCAGAGGGCAGATACTGAAAGTAAACTCACCTTGGTACTACGGAAACAACTTGCGCCCCACATCCGGGTCGCTCTTGTTCATATCCGGATAGCACTTCTGGTCAGCTGCTCGTCGCTTTCTTCTTGGCAGAGATATTTTTGAACATGGTTGGAATCTGCTCGGAGCTGCTAAACAAATTTTGCATCCGGGAATCAACTTTTTGAACACCGGTGGTAGTACTTACATTTGTTCCGATTCCGCTTACGGCCTCTCCTAGTTCTTCGATCGCAGTTCGTTCCCATCCAGCGAAGGTACCAAGTGGAGCCAAACAGTATACACCGGCACTAGCACCCGACAACAGTTAATTTTCTTCCTCGTTTTCATTTAGGATTACGGTTAAATTTTAACCATAATCTGTTTTTTTCGTCTGAACTTCTAAAACGGTTGAAATTCAAACATTCATTAAGGTTGAAAAATAATAAGAATTGATGTTCTTCAAGAAATCGCAGAAAAAGGTTCAATAAAAGTCATTTTTGGTTAAAAAAATATGAGCGTGTTTGACTGCACGCAGAGATGCCAAGGTGCCTTATTGTTCTGGATTTAAATGATTTTTGAAGGTCCATCGTGATAAACAACCTGATAGTTTTTTTGTCTGATGTTTGGAAATAAGCCTGATTTTGCCCGTTTTTTTAATTTTTACAGAAAATTGAATGATTTAGTAAGCAGAAATTTTTACAGATTCGTTCAAAACTCAATAGAAATTCAGTGCTCGCTCGTCGTCACTCCAACCTCGAACTCAATAACTTCAAACTCTGTTGGATTCAAATCTTCTAACGGGGTTTAGATGATTTTGACGTCCTGAACTCGAGTTTTTTGTCAGATTTTGTCTATCGCATTCAGTTTTAACGATAAAGCGTTAAAAAACTGTTTTAAGATAAATCAATCATTTATACATTTTTATTATTTTTTACTTCTTAGTTGAAGACTGAAAAGCTTTTTAACTAATATTTTGAAAAATATCTAAAATTCATTTTGGTTGCTATTTCATTTGAATTCCTTTCTAACAGAACAGATAAAAAATAAAGAATAAATAAAATTTCTATAACTTCAAAGTCTAAATTACTTGCGGGAAAGTTGATTATTAGCTTAGCTTAGCTTAGCTTAGTTGACTACTCATATCCACCTTAAATCACTGAACTTGAAGTGCTTAGATATGATCATTCATTTGAAACTTCAAATAACATATTATATTAGACTTTGTTCAACTTACGCACTTCAAATTCCTTGATCGCTGGCGTGGCTAAGCAGAACAAGTTCTACCTTGCCAATGCACTATGGGGCAGCCCCATACAATGAGGCGGCAAAAATTATATTATTGCTTTTTCTCTACTTTTTTATGAATATCAAAGAAGATAAACTCGCAAATTTTTTCACATGGGTGTTTTTAGGGATGGGCAATTAATTCTTGATATCGAATCTTAGCTAAGGGGTCGGCAAAAGGGGTCGTCCATATTAACTGTTGACTGTTTTAGTGATATTGACGTTATTAGGCTTTGAATTGATATGAAAATTTGCAAATGAGTGTTTTCGTAGACGAGCCATTGATTTTTGATATCAAATTTAGTAACGGGGACCGGCAAAAGGGGTCGTCCATATTAACTGTTGACTGTTTAAGCGATATTGACGTTATTAGGCTTTGAATTGAAATGAAAATTTGCACATGAGTATTTTGCTGGACGAGCCATTGATTTTTGATATCAAATTTAGAAACGGGGACCAGCAAAAGGGGTCGTCCGTATTGCCTGTTGACTGTTTCAGCGATATTGACGTTATTAGGCTTTGAATTGAGATGAAAATTTGCACATGAGTGTTTTGATGGACGAGCCATTGATTTTTGGTATCAAATTTAGAATCGGGGACCGGCAAAAGGGGTCGTCCATATTCCCTTTTTGCAATATTGACGTTATTTTAAACTGATTTGAGATTTGCACATGGGTGTTTTGGAGGACATGCCATTAATTTTTGATATCAAAGCATTCATATACTGCGATACTCCGAAGAATAAGATAATATGACAAAATGAGAGGCTATTGTCTGCGGAAATGGGAAAAAAAACTCAAAAAATCAAAGCAATCGAAAGATTTGCTCTAATTCAAACTATTGAATTCAAGGGAATCTCGATTGCTTTGATTCAGTAAAAAAGCATTAAAAAATTAAATTCTTATTGAAAATGGGTAAAAAGTACCCATTCACCAGATCTTTGTGCCGTATTGTTGCTGTTACTCTGAAAAGGGTGAATTGGGGTGCCTGGATTCTCTTTTATTGGATTCTTAGGACCCTGGACCAAGTCATAGAAGTGAAGAAAGTGCGGAGCAATGCGGGGCTTTTTTATTATGTGGCAAAAACTTTTGGATAATTTTAAGAAAATATGAATTTACCCATTTTTTGCACATCTCTGTTTATCGTGTAGAAATTTGCACGAACAGGAATGAAAGTTTTTAAAATAAGCTTTCAAAAGGTATACTAGAATCTTTTTTATAAAAAAAATTTCATTGAAAAAAATGGAATTTAAAAAAAATTATCGTATAAGCAAAAATTGCATTTTTCCAAAGTCTGATGTCTGTGAAGCGAAAACTATCACAGATCATTAGCTGAAATTTTGAGAATATCTTAGTTGAATATATAGATATCAACTAGTATTGATGAATAAGCATTACGATTAAGTTTATTTTTAGACTTTTTGCCGCCTCGAACCCCATAGTGCAATGGTTGCTACTCCGTGATTGATCGAGGCCATCAGTTTTGTGCAAGGGCCAAAAGAATGATGCTTGGGATTAACATTTCATTCACAATGCACAAAACTCATGCTCTCCCTTTGAAAATGATCAATAACGGCGCCGGCCACGTCCTAGTAGTCAATGAGGAATGAAGGAAGGATTGTTAGTAGGATACTTTCGAGGATCAATCAACAACCTTTTGTCCCTAAATATTCCAAAGAATAATTTTGAAAAATTCCGAAAAAAAGGTAAGTCAATATCACCAACTATAGAAACCGTCTGTACGTCTGCGAATCTATATTCAAATATCCAAGGAAAGGGTTTTGTTAGTAGGGGAAAGGTTATAGATCAGGATCCATTTTGGTGAATGGTGTGATCGGTTTTCCTACACCTCCTATGCTCCTAGATTTTTCTTAAGGAAACTCCTATATTTATCTTTGAGGCAGTGATAAAAAAGTTTAAAAGTATAGTAAAAATGTGTTTAAATTTTCTTTCAACTAACTTGATTTCCCTATTCTTGTTCCTGATACACTAACGTGTTTTCAAAAACGATCCTCAAGGTTGAACATACTTCTACCAAACTTCTAAGAATATTTTTAAGAATGTATTTAAATTATTAAAGTTTTGTTAATGGATGAAAAGGTTCTCCTTTTTGTTGCTTTTAATTTTTAATTTGTTATGTAGGTTGTGATAACTGAATTAAATCGTTTTTGGAAACTCATCAGTGCAATTCTACTCTTTGCCTCATTTTAACTTCGCGATTGCACGGAAAACACAAATAAACCAAAAAAGTTGGTTTTTCATAGTACACAAATAAGATATTCACTCTAATGTAGCGGATTAAGCTTTATTTTTAACATCAGTAAAAATACTTTTTACCAAAAAGATACTCATCATATTCGAAACTTAAACAAGTCTTTTCGCAGTCCAATAACATGAAAGTTGAGGTAAATATGTTTTAAATTTAGATTATTTTTCATTTCCTTTCCTATTCACGTAGATATTTATGAAAAGTTATTAGAGTATCAGCAGCGGTCAGGTGTCAAAGCTATAATAACACTCCATTTTGACACTTCGACGGCGCACCGCAAGGTTTCAAACCAGGTGTTATCTTGCTCCTGGGTGTTAAAAAAGCGAGCCAGGAGTCAAATATGAATACCGACCAGCTCCTGATTTGACAGGTGCTAAAGTGTCTGGGGAAAATTCACAAAAGAAAATAGCAACAAACAACAACAACACCTATCGATGCGTCACCAATGGCAAAAATGGGAACCAGTTTAGCACTTACCAGTGCGCAAATGAGCTGCCAAAGCTAAAATAAGACCGAAAATGTGTCCCGGGTTAACACCTGAGATAGCACTTACCGGTACTGATGCTCTTACACTTAATTCTACAATTTCTCTTTTGATAGTGATTTAAACGAGAAATTTTAGCCAGCGTGTTTAATTCATCTTAAAACGATTTAAAGTAAAACCTTTAAAATATTCGAATTTTTAAAAATTAGTAACTTTTAAAACTAAAAATGCTTATAGAAAAGATCATCAAAAGCATTACGTTCAATGAAAAAAGGAAATATTCTTTGCAAGATCAAATATTTTCAGAAAATAATCTCGAATCCAACATATCCACTAGTTAAACTTTTTAAACTCAAGAGAAAACTATCTTTTGTATCCGTTTCACTTCAAAGCTGAATTTATAAAATAAGAATCCTATTATACTTGTCATGAATTTGAATTTTCTCTAGCCACGGTTAGGTAAAGGCTACTCTGGAATATTTTTATCTTATTTTTCAAATGGAAATTCTATCAGGAATGAATAATTTCTTAAACTAATTTTCATAAGGCATTGATAAAATAAAGTTTAGGAAATGTTTATCTCAATTTTTCATATCGTACCTTTTTAAACGATTATGTTTTCTGATAAAAAAAAATAAAAAATGGGATTGATGATAGTTGAACTGTTTTATTCGTGCCAAGTTATAAACGAGGAACTTCACAAAATCTATGAATTCAAAAATATTGAAAAAAAATGTCTGGATTGGAAATTCCCTTATGGAAAAATAAAACATCTGGCATCCCAGCATGTTGAAGTGTCAAAAAATACGATGAATTTGAGGGAAATGTTTATTTGATCGTACTTGCGGGAAAGTTGATTATTGCGTAAAAACTTAATGAAGGCATGAAAACAAAAAATATTGCTGAATCATTCAACCAAGTAGGCTCACAACACAACAGAGTGAAAAAATGTCGCGTTTTAAGGTTGAACAACATTTTATAACGATGGCCAAAAAAGGTACTCAGTTTGATCTTCGATTTATCCCTATTTTTATTCTGATTTTTATTTTCAAGCTCCCTGAATTTGGGAAATAATAATTCAGCAACCCTGACTGCATGTTCCGAAAAATTCAAACGATTCTCCGGGGTTGGAATCACTTGCAAGCAGCGTTGCCAGATTGAAAACCGCTAAAGTCCGTAAATTTTTCGAAACTCGAAAAATGTACTGATTTCGGCAAAATAAAACTTGATGACTTTTTTTTTTGGTCGTCAGGTAAAATTTTCGTTTATCCGCGCAGAATCCCTCGAATTTATTCGATAATACGTAGAAAATCCGTAGGAAATGCTGAGAACCCGTACACACAAAACTTTCGGGGCTCCACTTAGCAAAATTTCACTGTTACTTTCCGTTAGCAAAAATATTTTTTTACCGTCGATTTAGCAAAAAGTTAAATTTACTTTATTTTAGTAGTTTTAAAGTTTATCTTGCTTGATTTTAGCAAAACGAAGGTTGTTTAGCCGCTTTGTGTACAGACAGCAGCCACCGCGTGTTGGGAGGAAAAAAACAAACTGACACGATTGAGCGCGGTTCCGAAAGTTCGATTCTTGTGGTTCTAAAGGTGGCTAAGTCAACTACGATATACTAGCCTAATCGACGCCGGAAGCGTACAGGTAGGGCCAATTATAAATTATACAGATTTTCCAACTTTTTAATTTCAAAACTGTTTATTATTTTTCTACCAGGTACAACTTCCCTCAACAGTCTGGAAATGGAAAGGGCCGAGATTGAAAATTCAACGATCTCCATCCGACACACAACTTAGTGTATTCGTTGGTAAGAATGGCATTGCATTTCGCTCGCCGGAAAGTACGTCCCCAGGATCGGAACTTATGTTCTACGAAGTGTTAAATTTTTTTGGAAAAATGTGAACAATAAATTAAAAGTGAATGAAATTTGAGTATTGTATTTAATAATCAAACATTCCCCCTAAATCTCCAGAGAAAAGCCCATAAATTTTGAAATTTCAGGTCCGGCGATCTTTTTCTCCTGTTTTTTGCTAGAAAAGGGAGCAAAAATTGCGGCGGCTAAATTTTTCTCTCGTTTGCTAAAATTTTAGTTCGAAAAAATTGCTAAATTGATTGCTAAGATTTTAGCTGGTCAAATTTGAGCAAAATTTTGCTAATTTTCGGCCTCGAAAGTTTTGTGTGTAGATCTCGAGCATCGATCCGTACACAGTAAATTTTTGCATCTATTTCCAGCAAAAAAAATTGCTGGAAATGTTCAGCAATCCAATTTTTTGCTGGAAACCAGCAATAGGTTTTCTGATTGCTGGATTTTTCAGCATTCGGTTGTGTTCTTGTCATTCTTGCTGAAAACCCAGCAATCGGATTTCAAATTGCAGGACTTTCCAGCAACTGATCTAGTTTGCTGGAAAATCAGCAATCGAGTTGTCAAATTGGGGTCGGTTTGTTTTCGTACGCGGAGGTGAGAATTTATTTCACGAACTTTGAATAGATTAATCTATTATTCTTATTTTCCTCTATATTATAGCAACCATGGTAGGTAGATATTTTATGAAAGATACTAATCAAAACTTTATTTCAGGTGGTCAACACTTTGACACAAAGCTTCCACCCCAGAGCAGAACCGGTGCTGGTATATTAAAAAAATGTATAATTTTGGTAATAAATACCACATAATTGAAAAAAATGGAATAACTCTTATTTATTGGTCATTATAGGTACATGCAGCCAGTATTCAATACTTAATTTCGAATTGAAACATAAATTTGATACCAAATACAGCCGAATGTTTTGAAAAAAATTGCTGGTTTCCAGCAATCTGGATTGCTGATTTCCAGAAATTTGAATTGCTGGAATACAGCACTAATGTTTGCTGGTTTTTCCAGCAATTCAAATTGCTGGAAATTTTGCTGGAAAGTCAACGGGACAAAAACCAGCAAAATTTTGCTGGTTTCCAGCAATAAAAAAATTGCTGTGTAGCTCCGTAGAAAGGCTGAAAATCCGTAGAACAACGGAGAAATCCGTAGATCTGGCAAGGCTGCTTGCATGTCCAAAGATAGAATCACTTGAGCCGAACAGAAAGAATCATTTCCGAAGATAACGGCTAGGCTTTAAAGTTTTTGATTTTTGAAAAAAAATATTATTTACTCATTTTTATCATAGATCAATTTAGAGTGTAAAAATTTTGAATGGTTCAATGATAGCTTTTAATATAAGCTTTCATATGGTGTACTTTGAATTTAAGAAAAAAATGTTTTCCATAGAAATATATGTGATTTAAATTTTTTTCTTCATCACATCAAATTTTTCAATTTTTCAAAGTTTGATGTCTGTGGTGCGTTCATTATTCAAGATAATGAGTTTAAAAACTGGGAATATCTTAATTAAATATTAAGTTATTAACTAGTAAAAATAAAAATGGGATCCGATAAAGTTCAGTTTTTGACTTTTTGCCGCCTCAAACCCCAAAGTGAGATGGTGCACTAGGTACGATCTCGGATTGCATAAGATGTTGCAGTGAGTTCGATTGTTGTTGTTTCGCTTGAATGTAGTGGTCATACAACATTTTGCTTGGGAGTTCCAAATTTTCAAAAAAAATCTCACAAACAACTCATCCGGAAAAGGTTCCGGGTCGTAGTCAATCTACTATCGACCGGCTAACGTTGTCCTGCTTTTCACATTCCTCTACTCAGTGGAGAAAAGTATTGATAAGTACCGTACCTAAATCCTTATGTGCTGTATCTTCCAAACTAAATATATATGTATTGGAATTGTGCTGATGTTACGAACAGTGATGTCAACCTTCCAGATTTTGTCTGGATCTTCCAGACTTTTTGGACTTTTGCCAGACATTTTTTTAGGTTTCCAGACTTCCAGACTTTTGGCATTTCTTCCAGACAATTCCAG
Organism: Uranotaenia lowii; assembly: GCF_029784155.1. NCBI lineage: Eukaryota > Metazoa > Arthropoda > Insecta > Diptera > Culicidae > Uranotaenia > Uranotaenia lowii. The sequence goes on along the minus strand of NC_073692.1, from coordinate 45,988,166 downwards.
ACTTTTGTGTTTGGACATAAATTGTTCTAAGATTCTATGAAAATTCAATTTTGTCATGGTGTAATATGGCAGGAAACAGGGTGGCCACCCATTCGGGAAATGCGGGAAAAAGACGGGATTTGGAATCCACCGGGAAAAATGCAGGAAAAAGCCGGGAATTTCTCCCGAAAAGTCGGGAATTTTTGGCTCGGTGGAAGTCTGTTCAATGAAGTTTGAACGAAAAAGGCGAAACAAGTAAAAATTGATTCACAGTTGATCATCAATCTCTTTCCGATTGGCTTCGACCGATTTCTACCAGGTCGAGATGGATCCTCTTACCATGTTGGATCGGTTTTGACTATTTTTAACTTGCTTCATTGAACAACGGGAATAACCGTAACGAAATCGTTAATCCAGTATGCTCGTTATACTCACTCGAGAGATGTCGAGTCCTACTAAAACAAAAAAAAAGGAAAACAATCTGTTATAGAAACTATTGCAAATCGGAAGCGAGAGGCGGCCGAGGAGGCGAAACAATTGAAGCTTCTATCCGACGCTCATAGAGAGGAAGCATGATGGACGACTCGGCCAACGGCCAAATACCGAATATTGACCTTATAAATTATTCGGCCAAACGAATATTCGTTCGAATACTCCAGAGAGTTTTTAATTATAAAACCAAGAGCGATTATTTCATTTTCCTTATATTTGTTCCATTGTAATACCCCTCATGTTTTGAATCGATCATTTCCAATCAGATGATATTACCATATGATGTATTACGAGGTCTTTTTCAGGTAGAGGATTCTCTGATATTCAAAATGTCTCAAAGAATTGAAAGGACATCAGATGACTTGTCGCTGCTAGGGCGTTGGTTACCAAAGATATTTGGATCCTGTGAAATCTGGAACAAAACATGTCAAAGCAGGTGCTAAGCGGGAATTTCATGTTAACATGCGGGAAAAAGTCGGGAAAAATGCGGGAAATCCAAAATGGATTTCGAATGGCCACCCTGAAGAAATGATTAGTAGAACCTATGAACTATGAATTCAATAAGGGTTCGAAACCTTGGCAAATGCTTTGAGGATGTATGTTAAATTGAGACTCAGACAGAGCACGTGACTGATATAGTGATAGAAAAATACTATTGTAACATTGAGATCTGGGGACCAAAAAAAAGTTGCCACCTTCAAAACTTAGATGTCCAGACATTTGCAGAAATTTCCAGACATTTTTTAAAAATCTTCCAGACTTTTCTGAAAAATAGTTGGCAACCCTGGTTACGAAGGTTTCTGGAGCGCGTTTTCATTCCATTGCATTAAAGAGGGCGCCACTGTCCATTGCCATTGTGTTTGTGGCGCCGCTTAGTCATGCTCTCATCACGTGCGGGAATTCCCCTTGAATGATGCTGGTCCTGATTTACATGCCAGGTTATTATAATTCCGGTTTTTACGATTTAACCTCTTGGTTTCTTTCACGTTAAGAATCCTGCCGGCTAGACCTTCATACACACAGCCATACATAAATCCAAACTTCGTGAACTTTTCCGCTGAATGAAAACCACAAACATCAGCAGGAAGCGGGAATATGAATGAGTTTGGTAGTCTTTTTTTTCCTACCCCTGAGCAGTTCTTTGAATGAAACCGGAGCTTTCGTGACAAAAATTACACCAAACAAACGTGGTGGACATAAAGCGCACACGCGAGGACCATACCAGAGGAGAGACCGAACGAAACACAAAGCCAAACAAACAAGATTGATCTTGACACTGACGACGACGACGACGACGACGACTGAGACTGAATATAGCGGCAGCGGGGCGAAGTATTTGGCTTGATAAATGCAGCGTAGTGCAATGCAATTGCTTTGTGCAATTACGGCGGTGAACGTACTTTATCGATGGTGCAGCATACAGCATTCATTTCAAAACCGTTTAGTGGGTTTGGTAGTTCAGCACAGTCGGTGTCCCCTTGTACGGTAATAGATTCGTCGAAAATTAATCTTACGACCAACACCGCTGAACTGGTACAGATGAACAATTTTATTGGAATAGTATCAGTTGCGTCATTTAGATTTGATAAACTGTTGCAATTGTAGAGTTGGCATTTTACTGCTACATTTGACCGACGATTATGCCAATAGTTAACATTGTGACTCTGGAACATCCGGGCTTAAACTCCCGGGTAAAAGTCTGCTTGGCGTCAATTTAAATATTTGCCACTTTTTGAATTGCAGACTTGAACTAACTTCTAACCTTTCTTGTCTTTGAAAACCACTCGACAAACATTCACGAAATATTTGAACCATTCTTTTCGTTTTAGTTTAATAGATTTTGATCAAAGATAAAACGGTGTTTTTTTTCGTGGTCGAAGATTTATATCGAAGATAGAATTAATTTACACGAGAACGATCACAATTGATTACTATAAAATCAGCATGGTCAAATTGACCTCACATGATGGCTGATCCATCTTAGATATTACTTCTTAGTTCATATGTATCGGTGACTTGCAAAATGTAAGGTCATATAGCCTGCCTTCGACCAGACCGAACTGAACGCCATGAGGAAAATTTTAAACTGCAGATTTTGAAACTCTTGTAATTATTATGCGCGACCGAAACATCTAAAATAATTCAATGGGATTTCTTCCTTGGATTAGAAATTATTAATTATGGTTGATAAGTTATACAGATTACGGCCCCCTTCCCTACTAACCAATGAAACAGATACCCTCGGCACATTTAAACTTTATAAAAGTAAAAGGCCTTTAATAAACTAGTTGTAAATAAAAAAAAAAAAAAAGTTATACAGATTTCGTCTATAGATGAAAATGTTTGTACAATACTCAAGTGACTCAAAAAAATGCTAATGGCGTTTAGTTCGGTCTGATCGAACCCCGACCATATCAAACATTACTGACAGAAAAGTTTAAATTATGTGAATTTTTCATATTTCATGTTCTGGGCATTATCACTAATGTCATTTTTGCCATTCTTGTCATTTTTTGTCTTTTTTTGTACCAAAATTGGAGTAATTGTCATTGAAATTGAACACAACAAGCATACGTTTGATGTGTTTTGCGTGTGTCCATACAAAAATTATTTTCAACTGCCTTCGTTCTGAGTTCTGCATCTGCGTAGCCTGGAAATCAATTTTTCCATTTTTTGTATGGAAACACGTAAAACACATCAAATATATGCTTGTTGTGTTCAAATATGAGCGTATGGGGACAAATGGCGCCAACACCAATTTGTTGCACTTAGTTCAAACTTCAATGTGGTTTATTAGTTTTAAAAATCCACTTGCACGGTTTTGCAATAAACGCTTATTAAGTTGAGTAAAAATAAAACTTAAAACGTTTTAGAATGTTGAATTATTGTGCAAAACGTGTGAATTGAATGCCCCAACAAATGTTCAGAACATCTTATTCATGTAAATCCTCATCTAACTATGTTAAGTTTAAAGAATTAATTTTTATATAATTTTCAAAATAAAACCTTTATAACTCTGCTCTGAAAAGAGATAGAGTTTTGATGTTTCATATTTTAACGTATTCTACAACTTCGTAGTATAAAGTAAAGCTCTATTTATTGAAATAAATATGTTAGAATTTTCATTTTTTTTATAGTGGACTTTCATTAACTTTTGATACTTTCAAGTTATGAAGCATGTTTGAAGAAGCAAATGTTCTCAAGACACTTAAGAGATAAGATGAAAAAAGTTCCACTTTTAGCCCTTTCGGACCACTGTGCTGTGTGGGCTGGCACGATCCAGTAGTGAAAAATTGGTTTTTTTCTGAATATCCTACTTTCAAAATGACAAAAATGTACACGAGCTAGACAAAACCTTGAATCGTTTGGTGTCAGAGAAGTGTCGTGTAAGTGTACTTACACCTTTCTGATCCCAAGCAAAGGATTTTCATGTTATGGTTATTTTTGAATGCCCTGAAAATATTGAAGTAATTTTAATTTAGCCCTAAGTCTTCTACAGTATTTCAATACATGCTTAAACTTTCCAAAAATCTTCCTATCTCAGTTTTGACAAAAATCACTTAGGGGAGCTGGGGGTAGGGCGCCCACTTTAAGCAGAATCTTGTATAGCTCGTCAATGAAGAAGGCAATCCAGTGTAAATTCGAAGATATTTTTGAAAAGGAGACTGCTCTTCACAAGAAATATATAAGCAGGAATACTTATACCAATTTTCTAAATTTTGTAAGGCTTTCTAAAGTAGGATTTCCCTTTCGTTAGGGGCAAAGTGCGCATATGTGTGTACCCAAACGCGCCGGTTTACATTTAATACGTGTTTATTGATTCAAGAATGCCCGCCCCCCACCCCCACTTCCCCCATGATGGTCCAGGAAAAGCAGGCGAGATGTTCTACTCGATACTCAAATTTTAAATTCCTGATCAAACTTTGCTCAGAACTGATGTCAAAACCTCGTAAACTAATCCGGGTTTTGATTCCCTATTATCAAATCTGAAATGTATTTTATTTTGGTTTTCATGTTTCACATTATGTATCTAGTTTAGGATTCCCATTCTCAGTTCGCATCATCATCAAAAAATAGAATTGAAAACGTGATTTGAAATTGTTATTCAAATTTGGTTTTGCATTTCATTTAAAATTTTATCCACAATTTTTAAAACTCATATGCTCTAAAAAATAATTTTCGAATATGAAAAAAACCACTATTTTAGGGCTACGATAATTGCATCGTAAATTTCTCAAAAACACAAACTGAGACATCTGAAAAAATAGTTAGCGTAGTCCTTTTCATTACCAAAACATCGTTCCCAAAATTTCGCATATCCGAACTCTAGGAATGTAGTTATCACCAAAATGAAGTGCCCGGTTTCTAAATGATCATAGCTTTAGAAACAACCTGAGATCAGATACCAGATATCCGTATCCGTTCTAAAACTTAGTTTTTTGCAGAATTCAAAACTTCAGAATGGTGGTCCATATTTATAAAGTCGAAATAAGATTCATCATCCGAAATTCATATTTTTATTCAGGAAATAATGAATTCAGATTGAAACCCAAAACATCAAATATAAAATACTAGATTAATGATTGAGGGCTCTGAAACAAATTTCAATTCTTGGCTTAAAACGAAATATTGATATGGAATCTAAATTCAGAAATTGTTTTTATTAAGGCTATGATCATTTAGTATCCGGGCAGTTACAAACGCTTGTATTTTAAAACTATTCATTTGATCGAAAAACTTTATATGGAGGAAATGAAGGTGTTAATATGACATTTAATATAAAAATATAAAAAAATTATTTATCAATTATTTCAAGAAATAATCTTACTTTTTCACAAAATCTCTTTTTTATCTTTGCACACTTGTGTCAGTCATGTATTGATCTATTATTTTTACCACGGAAGTAAAACCTTTGCAAAATCATGATATTTTACACAAACTCACCCGGAAAAAGCAATTGGAATGTGGTTGGAACCTTTTCATGAGTAGGCATCTCGAGAAATTTGATCTCTTAAATCCGGTTTTACCATAAATTTCTTCGTCCATCAGGATACATCTGTCGCACTGCTTAAAAAACCGATTGCACATATTGCAATCGAAGGAACTGTTCACTATTAGTTATTTACTTGGTGTCTACTAGTCAGAGAACACTTTTTGACTGACGGAAATGGATTAATTGCATTATTTAAGGGGTCTGCATTCAGTTATCCCCAATAACCATAGACTTTTTACCAAATTTAAGATCAAGGGCTCCATTCCGATGCTTGATTTGAACTTCGTGTGGATTCTAGAGTGGCTCCTTATACTTCTTAACCATTCTGTTCAAAAAAGAATCAGAAAAAAATCAACAGTTTATGAGTTTTCAAGTCGACAATGAAGAATTTTCGAGACGCAAAATGCGCAAAAGGCGCAAACATGTGCAAAATTATTTTTACCATGTCTTTTTGCATCGTAAATATCTCAAACACACATTAACTTAAAAATCTGGCAAAAATAGGCAAGAGAGCCCTTTTCGTAACCAACACAACGCTGCTAAAGTTTTGCATATCCGAGCTCTAATAACGTAGCTATCACCGAAATAAAGTGCCCGGATACTAAATGATCATAGCCTTACATTTAAGAAATCGTATTGAAACTCAAAAAAAGATCAAAAATTCAAATTTTTTCATTAGTTATCTTGAAAATTTTAACTCATTTATGAGCTTAATCTGAGTTTTGAATATTAATTCTGTATCTGAATTCGTAACCTGAATTCATACTCAAATTCCAAATTCAGATACAGAATTATTAGTCGAAATTCAGATTACAAATTGCAAGAGACCGCTGGCTAATAATTTTGATTGTTATTTTTATTTCAAATTAGTAACCAAAGTCTGTCAGTTTGAATTTAAGAAACACGACATTGTTGGGGTTGTTATGGGAATTCATTTTAACGAATAGTATTTGCGGATAAAAAAACATGTAATATCCCGTTTAAAAATTTATTAATATTATAATTGCAGTTTCATCAAGAGTCAAATTTCAAACTAACACTTGAATTTGGATCGAGATCGCAAGTAACCGCAAAATTTCAACCAATTATTTTACTTTTGAAAATTTCATTAATATGTAAAATCTTTGAAATTGTTCATTAGTTTGGAAGATTTAGCTTTTTCGATTTGAGCATGAAAAAAGTTTTCTAAGCAAATCGAAGGCTTTTTTATAAAAACTTATTCTTTGTTCAAATCAAAAAGCTAAATTAACTAGATTTTAAGGCAAAGTCCATGATTTTAACCATTGATGAAGGAAAATTCTCTTTTTTGTTATTAAAGGATTCCCTATACAAATCTATTTTACCATTTACACTACTATAAACCAATTAATAACTTCAGTAGTGCCCTAGTCATTTGAACTAAAGATTGGCGAAACTATAGAAAATCATGAATAAGACAGGGCTGAACTTAGATCGTTTTAATGTAAGATATTATTTTGTATCAGAGTAGAGACCTAAACTTTCGACAGGAGCTTGTTTTCGTCAAAATTTTTACATAAGACATATAGGTATTCCAACCTAGAAACTTTAAGCAAAAGTTTAACGTAGGAAGAATGAATAGCAAAACACTTGCGACATAAGGTTTCGTTCCTAAGGCCAATTTAAACGAAAAACACAACAAAAACAACATTTAAAAAACGCTGAAAACTAAAACTGGTTGTTGGAAACAAAGTTGGAAAGTTGGAAAACTGGAAACACATTGGACTGCGAGGAAATCTAAGCAGAGAAACACCGAAATTCTTCACTCTATATACATATCTATAAAAAAAAACTACTGGACCAAATTGTAGAAACATACTATCATTGAGTTGCCAAACGTTTTGTGTTCAATTTTGTCAATTAATTTTTTATTAGAAAATTTATAACATCTGAGTTATGCTTGTAAGTGTAGCACACTTGCGGAGAGCTATAAAACGAGAAATTTCGTATCTGGTTCGCAATAGTTCTAGGGATGAATCATCCGGCTGGGATAAAATCCCAGAAAAAAAAATCTTGTCCGCAGTGAGTTAGAAACGCTATTAAAACTTTGTTTACTACATCGAGACTTCCGAAAACTGCACTTAAATTTAGAAATTATTTTAAAAATATTTTTGAAATTCTGTGATAAATGTCCTAATACGACAATTTTCCCGATGATGTGCCGAAATTCCCGGGTTTTTTTTTCAGTTTCTCGGTGATGAGATGAAATTCTAAAGTTTTTTCCAAGTATTCCCGGTTTTCCTGGTTCGGTAGCAACCCTGTAAATTTATAGGAAGCTTTTTCTACAACATGTCTTTGGATTTGTACAAAAAAAAAAAAAAATAACTGCACTTATAAAATAACAAAATATTACCCTGCAACCTGATTTTAAGTTTTGTAAGGCGAATCCCCATTCAAGTTGACAAAATGGTTTAATATTTTGTTTCGATGTATTTTCTACATGTTTCTATTTAAACTGCACAAATTAATTTTTCGACAACTTTGTTCAAATTCTAGAAAAACTGAAAGCTTCATAGTGGCTTAAAAGAACCAAAAAAACCAATTAAATTTCAAGATCAAATTAATTGGATTTGTTCTTGAAAAATTGTTGAAATTATGGAGCAAAACTGTTCCAAGCAACGAAAGGAATGCAGACACTACTTCTGATAGCAATTTTTACGACAGCTTCAAGCTGCAATTTATTAGGTATAATTAGTAAATGTTCATGTTTCAGCTTTAAAATTCTAGTTTAGGACTTGCAAATTTAGTGTGGATGTTTAGAAAGATTCCTAGCGTCTATCGGAACGGATTCAACCGAACTGTCCAGCTTCTAAAGAGGAGTTTACAATTTAGCATGGCAAGGTATTATTGATTACATGTGATCATTTTTTCGCAAACCTGTTGTTCAGCTCACAAAAACATACTGGAGCAGTCCCGGAAGAATGTTATTTTGCATGCACTATAGCACTTTGGTGCAAGTTTAATGAAATTTTAATTGTAAGTAGGAACAAATTTTAGGATTTAATAAATTGGTTTTTCACTCCTTAAACGCTTAGTAATTGGTCAAAGACGGATGTAGAATGCCAATGAATAGATGTCAATTTTATTGGATTCGTTCCAAAATTTTATTAAAACCTGGCAATTTGATGCTACGTATTAAAAGACGTCGAAGTATTTGTCATGAGTTCATACCGGTTAAAGATTTTTGGGAAATAATTGTTATATATTTTAGTGGTGTGCGTTGATTTTTTTTAAATTTACCATGATTTCATGTTCAAAAACGCATATGATAAATACCGGGAGAATCATCAGTTTTCACCGAAAAAAATACCGGGGGAAAACCGGGAAAAGCTTCGGAATTTCAAAACGAAAAAAGGTTAGCAACCCTGCATTTAACAGTTTTTTGGAGGTAATTTCAAAATTTTCTATGTAATACATAAAACTTTTAATGTAAAAGAACTTAAAAATGGTTTAGTAGAAAGTAATAATGAAAATTTCTTTTAAAATTTTTGAATTCGTGCATCGTTTGAGCAAATATGTAATAGAAAAAGCAGGTCACCAACCCCCTCCCACCATGAGGCCGTTTTTTTCCACGGCCCTTGATTTAAGTGCCTCCAAATGAAACATGCTAATTGAAAATCGTTCAAAATAACAGAAAAAATAACTGAATTTGAAAATTTTTCGTGATGTGATGGATGTCCAGACCAATGTTAATCATTGGAACAGATGAAAGATGATTTTTTATGCTTATAGATGTCGTGATTCTTTACGAGAAAATTTGAAAAATTGCAAGAAAAACTCCTAAACATTTTAGTTTTTGTTTTTCGTCAAATTTACGTAAAATAGAAAACTTAGAAGGTTCCCAAATGTTTATGAAAGCATAAAAGTGTAAATAGTACAGACTGGGATTTTTGGAGATGTTGAAAAATGTCTACAGCAATAAGGGTAAAACCCTTCATTTTCAATTTGCGAACTCATAAACAAACAAACCAAAATCAGCACAACAAATTAATTTACGTCAACCTCTTCGTCTACACGATTTACGCTTATTTTTCATGTGAATCATGTTGCAGCATGAGCAGCTTGTGTGTGTGTGTCCATAGCATATCGTTAAATCACGCCACGCTTCAAATGCCCAAACAGGATTATGAGGGATAACTACTGGAATCCAATGAAGGCATTACATATTGCCATGTCGGTCATCGATCCAGTTCCAATAATATCCATCCGCGTTCCTCGATTCTCCTTCACGTAGTATGGTGCAAATGACGGACGAATGCGCGGAAAACAAAACTAATGCCCCCACGTATGTACAGTAGCTTTTTTTAGTGATCCCTGTAATTTAAAACGTGTAAGGAACATTCTTTTGAGAAAAATCTATTTTGAATATCAACTCAGGTTATATCTTCATATGAAGATATTTTAAAATTTGTTTGAGAAATAAGTTTAATTCTTAATGTGGTTTCCTCTGGACTGAAGTAAATCCACTGAACGGGGCTAATTTCCACCTGAACCCTGCTGCTGATGTCCTTCCTTACCCTATTATGTTGGCGCTCTGAGGAGACAATGACCGATGCAACGGCTAGGGCGTTGTATCGCTGAAACGAAACGCCACGAATTGTCAAGGAACCACAACGCGTATTGTCGGCGTTCGTCCGTGGCTGTATGTTTCACCTTACATTCACACCCCCATCCTGTCTTCAACAGCCTAGGCTATAGGCTGACGATGAGGAAGCACTATTTATGTATAGCTTCTTCAGAGTCCGCTAAACAGGTAGGAGCAATCGTCGTCCCTTATTCTTCTTCTCAGCAAAAGCCGCCCACGCTAATGTGTTGTTTCTCCTCATCGACACTTATGCAATTACCGGCTTTATCGACGTGTTGTATACATAGCTCACGTGCTATCTATATGTATGTATGTATGTTCTATACGTATGTGCCAAAGATGCATAGATTGTTCTATCACTCGTCCGTCGTCTATCCACGGAAGAAGGTCAATTATATAGGTTCTATAGAGAGCAGGCAGAAGTACCGGGTATTTATAGTGCGCGGCTCAGAGTCCATTCGTTAATGATAAACAAAACATACAAGTTTGTTTATATGAATTTACCTGCTTTTTCCAATAGTGGAGCCAACCCAAAACGCGGTTCAGTTCCCGTTTCGGGTGTGCTTATTTTCAGTGTTTGTTTATGTTCGATTCAATAATTAATCCATTTAAGATGGACCTGTGATTTTTCCTTATTGCTAAAACAGAGGTGCCTATAGATATGTATGAAGGTATAGATAGGTACAGAGTCAGTGATTCCCCATTTGCTCTACTGTAAAAGTATAATCCGATCGTTAGTTTGAATTGCAGAAGTGCAAATGTAGGCTGAAGGCGGAAATTGGCTCACTGTAATGTTTGACTGGTGCCTGTTTTCGTTATATTTCACATTGATCGAGTAAGAGTTATTTCAATTAATTTTACACTGGTTTTTCAGATTAGAGCCTTTTATATATTAGCCGTGAAGCCTTTTATATGTTAAATCTTAAAAACTTTATTTCTTAATTCAAAAATTTTACGATACAGTTTCCACACAGTGTTTTGCAATAAGCACGTTTTTTTATGTACACGGATTTTAAGCCCATTGCAAAGAAAACAGTTAAAACTATTTTAAGTTGGGAGTAGCTCAGCTCTGGGGCTTGAAACGTAAGACATGAGGCATGCAGGGTGGCTAGCAAACCAGGAATATCGGGAAGAACTTTGGAATTTCATTGCCTCATCGGGAAAACGGCAATTTCAGCTCACCACCGGGAAAATAGTCATGTTTGGATATTTTCTACGGAATTCAAAAATATTTGTAAGGGTAGTTTTCGGAAGACTCGATATACAGAGCAGGCCCGTGCGAAGGACCCGTCCATGGGGGGGGTTTTCGAAATTCAAATTAAGCTAAAAATAATAACAATACCAAAAAATACACAATTAACAAAGAAATGCATTTCTAACATCATTTTCTTACTCATGATAATCATGATGGTATATCATTCAAAAAATAATACATTTTACTGATTTTAAAAAATTGAGATTTCCCAAACCAATCATAATGAAAGTTTCAAACCAATGATATTTTCGGGTAGTTATCGACATTTTTTTAAAAATGATCTGAAATAGAAATTTGCTTGAAAATAATTTTCAGCAGTCTAATTTTTAAATTTGAACAGGCTTAGATAAAATCTGTATTCTAAAATAAATGTCTGATCAGGTAAATCATTCACCATGATAAATTGTTAGGAAATTGATAATAATTGTTATTATCTATTCATTTTAATTTACAGTTCTTTTCTTCATTTTCAACTAGAGGGTCAATTAAAAAAATCCACTGTAGTGTTTTGAATTAAAAAAAAATCGCGAGTTTTTTATTAGTAAAAAAAATTAAAGGTTTATGTTTTTAAATAAAAAAAAATAAGAATTTAAAAACATAGCCAAACTTATAAAAAATATTTCTTAAAATGAAAATAAGTTGTCTTAAAAATTTGATAAATTTATTTCAAAATTTAGAAAAACTGTTCTAGTAAATTCGGTTAACTTATTTGAAAATTCAAACAAAATAAGCTTTTCGACATCAATGAAGGATTTAAAAAAACACGTCTTACTATTATAAAAAATTACTTATAGAATTTAATTGATAACTCAAGGGAACAGCATTTTAGTGCTTATGTTTTAATGACTGATTTGGTAGATTTTATCGTCCTGAACTCTGATCTTTTGTCAAATTTGAACAATCACATTTAGTTTTGATTCTATGGAGTTTTGAAATGTGTCAGTTTTAAGTGAAATCAATCATTGATAACTAATTAACTTTCAAACATACATTTAGGAAAAAAATCTGATTCTGATTTAGTTTATTATACTTCATTTAAATAAAGTTTAAAAAAAGTAAAATTCAACAGTTTTTTTTTCAATTAGGATGGATATCATTACAAGTATTTTATACCTTACTGGCAGAAAGTTAAAAAAAACTTGATATCTTTCACAAATTTGTTACAACCTGCAAAACGGTTATTAAATTTATGCTTAAAAAATGTCTAAAATTCCATTTGGTTTAAAACTCCTTTTAGATTCGTTAAATGAGAAAATATAAACAAATAGAAAACTTTTATTATTTTTCTCGCAAAACTCAAAGTGACTTAAAGTCTTGATGAAAGTTGATATTTGATTTAAAACTTCCATTTCAATTTGTTGTGTTTTAGTTTTCAAGTTTGTCAAAAAAGTGCAGAGCTTCATCAAATAGTTTTAACTTATTTTGAAAAGATATTTCAATAAAAAAAAAGCTGATTAAAAAATTGCATATTTTGATTGAGGGCACTCTAATTAGTCAAAATCACGTTTGAAATTCATTGCACCTCGAAAAAATGTAAATTTTTTGGCCTTGTGTAATTTATCAAAACCTGTTTTTAATGTGATGCTGAGAGAAACAAGAACGATATAGAATTTAGATTGCAATTGGTTTCTTGAAGAATATTTCATATCATCATAACATTTTCAATGACATAAATGGTTTTATTTAAATCCAAATTTTTTGTAATAAGGTAAAAGGTATTAGATTTAAGATTTTTTTTTTTGGCTAATTCTGTGAAACGCTTGTTTAATGGTATCCAAATTGTCGGTGTATAAATTAAGTATTAAGTATTAAGTGAATTTGAAATGGTTCGTTTCAAACTCTGTATTTATTTAGTTACACTTCTACACTAAAGACTAGGTAGGGTTTTTGTAAGTCAAGTTTAGAGTTTCAATACAAAAGGTTAATTGAATTAATTTATAATTAAAAATAAGTTTCAATTCGTGAACGTCATATAGTGTCGTAAAACTAAATGTCTGGGCTTGAGGTTCAAGAGTTAATTCCGCCTGAGGCGAGCCAAATTTCTGATTTGCTTGTTAACACTTATTTTTAAACACCTTTTTAGGTCAAGTAATTTTCCGACACTACGGTAGAAATTTTACTTGAAAAAAATCTCAATGGGGGGGAGGGGGGGTTTAGGGGTTTAACCCCCCGTTCGCACGGCCTTGATACAGAGTGACATAAAGTTCCCGTAATTTTTTAGAAAACTTTTGTATATACAATAGGGTGTCCCAAAATTGCATAACTTCTGGGAATCTGGGGGCTCACCCTCCAAATGGTAGATTAGGATGTTCCGAACAAACTTTTATATGGGGCCGACTAAAAAAAATCATGTTTAGAGGTTCCGCAAGCGCGATCTTTAAAAAAAGTCCACTTTCAAAAGATTTGGTTTTAAATAAATTCTAGGTCCAAAAATTTTCATAAAATTTATATATTTTATATTTTTTTAATTTTGTTTGAGTTAAAAACTACACGTAAAAAATACAAAATGAACCAAATTTGTATCAAAATGTAAAACTAGCAAGCTATTTTCAAGGAAAAAAAATTTTTGGTCCAAAAATTTTGAATTCAACTGACCTAAATGTGTACCAAGCGTAGAATATTTTTGATACCAATGCCATCAAAAGATGCGGATTTTTGTGCACTTAAACTTTGCTGAACAAAACATGTGGTTTGTATCAACGTGTGAATAGCTCTTTACGATTTAATGCTTAACAAAAATAACAATTTAGGATATTTTCTATTTAATTTATCAAATTTGTCTTAATAAATACCTACTTTAAAATCAAAATACTTGCAAAAAAGACTTTGATGGTTTAAAGGAGTCATCAGAAGGCCATATGCCGAATTTGAGCAGAATCGGACAACAGGAAGGGGTTGCACTGAATCTAAAGTGTGAAAGGGATTCTGAAACATAGTGTTTCAAAGAAGCATAAAAAACTGGTTTTTCATCATGCATTTTTGTCTTTACCAATCGATTGCTTGATTATGAAGGTTTTATTAAAATTTCAATTAAGACTAACATTTCACTTGAAGACTGCAACTCGATTGGACTCAAAACAAAAAAGTTATGGCTGTTCAAAGATTGTATTTTGGTTACAAATTGTCCTGTGAAACTCAATGAGTAAAAAGTACTCATTGTGTGTTAAACGACAATTTGCCACAAAAATACAATCTTGGAACAGCCATAACTTTTTTGTTTTAAGTCCAATCGAGTTGCAGTCTTCAAGTGAAATGTTAGTCTTAATTGAAATTTTAATAAAACCTTCATAATCAAGCAATCGATTGGTAAAGACAAAAATGTATGATGAAAAACCAGTTTTTTATGCTTCTTTAGAACACTATGTTTCAGAATCCCTTTCACACTTTAGATTCAGTGCAACCCCTTCCTGTTGTCCGATTCTGCTCAAATTCGGCATATGGCCTTCTGATGACTCCTTTAAACCATCAAAGTCTTTTTTTGCAAGTATTTTGATTTAAAAGTAGGTATTTATTAAGACAAATTTGATAAATTTAGTAGAAAATATCCTGAATTGTTATTTTTGTTAAGCATTAAATCGTGAAGAGCTGTTCATACGTTCATACAAACCACATGTTTTGTTCAGCAAAGTTTAAGTGCACAAAAATCCGCATCTTTTGATGGCATTGGTATCAAAAATATTCTACGCTTGGTACACATTTAGGTCAGTTGAATTCAAAATTTTTGGACCAAAAATTTTTTTTTCCTTGAAAATAGCTTGCTAGTTTTACATTTTGATACAAATTTGGTTCATTTTGTATTTTTTACGTGTAGTTTTTAACTCAAACAAAATTAAAAAAATATAAAATATATAAATTTTATGAAAATTTTCGGACCCAGAATTTATTTAAAATCAAATCTTTTGAAAATGGACTTTTTTTAAAGATCGCGCTTGCGGAACCTCTAAACATGATTTTTTTTAGTCGGCCACATATAAAAGTTTGTTCGGCACATTCTAATCTACCATTTGGAGGGTGAGCCCCCAGATTCCCAGAAGTTATGCAATTTTGGGACACCCTAATATACAATCGAATCGAATCAACCAAACAATAGTTACATTCTTTGGAATCTTGGCTATCAGGTTGAACCGAAAACAAAATGCAAGAATAGCTTAAAATACCTTCTGTAGACCTCCACACATTTTTTTTAGTAGGATAGAACATGCCTTCGACGCTGCTGGCTATTTAAACTCTTTATCAGGGCAAGATGAGCGTTTTCTGACGTATAATCTAGCAGCGAATTCAACTCGATGAAGTCAACTGAATAATAGAGCTACGGCTAGTAGCATCATCCGTCAAACAAAACACCAGAAACATAATGAATGAGCATGTGTTAATTGTTTGAATTCTACAAACAGACCTAGATTATTTTGCTATTGCTTTGTTTGTTGAATCTACGCCTCACCGTTTAGTGCAAAATGCATCGATCATGAATGTTAAATGAAAAAAAAAATTACCTTGACCAGGAATCGAACTCGAGTCTACTGATTACTGATTACTCTCCGACACCTTACTAATAGGCCAAATCGTCAGATGAAACAAGTCAAGCGGTAGCTCTATTATTCAGTTGACTTCATCGAGTCGAATTCGCTGCTAGATTCCCCGGCAGAAAACGCTCATCGAACCTTTACTAATAGTGCTTATACTGCCCCGGGGGGGTTCTCATTATGCCCCTACAGTGGCTGGTTTTCAGCTTTCGGCAAAAAATTTCAAAATGCATTTTTAAACGTTTTTATCTATTTTTTCAAGTTTCATCCAATTAGGCAATAGACTATTTGAGTGTCTGAACACGAAACAATGATGTAATTCACATATTATAGCTGTTCTCTATGGTTAAATAAGCATTTTCCTTAAGGTGGCCATCAGAGTGCCCCAAATGACCCGACTTTTGAAAAAGTTATGTGCTGCAGGCTAAAATTGATCCTAGGCTTAGTACAAGATCTCATGCCAAATTTGGGCCAGATCGGATCACGGGAAGGGGTCGCTCAACGAGCTTGAAGTTTGTATGGGATTTTGATACATTTTGTTCGGGAGAAACATGAAAAACCAGTTTTTCTCTTATAACTTTGGTTCCCGTTGGCCGATTTCTTTTAAAAACGGTTTTTCTCAAAGCCTAAACTATGAAAAATATTTCATCAGAAGACACTTAATTTCATAATGTTGAGAAACTAGATTAAATTACCTTAACAACTAATTTAATATCATCGAAATCGGTTATTATTTATGGCCAGGGGAACGATAACAAACTGCAGATCAAATAGACCCGAAAAAATTTTAACAGATATTTTGCGAACGGCATGGGAAGGTTAATGATTATCCGTATTCTCTTTCTCAGACAACATTGAAATATTTTCCATACAAATTTTATGTACAATGAGTGGTGCATTTTTAACATTTTTCGTGATATTTTACCTTTTTGAACAGTTTTAAGTGTTTGTTGGATTTTTACTGAATCACACTTAAAATCTATTAAACTTCAAGCCATTTTTTTTTTTGTTTTATGATGGTTCCACAGGCCTATTTGGGTCCTTCCTCCACCCCATACGCTTCTTTAGGAGTGGGAGGGACTATTTATCCTCTGGATAATTATGTTTACATTTTTTGATCAATTCCTGTACGACTTGTTTGTCTTACTCCCGCGTATGTCCATCACCGTACTTTTTTTATAAATCTGATACTTCTTCAGATCTTCATCACATCCATATGATCCTTTTTAGGATTGGTCATTGTTTCAGATTGACTATTTAACGTATTGTATTGTCAGTTTCTTAAAGACATTTAAGTTCGAACTGTCTTTGATGTTCAGCGGCAGGTTATTATAAATCTTCAGTCCGTTGTAGAAAACAGAACGAACCAGAAACAGAAATCAAACTGTGATACGCATTTCTCTGCTTAACTGTCAACCATTGCAGCATATCAAGCATAAGAGCACTTGGAGTATATTGATTGCATCGTAACACTACTCGCATTATCTTGTTTTGTATTCTCTGCAGCCTTTTTGTTTGTGTATCTGATGCATGAAGCAATATGGTAGCGCAATAGTCAAAGTGTGGCATAATAACAGATTTTACGTAGATAATTTTTGACCAGATAGTCATATTTCCGTTTATCCGACAAAGTATTCCATATTTCATGGCAATCTTCTTGACAGTGTAGTCGATATGAGCTACGAAATTCTTCTTCTTCTTCTTCTTTCTACTGCTGGACCGCCTGCTGTTTGGGCCGCAGTCCAAGGGGGGGAAGGGCCAGTGGCAAAGACTATATGCCCTGTTTCCATTGATTTTACGGATTAAAGGTCGATATTTGCTTTGCGTACAAAATCTGCGATTTGCTTGTAGAGCGTGATGTTTTTTGATTTGAAGAGGTCCTGGATATTAGCATATTTGCCATCAAAGTCGTACTGTGATCTCAAAGCTGTGAACCTGGGACATTCCATTATAACATGATTAGCGGTTTCTGGTTTAGAGCAGTTGTCACAGTTTGCATCGTCTACAATTTTCATTCTTGCTAACCAATATTTGGAAAAATCGTGAGTGGCCATCAAACGATTTAGGAGACGAATATCACGCCCGTTCATCTCTTGTCCTATGAACCAAGGTGTTTTTGAAAACACAGGTTGGAGGGAATGGAAAATTTTTCCTTTGTCCTCAGAATATGAGTTGTACCAACTTTTTGTTTTTTCGTCCAAGGTACGTTTAAAGAAAATCATGCTATCTTTCAACATAAGGTAGTTTTCGTATATGTTAGCCGAATGCAGGCCGTGCTTGGCCAGACCATCTGCTATTTCATTGCCACTAATAGAAACGTGACTGGGGATCCACTGTATAGCAACTTGATATAGGGAACAGATACGAAGGATTTCAATCAAAATTTTTTCGTCTTCTTTTGATTCCTGAGCCGTTTGCAGCATAATACATGACGCCTTGGAGTCGGTATAGATAACAGAACGGACCAACGATCTTTCTTCAATCACACGTGTGGCCTCTCTAATAGCGATTAATTCCGCCGAAGTGATACTCGTTTCTTTACTCAGTGCCATGGACAGACGATATTTTGCTGATTCAAAATACACGCCTATGGAGCACTTTAAGCCATCCTTGGAAGCATCCGTGAATATCCGCCCTCTTCCAATATTTCTGCCATTCATTACAAACAAGGCCAATTGTTTTGCCTTTGCCGGGTTCGTATTTTGTTTAGCCGTTAATAGCCCTTCCAATTCCGGGAAAATTTCCACAGGTTGCAATATTTCTGAGCGAATAACGGGTTGAATACGATCGAAGACTTCTTTATGGGTCCAATACGTCTGTTCTAAATACGAGAACTTTTTCCAGCGATCCCTATCTTCTGGTAACTGAACACTTTTTAACTGATCGGCTACCACATTGTTTCGAGAAAAATGTCTGCATATTTCCTTGCAGGCCACGAACTCTTGACGCAGAGCTACGGGCTCTTGGCCACTGAGAGCGACGATTATGTTTCTTGGAGTGGATTTCGTTAGTCCAGTAACCTTTCTCAGGCACTGATTGTTGAGTACAGCCATTGTGTTACGGTTTGTGATACTGGAATTGTTATATACGGAGCTGTTCATTTCCATAGTGGATCTAAAGAGTGCCATGTGTATTTTGAGCATTGATTGGGGGTGGGCGCCATGCTTGATCCCACTGAGAACCTTTACCATGTTAAGACGATCTTGTACTTTAGACCTCAGCTCTTTGATGTGTATTCCAAAGCTCAGAAAACGGTCGAAGACTACACCCAGGTACTTATGACTTCTCACAGTTTCCAATTTGGTGCCGTTAACAGAAATGTTAAGCTCTTTAACACCATGCTGAAATAGTAGCGCTTTCGTTTTATCCGGGTTGATGGAAAAGTTTAGTGACTCTGCTATATTATTGAACGTACTTAGATAAGTCTGTCCCAGATCGTTGAGAGCATCGATATTTTTTGCCCGAATCAGGATGCCAAAATCGTCAGCGTATTGTACCAATGCAACTTCCGTATTTATATTCCTGTGCAGATCGATGGTGTAGATGTTAAACAGAGTGGGAGACAAAACATCACCTTGCGGGAGTCCGTTGTTTATAGTTCTCATAATGGTTTTGCTATTTGTGTGAAAGATAATTTGTCGATTGCTCAAGAAGGAAATTGTCCATTGAAATATATCTTGGGGAATTCCAATCCTCTGCAGGATTTCTTCGAGTTTATCCAGCATGACTGCATTAAATGCGTTGGACAAATCAATACAGATTAGTGCTGTTAGAAAATTTAGTCTTTTACTTTGTTTGATCCAATTTAGTACATAGTTTACACAAGTATTGGTTGACATATTTTTACGGAAGCCAAAAGAGGTATCTGGTAGTATTCGCTTCTTGTCAAGAAACCTCTGAAGACGCTCTAGAACAGCTGAGTTTGCTAGCTTTGTGATGGCTGGTACGAGGGAAATCGGCCTTTTTCCTGCAATTGTACTTTGATCGCGCCCTGGCTTGGGTATCGCAATCACTTTGATAATTTTCAAGCTCTTGTCGATGGTACTCTTTCTCCACATGTCGTTCAGAAGGAAAATTAATTTTTCTGTAAGCCCTGCGTTAAGATGTTCCAACAATTCGTATGAAAGGTTATCTTCCCCTGGGGCCGATGACTTTTTCTTTTTACCCAAAATCCTGTACCAGTTTTCTTTATCCAATAAGTTTTCTGTAGTTATGATCAGAGGGTTTTCATAGTGTTTAGGGTCATGTGGACCAAAATGAACGTCTAGGAATTGTTCAGCCAAAGACTCATCATCATTCATTATGTTGTTTTCTTTCTTAAAAACTTTTTTACCAGTTAGACGTCCAACTTTCATCCAGAGCTCTTTAGAACTGACGAAAGGACCAATTTCATTAGGGAAATCTTCCAACTTCTTGCGAATTTCTTCCCTTTTTCTTCTCTGAAAAGCTGCAGCTTTCCTCTTAAATTCAATCAAATTCTCAATCGTTGAAAATCTGTTGTACTTTTTTCTAGCTTCCGTTTTTTCCTTCCAAGCCTCATCAACACTGTCAGACCACCAAAATTTTGGCGTTCTTTTAGATGTCATCCGATTCTGTTTTCGTATTGATCTGACGTTTTTTGTTAAATCGCTGACGTTATTAATTTGCGAGGGATCGAGTTCGGATAATTGCTTTGCAATTTTCGTCTTGTTGTAAAAAAATTGCTTCTGAACTGGTACTTTTGTTACCCAGAGTATTTCTAAACACATGTGATCACTGGCTATACCATGATCTAGTACTCTCCAATTTACCATACTTTTCATATTTGCAGAACACATAGTGACGTCTATGGCACTTGAACGCCTGTTAAGCTGAGCCGGTATGAAGGTTTTACTACCATCATTCAGCAAAAGAAGTCTGCTACTATTGATTGCGTCTAATAATTTCTCTCCTTTAGAGTCACATATGTCATCTCCCCATTCTGTATGGTGGGCATTAAAATCGCCCCCGATAATAACTTTATTGAACTGATCAAGGCTGGATAAGATTGATTGGATATCCATCTCAAATTCGCTTGTAGAAACTGAGGGACTGATATACACGGAGCATAAAATCAAATCTATTTTGGCAATTCTTACTCTGACAACTTGAGTTGACGATGATAAGTTTTGTAATTGGGTAAGTTTGCTGTAGTTGTAAGAGTTTTTCAGCAAAATTCCAGATCCGCCGTAGTTATCTCCTCTAGAGTGAGGTATAAAATGGTATCCCGATACGTTATATTTGTTAGTCTGTTCAAAGAGCTCATTCGTCCATGTTTCCGAAAGAATTGCTGCAGTGAAATCTCCCCCTGAGAGGACCCTATGGATTTCGATCTTATTTTTGTGGAAACTTTGTACATTAGCTTGCAGTATTTTAAAACCATTAAATTCATCAGCCATGATTTGAACTAATTTATAAAAAAGGGAACTCTTTCTCTTTTTGTTTGTTTTTATTTTATTTTTGACTGAGTACCACCGAATTAGCAAGGTTAAAATGTTTCTTGGTACAGTTGTTAAACAAATCCTTGATTTGTTCTTGCGGCCCCAAAAGACCGATGAACTCGGTATAAAATGACATCATTTTTTCCTGGAATGTTCGTTCAAATGATATTTGCGATTCTCTTACCTCGTTTGACCAGCGTTCTTTGTCGTCCACTTTCCATTTATTTTGAAGTCCCGAGCCAAGACTGGTACTACCATCATTGCGGATGATATTATCCCGCTCTTGGGTGACGATTTCTGCCATGGTTTGCTTAGCAGGATTTTCAAAACGGGCTCTCTTACCTTTCTGTATAGATGGGCTTGGATCCTTGTAAAGCTTTACGGCTGGTTGAATCGATTTCCGTTCCTGGTTTGTGGTTATCCATTGCTCCCGCAAGGGGTCTCTCCAACGATAGTTCCCTTGCGTCATGCTTGCGAAACTCTCGGCAGGTGTAGGAAATTCTGCGGCATCCTGCAGTGGAGCATACAAATTCTGAGTGACCGTTGAAACTTGTTCTCTGGCTTCTGCATATGTCCAATTTCGCTTGGACATTAACATTTTGATGTTCTGTTGTCTCTTTTTTTCTGGGCAGGCTATGTCAGTAGAACTGTGTCCCAAACTACGACAGTTTGCACACTTGATCGGATTATGGCAATTTTCGAAGTCTTCTTTATTATCATGCTGTTCCGCGCATTTGTCGCATCGTTTGGCTCCCCTACAGTTCTGGGTGTTGTGGCCAAATCTCAGACATTTTTGACATAATAATACGCTTGGAGTAAATGGCCTAACCTTGGCAGGGCACCCAAAGATTCTGACAGCGTCTGGCAACTGCTGGGCTCGAAAAGTTATGCGAATTTTATTAATAGGTATTTTTTCCTTACCTCTGTGCATTCGATCTATATCTAGGATCGGAACATCACTTTCCGTGTCTTCCTTTATCTCGCCAACATCCAAGTTAGTTGGTATCCCAGTCACAATTCCCGTAATACATACCAAATGCTTTGGTATGTAGGCTTTGTACTCGCCACCCAATTTGTTGATTTCTTCGACAAGACTATTTGCTTTGTTGTAGCTGCTCAGAAACACTATAATTTTCTGCCGACTAACATATTTCATGTCAATGACGAAATTTTTGAAGGGGCTCATTTTCCTCAAGGCACTTCCCAAAGCAAATTTATTAATTTGAGATGTTTTTTCGTTTGACCCATTGCGTATCTCGAAAAATACTCGATACGGTCCGGAATCCGTAACCGTGTAATTGAAATTCGAAAATTCTCGTTTTTTGCTAACCAGCTCCGTCGCACTTGCTCCTTCCTCCATTATCGTTTCCTGGATAATTTTCCTAATCGCACCAGTCGGTCTCGTATTCAAATCCGGCGGATCCGGATGCTGCGTATCGCCAGCCATAGCTTAACCTCACTTTCGCATACGAACTAAAGCGTCCTTTCGCTCCCGCACCAATTTTCACAATTGATCACAATTTGCTCCTCTAATACTTCCCGAAACTCGTTCACGATTACCACACGCCGATAGTTCTCGATAATTTATACAGTAGAACACTTTTTCCGACTAATCGATTTAAAAATTCAAATTTTCTTTACGCGTGGAAAAAAAGACCTCCGATGCGCATACACGTTAAATTCGAATGAGCTACGAAATTCAGCTTTTCATGTATTTGTACTCCTAACTATTTAACTTGGTGTACTCTTTCGATTGCACATCCATCGATAAACAGATTAGAACCAGCTTCAGCGTTGCGATTTCCAATAACCATCCAGTTGGTTTTAGTAAGATTCAGACACAACTTTCTGTATTTCAAAAAATTAGCCATATTTTTTAAATCCGCATTAGCTTCTTGTATAACGAGTTCTAAATCATTACCGCTCCAGTAGAAGACTGAGTCATCCGCAAATAGTTTGAGACGACCGTACTGTAAACATTTTTTCATGTCATTGATGTACAAGATAAATAACAAGGGACCCAACACACTACCTTGGGTTTACCTAAATTATTTTCCCTATATCGTGAATAAGATGATCCATACTTTGTTTTTTGCATTCTGTTTAACAAAGAAGAGCTGTAAAAAACTCATTTTTTGTCGGAACACTATTCTTATACCCGTTGCTACCCTGAAAGTCATTATCCAGTTTTTAATTGCACATCAACGAAAAGAACAACGTATAACGGTAGTTTTAGTGTTAAACTACGCGGGAGGAAAACAAACTATGAATCATGTAAAGATACCATAAATCAAACTTAAACTTTCATGAATTCGTTACCTATGACACCAGAATCAAGCTTTTCGACAACTATGAAGCGAGCACAGATGTTGGAGAAAAATCACACGTGTTTATTACCCTTTACCTTTCCTACAGTTAAGACGAGCGATAAATTGACAATAAGTAAAATATCAAACACACTTCATTCACGTTCGACTATGATATGAGCTTCGCGGGGTGGAAGAAAGCACAAATACTAACATTAGAGTAAAAAAATTCAAGCTATTTCCTTCCCCCGCAAGATGACAACGAACGCATTCGTCATTCGCATGATCTAACATCAGGGAAATCCCACTTCAATCACGTGACACCATCCCAGCAGCAGCAGAAGACTATTGACTGGGTCTGCTATAGTTTCCGGTCGATCGAAAATTCACGCATCCATTTGTTGATGATGCAGGAAAACTTAACTGAACAATCGACGAGACCAAGACAAAGTGGGCTTAATCGAAAAGCACCCACAAAACAACACGACGATGAGGCAGGTACATCACCTAAGTTCATTCATCATATCACCGACCGACCGACTCGGGTTCGTCCCCGGTAGAAGGAACTGCTTACTATTTATCATCTAAGTATACGAAAGCTGCTTAAAAATAATCACACTAGCTCTCTCTCAGGCTGCCCGACTGTTGTTGTTATCTTTGGCGATAATTTTTTTTTGCAGTCTGTATCTGTAGGCATATTTGCAATTGTGATGTAAAAGCAAATGGGATAGCGCGGGGATGTCTATCTAACTACTACCGCAAATCACACCGCGGAACCGTGCAGATGGAATGGTGGTTGTGGTTTATGCAATTGTTGTAACCGGTAGAATATTGGCACTGCCAGACGACAAGGAGCATCAATTGCCAAGATCACAACAACAGTACACTTAATCGTTTCGGTTCGGTTCGGTTTCAGATGTGATATCGTTCGTTGCCGGTTTGTACCGTCGTACCTACTTACATACGAACGTAAATACGTACGCGACCGACAATGCTCATTGTGACGACGGTGTGTAATTTATTAGGCCTCTCAGTGCTCTGCTGAGATCATTTCTATTTCTGGGTTCCCCGTTGCGCCTCGCTCCGCCCTATCGCGTAGTACATAGATACCTACGCGCTCTTCTCCCGCGGCCCAGTGCCAATTATCGGTCGAGATTAGCCAGCGCGAGAGATTACAACCGCGTTATCAGTAATACCCGAAAAATGGTAAATGTGAACCTCTACTAAAACGTGTTTCGTTTTTGTATTTCGTTTCAGATTATCGGGAACCACCAGTAGCAGCAGCGCGCGAGCCGCAAGGGACTTGAGAGATAGATATTGGCCCGGTACTTTTCATTCGAGGCAAGCTGTCAGCTCTCATCAGCTGTGAGACGCGCGTGGTTTACGGTACAGAAGAGTGATAACCACAGGACCAAGCGGGCAACGACGACGTGTGCAGAGTGTACCATATACCTGGCCACAAACGCTCCACCTTTGAGAAGATTAGTGAAATCGTTCTTATTATTGTTGGGCCACCGTGGTTCAATGTTGATTACTGTGTGAGAGAAGCAGATAGTTCAAGAACTGCTGCTAGGTTTGCCACGAAGTCGACAGCGATTTCGACGATTTCAGGATGGGCGCCTTTCTGGAGAAACCTTTGACGGCCAAGCACAACGAGCATGGTGAGGGAAATGGGTTGAAATACGGAGTCGGATCAATGCAGGGATGGCGCTGTGAGATGGAGGATGCACATTTTGCCAAAACGGGTCTGGGAGACGGCATGGAGAATTGGAACTATTTTGCGGTGTTTGATGGCCACGCGGGGCACAAGGTAGCAGATCACTGTGCGAAGAATTTACTCCAGTCGATCATACGAACACAGGAATTTAGCAATAACGAAATTACAAAAGGAATCTATTCCGGCTTTCTCAAGCTGGACCAGTCAATGCGAGACATCCCGGAGCTGGCCTCCGGTGCAGACAAATCCGGCACAACGGCCGTCTGTGCGTTCATCTCGTCCAAAAACGTGTACATAGCAAATTGTGGTGATTCGCGAGCAGTGCTCTGCCGCAATTCGACACCAATCTTTAGCACGCAGGATCACAAACCGATTTTACCGGGAGAGAAGCAACGCATTCAGAACGCTGGCGGTTCGGTCATGATCCAGAGGGTAAACGGAAGCCTGGCTGTCTCCCGTGCCCTGGGGGATTACGATTTCAAAAACGTGAACCACCTGGGTCAATGCGAGCAGCTCGTTTCACCGGAACCGGAAATCTTCTGCCAAGACCGCGATCCCGCAGACGAGTTCCTGGTGCTGGCTTGCGATGGCGTGTGGGATGTCATGAGCAATGCCAATCTCTGCCAGTTCGTTCACAGTCGGATGCAGATCACCGACTGCCTAGAGGACATTGCCAACCAGGTCATCGACACCTGCCTGCACAAGGGCAGTCGAGACAATATGAGCATAATCATCATAGCATTCCCGGGCGCGCCGACACCGTCGGAGGAGGCCATCAAAAAGGAGGAGAAGCTCGAAGCAATACTGCGCAAAAAGATCGAGGACATCGTCACCGATATGGGTGCCAACGTTGAGTACGGTTTGCTGCTGAAGCGGCTCGGCGACGAAGACATTCCAGAGCTGCCACCGGGTGGCGGAATCGAGGCC
The DNA here is from genome assembly GCF_029784155.1 of Uranotaenia lowii. Classification (NCBI taxonomy): domain Eukaryota; kingdom Metazoa; phylum Arthropoda; class Insecta; order Diptera; family Culicidae; genus Uranotaenia; species Uranotaenia lowii. The sequence goes on along the minus strand of NC_073692.1, from coordinate 45,961,912 downwards.
AAGTGCTCGTTTGTGTCGGCCGTGTTCAAGGAACTGTGCCCGAAGCTAGCGGAAACCTGTGAGGTGGGTAGCTATTGAGACATTGGCAAACGATTCTGGGTATCGCGAAGGATCGCTGGGGCGTGCCTGGATTCGTTACGGCGGGAACACCGGGATGGCCGGCTCGCCACCAACGACGACGATGAGTTTTTAGCAGAAATAACAAAAAATCATATGCATGTATAGGCGAGACAAAGCAAACAAAAAAAATCAGAAGATTAAACAAAAACAGAAAAACCAAGCGAGAGCAGAGTGTATGTGAGACTAAGTGGGAATTGGGGAACGCCAAGTTTTCTGGGGTGGTTCAAAACTATTTAAATTTAAGTTAAAAACAAACAAACATACCTTATATACTAGTAAAAAAGAAAATCATAATCAAATTTTAAGTTCAGCCATCGTTTTTATTTCATCGCGCGCGAGATAAAAAAGAATACGACACATCTAAGTAAATGGCTTGTGTACAAAAAAAAAGAAAGGAAGAAAGCAAATAAAAAATAAACAGTAATCGAGAATTGGAATCTGAAGGAAGAAATGCGAAAAATCAATAATAATAACAATACAAGCAACCAAAACTCGTTCAATAGAAATTACACAATTTGTATAGCAAATAAATGCCGTATCAATATCGTTGCAAAGCCGACCGTGGGTATGAAAGAAGTCACAGTTGAAAATGATTAGAGGAGTGTGGTTGTTAGCTGCACCAACCGTGTGGCGTTTGGAGTTTTTCGAAACGGATGTAACAGTTGTCGATTGAATTGAAATATTGGATCATACGTTAATTCCACAGCAAGAATACCATTATCAGTTGAGAAATTTGAAAATTTTAAAAGTAACTAACGGGAGTCTGACATAATTGTAAATTATTATCCATTTCTGAAACAAAATCATATGTTCACTTCATGCAAAAGTCTTAAAGTTAGGTACATTTATATAAAAGTATAATTGCCAAAGCAATCAGTCGTTGAAGCCTTGTTTTAAGATTTCAAACTGACGAAATAGAATGCCTTGGCAAAACTCGAACGAACTTTATTCTGAAAACATCATTCCACATTGTTTATGCACATCACTTGTTTGTGTTCAGACGTTGCGCAATATTTGTAATTTATCAATTCATCGAAAGCACCGTCGACGTAGACGTAGATTTCCACGACACAAGAGGGGATCAACCTATCATCTTATTCGCGCCTTCTTCAGTGTTTCTCGTAGAACATTGTGCTGCTGCTGCTCAACACTCAACACAAATGTTTAACAGTGTTTTTTCGCTTGCATTCTGTGATTCTTCCAGGCGAAAGGTGTTCCCCGCAGTAAGTATCTTCGAATGTGGCGTCTTTTGGCGTGAGTGAGCCTACACTTCACGCTGAACGTCTGAGTCTTTCAAATGGCGTTGTCGTTGTGCGGATGAATGACATGAGATACTTATTACAATTATTTAAACCAATCAACTGTGATCTGAAGTTTTGAGTTAAGAATAAAAAATTATGCTCCTTTCAAAATAATCGAACTGGAATTTTTCTTTTGTGCTCTATGTGTTTATACTAGAGAAATGTTTTTCATTGGTAGAAAACCGTTACATTCGTTTCGAAATCCGAAATCAAACACTCATGATAGTATACAAATATTCGGAACATTCCTCCTCTGAGACTTGAGTAGTTTAAAGAGCTACTAACGAGTGAGTCAACGGTACATGAAGGTTTCTTTTTTTTTAATTTTATTATTAATCGGACTATTAATCTTCCCCAGCAAGGCGTGTGAACAAATTGGAATTAGAAATATTGTGATTTTATTCCATTTTTCCCTACTTTTGAATCCATGGAAATTTGGTGGCTCCCGAGAGTAGTTTCTTATGAAGGATACTAAAACTCTGAGACTCTTATTCATAACGGTTTAGGTAGCAATCGATTCTTGAAAATAAGCTTTTCAATATTCTGGTAAAATCTTATTTAATCTAAGAAATGCTGATTTCAACATGGCATCTAAACATTCCAAATTTGTGTGTTTTTTATTTTTTTTTTTTAATTTATTCTTGTATTTCTACTGCTTATAGCCAACGAAATAATTGATAAAAAGTATTTAGGCAGAGTCGTTGATTTTTTTTCAATGAGATATTCAAAAAAATGTTCCACGAAGACCTTCATGTACCTTGACTGGACACAACATAAAACTTCCACAAGTGAGGAACAAACCACCACACTCACTCCAGTGGCATCGATTCGCGTTCGAAATCATGCACCGGTAATATGTGTAGACAAAAACCGCTCCGTATCAACACAACTGTTTAAACCTGCGCTTGACTTACTGGTCGATGTCTTGTTGTAGGTCAAACCCTTTGGAAATGATTCAACAACACAAACCAGTAATCGATGTGTAATGAAAATATGTTATTACCTAGCTTGTGTTAAAATATGAAATACAACAACAAAGTACGACAGGCAGGACAGCAAGAGAAAAATCAACCTTTTAAACATCAGCAATCGTTACTCATCATGTCGTTTGGTAGCTTTCCACGAAAAAAAAAAAAAAGAAAAGATCAACTAGAAACATTTCATTCGTTACATTCTCAACAATACTTTGAACTGACAACGTCACGAAAGCTATAAGTACAGAAAATATTAGACCGTAGGGAAATTACACCATATCGTGAAGTCACTGGTAGTTTTTTTTTCATTTGTTTGAATGCATTTGAGATGATAAGTTTCCTGAAAATTCTTGAATAACATAAGACGAGTGACTCGAAGTTTTCCCAGGAAAAACAGGTAATCACACGTTTAGTTTTTTTTTTTCAAATATTTATCTCTAAAACAATGCAACGCTACCGTTTATGATGAATCATGACAAAGATTGTGTAAAAAAAAACTTTAATCATCTGAGGATTCCGAACATTTCGTACCTAGACAGAAAGCCTTTCTTTTAAGAAACATTTCGAGGCTTCAAACTGTACTGTTTTTCAGTTAAGTCTGTTATGAACAGCATGAGAACTTTCAACCGCTAACAAGAACTTTCGTAGATTTTTCTTTCTGATTCATTTTTTTATTATTTAAAATTCAATCAGTTACCACAAATGTTATGTTTGAAGCTGAAGTGAAAGTTCATCCAAATGCTTTTAAAAAATTTAAAAACTTTTTTTTTTCGTTCCGTTGAAACATCTCGAGACGACGTGAGATTTCTCCGGCCAATTATCACGCTGTAGATAACTCCAGACAGCGATGGTTGCTAAACTTAAGTTTGATCGACGGACGGCTTGAAATTAAACTTTAGGCTACGCATTATTGTACTAGCATCTATCAAATCCGGATAGCTCTACAAACTTCGGAAAAACAAAATTGACATCAGTTAAATTGCGCGTAAGTAATTCATTAGCATATGTAACAACACGTTATCAGAAAATTGAAACAAAAAAAAAATACAAACAAACAATATGTGAATAGGTAACTACATACATTAAGAGAGTTCATAATCTTCCGTTTTTTTGGTCGCGTTTACCATTAGGGGGCAAACAAAGTTGAGAAAGTCGAAACGAACCCAGCCTAGGTTAGTGTACGTACATGTGTATGAATTTCGGTTGTTATATTTTCCATTGAGTAGCAGTTAAGCTTTGGATTAAGAGAAAAAAATTCGGTTCACCTACTTAAAGAGAAAAAAAAGAAAAGTTTCAAAAAATATTTCATCGAGTAGGTTTATAGCTGTGGGCTTTGTTGTCTGATGAAATGGGGTGTAAAAAAAGATAAACCGAGATTCAATAAATTAAATGGAAAGCAAGAAGGAAAAAAACGAGGAAAACTGCTTTAGTGTCAATGTGAACAGACATTACGACTCAGAAAAAAAACCATCATTAAAAAAATGATTCCATCTTTGATAATATCGAAACAAACTACACAGAAACAAAACATATATAACAGAAGAAGAAAACTCTGGTATTTATTAATGGATTCCACACATAACGCAGATACAGATGATGAGATAAGAAGAGAGAAACATACCCTTATACAAACTTAGTAAATGGACAAACAGAAAAATAGAGTTGGTGTTTTATTACTAAATGAAAGATGTTTTGTTTTGTTTTCACTGATGACCTATTCCTTGGTTAGCACCCGCAGTTCTTATACTGTTGATTGAAGCCAACTTGGGAATGAAAGAACGTTCTTCTGGAATTTGTAATCGGTTTATTACAGGACGATTAAAATTCTCCTGCGGAAATATGTTGAAGGTTAGTTTTAGAAATTTTAACAATCAGTCCAAACTTACATTTAGTGTTCATTTATGTTCCTTTCATAAGTTTTTTCCCATCGACTCGGGATGTAAAGGGTCCTATTTGGATTAATAAACTTAGTATTACGATGCAAAATAATCATTCAAACTATGGCTCACCGTATCGTGAAGTGATAACCACTATGCACAACTATCCTGAACTTTATAACTCCTCTCGCAGCCTCGGTCTAATCGATATAACGAATGAATATAATCATAAATTTGGAGCAGTTTATGATTTAAATGTACTAACTGTCGTGACTGATCAGACCTTTTTTTTCAGCATGCTAAAACCAACGCGTCCAGAAGCCATTTTTTTCTTTTCAAATTTTTAGTTTCCGCTCTGACGATCTGCGTACATCCGTACTTCATTACATCTTTCTACTAACTGCAGACGTGAAGAAACACGCGCCACGCGGCCACGCACGACTTGGCTTCTCCCACTCTCTCGTCCCGTGAACATTCTTTGAGTTCTCAAAGAGCACTTGCTCTCTTTCTTTAGTGAGGTCTAAACCGTTCACACTGTAAAATAACATTCCCCATTTTGTTTTAATATTAATAATCGTCTATGCTCACACAGTGACATTAACTAATTATATCATCATCAATATTATTAACTACCAATATTTCCTACATTCGCCTTCACCCCTACTATTGTTTCCTCAACCTCTGTTTAGGAAACAATATTGAATTTTGAAATATAATCGGTACTTCAGATATTATTTCAAACACTGTTATAAATATTTGTATTCTAAAATTCTTCAAAGGTTCAAATATTTTTATTATTTTTTTCTTACTCTTAAAAACTTCTTACATTATCAGATTATCACCCTTTTGAAATAAAGAATATTTTCTAAATATTTTATAAAACTGATTAACGTAGTCACTGTATAATACTGATTTATGCGGGTTGTCCTTAAATGGACTGTCGAACTGCTGAGTTATTTCCACACATGCTCCAAAAATGGAGAACCCGAAAATGATAAAAACCTTTTATCGATGCTAAATTTTCTATTTATACATTTTTTTTTGTCTTTCGGATTATTGTAGGTGGAATAGGAATTAATTTAAAAAAAAAGTAAATGGAAATTAAAGAGTAGCTAACATATGTCAGTCATTCGATCCACAATATTCATTTTTCGGAAAAATATTTCCATAATATGTTTGTTTGAAAGTTTTTAAACATGTTTACAAGTACGATCTACATCAATTATTTAGAACCATTCTCATTCATCTACGGAATAATGTCTACATCATGTTTAATATCGGAATAAGTTTTCAAATACAAAACTTTAAATACTTCTACATGTAGAATGACAACCGCTCTCAATATTATTTTTATTGCATTCTATTAGGTATAAAATAATCGCTCTCATTGTACAGGATTGAAACTGTGTAATTAAAGGTTATACTCTTTTAAAACGATGGCAAATATTTGCTTCTGAATCAGAACTTAACATTACTACAATACCCATCAAATCTTAATACCTAAATGGAATCAATTTTGTGTGAAATAAACTATCAGTGTAACTAGAACGTGCGTATATAAAGAAAACAAAACTAGAGATGCCACGTTTATATTGTATAGGATTATTAAATTTCATTTTGAATTATTAAAACACTGCAAAAACTTTTATGCTTTATACTGCTCTAAAAAAAATTACATTCGTAATTCGCCCATAATTAATTTTGATTATAATGGTTTTGACATTCAGTAATGATTTAAAACTGATTAATCGTGCCACAATATCGCTTGTAATTTAAATAAGCTAAATTAAAAACTTTGTAACGTTATGTAACTGAGACGTTACCATTTGTTATTTTAAGGCCTTTTTTAACATTGCTCGATTTATCACAATCGCAAAACTATATACGTGAGTAGTATTTACAAGAACGCCACTAGCCGTTAACTGATTTGGCCTTTGATGCCGAACAATAATCATAACTGCCTGTCAACAAAAAAACGAGTTTTGTTCCTTAAAACGAGTTTTGATTCTTGGAACGTAAACGTAAGTTTCCATTACAGAATTATAAAAAAATAATCATGACCTGATTCAGCACGAAACTTGATATCACTATGTAATTTACATAGATTAACATCTTATAATCATTCTAGCTTTGAATCTTCGTTTTTTTTGTCTATTTTTAACAAAAAGCTCTGAAAGTTTCAGGTTGCGGATATTTTGACAAACATTTTGTTCCTAGTTAGTTATTCGATATTTATTTGGCATCCCTGAACCTGATGGTAATCGCTGATTCACAAATATCTGGAGCAAAACAAGGAAACGTAAAACTCCTTCGTTTGCTTGAAGTTGTTAAAAAGTGTATTTCTGAAATATTATATCTGTACCAACACGTGAAAAGGATCTATCTCCAAAAGTAAACAAAAACCAATTTCAGTACCTCATGATAGGCCAACATTTGCACTACTTAACGGTAAAACCCTTTTCAGAAAATATTATTCCGTTACATTAAAAACTCAATTTGAGTAAAGGATCTATAAACATTCTCAAACCAGAACTGCCATCACGTTGATATACACCCTTTACTCCGGAAATTTTTTTCGCTACTACTCCGCAAACAAACTCAAAATAATCAATTTGACTCTTTATTCAACATAAAAACATAGTTACAAATGAATTCGAGCTTATAACTAGAGCTAAAAATACGAAAATAGCAAAGGGTGTATAAACAGGTTAGAAAAAATATTACGTGAGAAAAGTTCTATCTACGATAGCGCGTTGTTTTTCACGATAATTGATATTCCTCTATTCTAACACATAGTTCTCTGCTATCTGCTTCTTAAAATCGTTTGTCTTGCATAAAAAGCAAAAATTTCAATTGATTCTTAATTAAGGATTTAAAATAGATTTTATTTTATTCAAACGCATTTTCTTGATACGCCATATATGGAGATTGATCCTTTTTATGTGTTGGTAAAGATTTAACACTTTATTCAACATAAAAATATAGTTGCAAATGAACGCGAGCTTAAAACTGAAGCTAGAAATGAGAAAATAGCAAAGGGTGTATAAACAAGGGAGACAAAATATTACGTGAGCTAGGTTCTATCTACGATAGCGCGTTGTTTTTTCATGAAAATTGATATCCCTCTATTCTAACATGTAGAGGATGTTTCTTAAATTCGTTTGTCTTTCATAAAAAGTAAAAATTTCAAGTGATTTTTAATTAGCGATTTAAAATAGGTTGTATTTTTTTCAAACGCGTTTTTCTCGATTCGCCATTTATGGAGATACATCCTTTTCACGTGTTGGTACAGATATCCTGTGTAGTTGTGAAAATTTGATTTCTAGAACAGTATCCGCTTGTTCACTGTTAAATGTCAGGCTAAATCAATTTGTTTGTTCGAGAATATCACAAGGTGATTATAACGAGAAGATATTGATTAGAAAATTACTCTTAACATAACGATATAATGTTTTTTTTTACTAAAGTTTTAATAATCGTTCTAGATATTCTTTATACATGAAGCACGATCAGTCTTCCAGAGGACCAATTATTTCCTTTGCCGTTAAGATCACACGAGCTGTTCTGAGTTTGTTTTTTAAACGAAGATATACAAAAGGAAGTTTTTTTCAACACCACTAGAAAAATCATGGATCCTATACTGTGGCTAATGAATGAATTCGAATGTCGCTTAATTATTCGGGTAAAACTCAGGAATCACAACTTCTACTTGGTTCTGATTGTCCATGTTATGAAGCACCTATGAAACCATTCAAAAAAATGGAAAAATATAATCAGAGTCCTTGACCAGCTGTTTGCTGTGGGAATCAGTGTCAACTATTTCAACCAGCTTCCTCTTACTTAGTCGATGGCCTCCGCAATGCATCCAGCAGTTCGTAACTGCGACGATATCGTCGGTTGAGGTAAGTTTCTCTGTGTTTCTGCCAGCGATGACGAATCATTTTCTCCAGCACTTTTTGTTATGTATCAACAGGGCCCTTCTCTTGGCTTCGGAATCTTTGATTGCGTCCAGATCTTCTGGGTTTTGCTCTCGAAATGGTTGAATAGCCAATGAAAGATATCGTTACGCCAGCTCACACATTTCTCTTTAACTCCTAAACGGTCCGAGCTGAGTTCAACACAATTTAAAACCGTCTCTAATCAAAAATGGTGCTGTTTTAATCTACTAAAATTTCATCATAACCATATGAAGCCCTTCGTAACTGAAATTAAAATCGACTATACCATATTTTACATTATCTCCTTGATAAGGTTTTCCTTTGAGAATTCATACAATTACTAATTCAGAATACATTATACAATTCTTTACACCACAGACTTTTATTCATTCTTCTTACAAAATATACCCTCGATATAAATCGGTAATTACTATCCCAAAGCTATAATGATAGTAATTAGTATGTTATGCGAATTCAATATGGTCCTTGCAACTAATATTTTTTATTACGCCTGAAATCTTAGAAATATTTTTGCACAATCATCTGAGGGAAACCTCAACCTGGAGATTACTTATCATCAAAATCCTCTCTTAAAACCGGTAAATATAAAATTCGATTTTTAAATACAAAAATAACATCATTTTCCATCTTCAGTGTCAACACTTGAACCAAATATGATATTAGCAATAAGGTGCGACTTCTTTTTGCGACTTTTGTTTTTGTTTTATATCGTAACAACCGAATTCGTCATTTCATGACACCATTACATAAATTTTAAAACAGTCAGTCTTATTGATGGATTTATTTATGTATTTCATTTTTTTCTTCTTAATCCTACCTCTCGTTACACGAACGTTCGTACCAATTAAAAATCCCTTAAAGTTTTATCTCTGGATTGGGTTATGAATGGAATTTGAGTTATAAGCAATATACTTTTTGATCTGAAACTAACAATCCAATAATGTAACCTTATTTTTTTTTTTTAAATTCCGCTGATTCATTTTATAGATGAACATACGTAGTTCTCATAAAAACTTGTTTTTTTTTGCCATTATTTGCTAATTTTAAAATTGATGTAATATTTCGGTATACTCCCTCAAACTCATGATCCGTTTTTCAAGAAAAATTTGAAAATTTGAGAGAAATTTAAATAAAATAATGAATCTAAGAAATTCTAGCAAATTTGCTTGATCTTGCTAAATCACGCTCGTATATTTAGGGATATTCGAAAATTGTCCTGGCGTAATAAAGCGATTCCTTTAGTTTTTTACCAACTTATTTATATCTTTAAAGGCTTTTTCTCACCATAACTGGACTATTCAATTACATACCTTGTTTTTTTTTGTTACATCACTTTGAAACCAAAAACAAAGCTTGTTTAAAAAAAAACAAGCATGGTCTTGTTTGTCAAAGATTCTGAATTTATTATTCTTTCAATCTTGTTCAAATATCCTGAACCATAGTCAATAGAATAACCTTATAAGAAACATCCATTCTTCAATCGTAATTGTTAATAGACACTACCTGTTACCTTTTATTCTATTTTTTTTTTAGGACTATTATTAATTTCCGTCTTCATCTAAGACTTGGTAAACCTTTGGGACCGTTATAACTTTTCAAACGTTTTACTTAATTTAATTACTTGTTTCACGTATCCCCTGTACCCACATTTAAAGATTTGTATCGACCTTAAGAGAAGTTTTGCATCATAATGGTACTATTATTTAAATATCCATTCGTTTTTTTTACATTTAGGAATAATACAAACTCAATAATTTACTATAAACAATCTTTGTTTTAATCTTTAACCTAGAATCTTTAATATAGAAAATAAACGTCATTCCCATAGCTCTATTTTTTAATAAAATAAATTATTCCGGCAACCACGGTTTTTCTTTTTTTTTTTTTTTTTTTATTTATGGGTTTATGAGCGCCTGGCTGACCCGGAAAGGAAAAACAGAACGGGGGACAGAAGAGGAAAATTTTAAATGAGAGTAGTATAGTTTAGAAAAGGATAGCGGCAACAGAGCCCGAGGGTTCTGAAGCACCAGTTTAGGGGAAGCGTTAAGATAGTGCTCGACGGACTAGGACGGTTGGTGGGCCCCATATGAACTTCGAGTTAACCCAACCTTCAATTCAACCGAGCAATAGCAGTATGGTATCAAATAATATGATATCATATGCTAACGCCTCGATATCATTGTCAGAAGGGTTCACTATCTTACCGTAGTTGAATTTTCCCTACCTGTCATCTACCTTACTCGTTTCCATAAATTTGGATTCTTCCTAGTTTGATTTAGAAATAATCATAGATTTGTTAAGTAAAAAATATATTCAAGTGATTGATTCTACGCGACTACATGGTTATTCGATAACTCAATTAGGATATCATAAAAACAGAATCTAGAAAAGGTGTCTCTTAAACTCATCAACAATGAACTATAAGGTTAAATAGCAATAGATTTATTAATATCATCAACTTATCAACGGAACAGGAAAATAACAGTGCTGTTCTTTAAAACCTTATCACTAATTGTGGTCAACTTCTCAAACAAACTTTAATACTCAATCTACACGATAGGGGTTCAATTCAAATAAACCGTGTGCCTGTTTTTAAATGCCCGAAATAAATGATCTGAACTATCTACTCATACTTGCTTATCGAAATCATATTTTCTATTTTAAACTTCGATTTATGAATTTCAATCCTAACCGAAAAATGTATAAATCTACCAAAACTAAATAAATAAATAAAAACAAATGTCGAAAGTGTATTACAAACTGAAATATCATATTTGTCAAAACAGCATTCCCGTCCAATGAGCCCCTAGTTCTTGTAAAATGCTTGATTTAAGAATAAGCCAACGAAATTCATAAACCGCAAATGCACACTTTCTAGAGCATTGGGGAGACGAATACCATTACCTATACCTAACCTAGCAATACTTGAAACATCCTAATTCTATGAAACTAAACTAGCTAACTACCTTACCAAACAGATTATGCCCTATTGAAAAGTATCACTTTATGTCGATAAAATGTGATATTTTCACTACAAAATTTTCCCATTGTTCAACGGAAGGGAGGGCAAGTGTTTCAACTCCCATTCATCTTATCAGCATGGATCATGAAAATTTGGGACACCATTGAGCCTACCGCTAATTTAATTTAAATAAAGGTGTCCAGCACGCCTTCTAATTTGAGTCATATTATGATCCATGCTTGACAAGATGTGTGCAACGACCCTCTCAGGACAATGATAGTAAACCATCATTATCACAAGCATGCACACCGCCGCCGTGACCCATGGGAACCCAGGGTACGGGCAACCACGGTTTTTCATAATAATATAATTTCTGTTTGGAACGGTAATTATTAACATACCACACATCTATAAAAATTGTTATGTTCTATTATTCCAATATGATCCTTGCAGCTGAGATTCTGTTGAGTTTTTTTTTTTTAACGTTTACCATCATACGCCTTTTTTCTAAATTTCATTTAATAGCTATTATTCTATCTTTTAGGACTTTTATGCTTTCCAGTGGACTTATGTATATTTATATTTTGTATCTTTCAACCCTTCCAAGACTTTTGGACTTTTAACCCTTACCCTTTGAGGACTTTCTCCACCTCAACGGGACTTTAATTTTTTTTTTTTTAAATCGTTTTTCATTTTCGGGACTTTCATTAACCTTTACCCTTTTAAGACTTTCTCCACCTCAACGGGACTTTAATTTTTTTTCAAATCATTTTTCATTTTCGGGACTTTCATTAACCCATGAGGACTTAATTTATAATTTATGAGCGTTATGATTAACCCTTTGAGGACTTTCAACACCTCAACGGGACTTTACTTTTAATCGTTTTTCTTTTACGGAACTTTCATTAACCCTTACCCTTTGAGGACTTTCAACACCTCAACGGGACTTTAATTTTTTTTTTTTTAATCGTTTTTCATTTTCGGGACTTTCATTAACCCTTACCCTTTGAGGACTTTCTCCACCTCAACGGGACTTTAATTTTTTTTTCAAATCGTTTTTCATTTTCGGGACTTTCATTAACCCATGATGACTTAATTTATAATTTATAAGCTTTATGATTAACCCTTTGAGGACTTTCAACACCTCAACGGGACTTTACTTATAATCGTTTTTCTTTTACGGGACTTACTTTAACCCTTACCCTTTGAGGACTTTCAACACCTCTTAACACCTCCTGAAATCTTAATCGCTAATGAAAGTAGCCCATGAAGACTTAATTTATAATTCATATATAATAAACCTTTTGAAACTTTTAAAAACCTCAAGGGGACTTTTTTTTATACCGTTTTCCTTTAAGGACTTTTATTAACCCTTTATTAATAATTCAAGCTTTTGTTTAAATTTTTTTTTCCAAATCGGGGCTCCAAATCGGGGCTTTTTCAATATCGTTTTTCCTTTTTTTTTTTGGGACTTTTGTTAACCCTTAAGGACATAATACTAAATTCGTGTTATGAGATTAACCCTTTCAAGACCTTCTGCACCTCAACGGATCTTTTTTATCATTTTTACTTTTTCATTCAAGACTTCCATTATTCCATTATGACTTAATTCAAGCTTTATGATCATCCCTTTTGAGGACTTTATGTTTCACAATGGGACTTTCAATTCGTTTCTCCTTCGGGACTTTCATAAATCCTAAAAACTTAAAATTTTATTTTATCTTTTTTTTTCTTGTGTAACCCTTTGAGAACTCTTCTACTCAACAGGATCAACAATATTTTTGTTAAATTTTCTTTGGAATAGCCAAGCTTTATGAACTCTGTTCTAAATATTATTCTGTAATATAAAAATTTTAAAGTACAGTCTACTCCCCACCGCGACTTTGATTAGAAACTAGTTTCAAATAGCTTCGCCTTGTAGGACCTTTGTTAACCCGCAAGTAGTTTATGCCAAGTTTTATTCTGTAATGCATCACCTTTTCCCGGACTTTCCTCAACGCAACGGCACTATGTTTTTTTTTAAATTATTTTCAGTTCAGTATCTTATTGAAAATTCTAATAAATTATTGTGAGAAGTGTGTTTAATGATTTGGTGCAGATCATTGCTAATATTACTTTAAAAAAACTTCAATTTACCTTTAGAGAACTCGGGATGAATTATCTATCCAATTATACATTTATAACCACATGGAAATCTGAATTATAATCAACACATTTTTTAAACGAGCTAAATTCATTCGACATTGAAACATCAGCATTTTCTTTTACTATTATTATTTGGTCACTAGCCTGCAAAGAGTTCTGTTTCACACATTAAGTCATAACAACACTGAAAATGCGATTAAAATCCCGTAGCTTTTCATTGAATGTCTAGGGATGAAAGGATGATGTATTTTTTCTGCAGAGAAAACCGTAGGACCTACTTACTGCGCCATTGTCGTGACTGATCAGACCTTTTTTTTCAGCATGCTAAAACCAACGCGTCCAGAAGCCATTTTTTTCTTTTCAAATTTTTAGTTTCCGCTTTGACGATCTGCGTACATCCGTACTTCATTACATCTTTCTACTAACTGCAGACGTGAAGAAACACGCGCCACGCGGCCACGCACGACTTGGCTTCTCCCACTCTCTCGTCCCGTGAACATTCTTTGAGTTCTCAAAGAGCACTTGCTCTCTTTCTTTAGTGAGGTCTAAACCGTTCACACTGTAAAATAACATTCCCCATTTTGTTTTAATATTAATAATCGTCTATGCTCACACAGTGACATTAACTAATTATATCATCATCAATATTATTAACTACCAATATTTCCTACACTAACCTTAACGAATATAAACTTTAATGCAGATAGCTTTGAAATATAGAAGAATGTAAATTTTATAAACTAGACACGTTAATTGCTGAACCTTTGCCAATCCGAAAACTATTCTCTCCTCTTTGCTTCCGTCGCGATCATTTGACGTTTTCCACTTCTTGACGTCTCGATGTCGATGATCGACAGCCACCGGCCGAGGGATTCGACACGGCGCTTGCAACAGTCCCCCTGGTAGTGCGGACAGGTTCCTCCTGGGATGCTCTAGATGAAACGCCAACGTCGAGTACCGCGATCTTGACTGCGGGCCGCTCATATATACCATGCGCCGTTTGAACGACGGCCCATCTAACTTGTCCGTCTTTGGCATGACTTGTCCCGATGACTCTACCTTTAGGCCACGAATTCCGGGGGGAGTTGGGATCCGCAATTACTACGATGTCTCCTTCGGCAATCGGACGAATCTGGTTGAACCACTTAGATCTTCGTGTAATACACGGAAGATAATCGTTGAGCCAGTGTCTCCAGAAAATGTTCGCGATCAACTGAGAGGTATGCCAGGATTTCTTCAACGCCTTCGAACTATCGTCAAATAGGGCTAAAGGTTTCAGACCATCCGACGATCCAAGGATGAAATGATTCGGCGTAAGAACAGATGAGTCTTCGTCGTCCAATGCAACAAACGTAAGAGGCCTGGAGTTGACGGTTCCTTCAATTTCGGCCAATGCACACCGTAGAACTTCATCAGACGGTAGTCTCATCAACGTCATGTTTTGCAGGTTCTTTTTCACAGTCTGGATTAATCTCTCCCAGGAACCACCCATGTGGGGAGAAGCTGGCGGATTGAATTCCCACTTGGTGTCTGGAGAGACGATTGCTTCTATCAGTTTGTGCTGATTCATTTTATTGAGCTCAATTGACAACTCTTTAGCAGCTCCTATAAAATTCGTTCCACGGTCACTGTAGATGGCTGCAGGAACACCTCGTCGAACCATGAAGACCCTCAAGGCCATTATACAGGAATCTGTTGTTAAGGAATGAGCAAGCTCGATGTAGATTGCTCGGGTTGTTAGACAGGTTACTAACACGCCCCATCTTTTCTCCGAACGACGACCAACCGAGACTATCATCGGTCCGAAATAATCTACGCCTACATATGTGAACGGTCGACAAAAGGCAGCCAATCTTGAAATGGGGAGATCACCCATTGCTGGTGGTTGAGGCTTGGCGTTTGCGATTTTACATTGTTGGCAATCACCTCTCAATCTACGGAAAAGAACTCGTAATTTTGGGATATGGTAACGTAAACGAAGGCGATTTATAGCGGTTTCATGATTACGGTGTAGTAGATTTTGATGGAAATGCTGTGCGATCAGTTTGGTAAGATGGTGTGTGGGTGGCAAAACTATGGGATTTTTTGATTGTAGATCAGTGTGTTGGCAATTTTTTGCGCGATTATGAATGCGCATAACTTGATGTTCATCTAAAAATGGTGATACGCGGAACAGTGAACTACGTTTCGGTAGGCAAGTATTTGTAGACTTCTCTAGTAAGGCATATTCTTCGGGGTAGGCATAACTTTGGACTTGGCGATATAGAAGGTTTTGTGCAGCGACAAGCTCGTCTCGACTAAGCGGTAATAAATCACATGGTTTCTGCGACTCCCTTTTGATGGTCAAGAATACGATGAACTTTTGAACAGCTCTCAAGAACATAGCAGTCGATCGATACAGTTTGACCCAGTTGGAGGAATTTTCAACTGGAATGATTGGTTGGCAGCTAGCGTAGTGCAGCATCAATCTCGGTCGCAGTTCTTCTTCGGTAGCTCCTAGAGTCGATTGAGTTTTAGGCCACTCTTCTCTTGGCTGGTAGATAAATGGTGGGCCTCTGAACCATCGGCTGTCTTCGGAGATATCAGGAATACCTCGCCATTTCGTTCCGTCGTCAGAAACATTGTCTTTCGTTGGAACCCAATTCCATTCACTAATGTCGGTCAGCTCCAATATTTCACTCACGCGCGTGCCGACAAACTGACTGTATCGACGATGGTCGGATTTGAGCCAGCATAACAGATTTCTGGAGTCAGTCCAGTAAAAACGTTGCGAAATGGAGATAGATAGAGACTTGATGACACTAGAAGCGAATCTTGCTCCTAGAACTCCTGCTTGCAGCTCAGATCTAGGAATGGTCAAAAACTTCAGTGGTGAGACGCGTGTTTTGGTACCAACTAACGAACATTCTACGTATTCGCCCTTGTAACCGTCGTTACAAATGCCTCAGATGCTTTTTTTAATTTATTTTTAAAATATTTGTCAAACTGTCGTTTTTCGTCTTGTTGGTAAAATTTAGTTAGGTTTAGGGATAATTATAATTATTTAGAAGTTAGGTTTAACAAAAAACATGATTGTTAGATTTAAGTTGGGCGTGTGGTGTCATCAGCAGCAAGGCTGCAAGCAACATAGTTCGCAAGGTCGACATTGCATGTGGGTTGCATGCAATCTACAATAACTCGCCCAAACGAGTTAGATGGAGTGAGGAAGAAGAATGTGGAGCGGAAACCCAAGAAGAAGAGTCGTTGACTCAGCCTCCTATTTCTTCCGGCGTTCGTGCGATGAAGACGTGATTGTCCAAGCTCCGTGTTGTTGAGTCTTGTGATGTTTTGAACCCACAATCGTTATTTATTTGTGCGAAGTTCTTGTGTTTGCTGTTCACCGTTTTCGTCACAGTCGCACGATTCGGCCTAGCTCGCTTGTAGCGGGCTACGTCTAACCGTAATAGGACGTTTGGCCTCTGGTTCAGAAAGGAACCATAATCGTCAAGGAGGCCCATCTCTCGGGACTCGAGACAAGCTTCTCGAGTCTCTAATTCCAAAGGAGAGCCCTTCTCAGCGCGGTCAATACGGTCTTGCCGTGGCCCGCTGATTGTGTCAAGGAAGGAAGACGCCGTTTAAACCCTTACCCGCTGGTCAACGCCTGACCAGCACCATCAAACAGCAAAAGGTAATTCACGGGAAGCGTGATCCCTCAGCCAATCCCCGCCGCCATTTTGGGGACCTATTGGTATCCGGAAGTTGAACGCCGAAACGAAAGACGACCAGCAGTGAGCGCTCACCATCGTAGCATCGAAGCATCGGTACGTACCGCAACGGTCATCGACCACAGCCCAACCCACACCCTACATACAACATTACACAGTAGCTTGAATAAAAAGCAAATTTCACAAATCAGAAATTAAAGTATAAAAGCAGTTTTCTTTCCGTTTTAATAAAAAGTAATTTTTCCGTAATTTAATTCTGCTTTGTTGTTCTTGTTGTTCGAAAACCCACAGTTTGTCTAGTATATTTTGTCCGCGTTCCCCTCCGATTACCCAGCCGTAGGCCGACCCTGAGACCTAGTCAAAGGAGTCTTCTACGACTGAGCTCATATTATCCGGGATTTGCTGGCTAAAAGTCTCACTTGGCACCCAGCGTTAAAGTCGTTCGGTAATCGGAGGATCGATTAGAGTTTAAAAAAATCTGTGGTTTTTTTTAACAGGGCGGTGGGTGAGTACACATTCAGTTACCTGATTGTGTAGTTACCTCACACGACTCCTCCTGACAATCAGAGTTGGAAAATCGGTTAGAGAAGCAATTTTGGAAATTGTCTTTCTGGGGAAAACTTTGCTAAAAAGAATGGTATAGATTCCACGTATTATTTTCTGATTCGGAACAAAGTTTAAAATTAAACAGTACACTATACCTGGGCCAACACTAAACACCTACACTAACAGAAAAGGTCCTGAAAAAGAAAAAAATAAAACACTACACCTGAACCCACCCACAAAACCCAACATAACAGCACGATTTATTGAAAATTTGCACCTATTTATTGCTATTTTAATTTGTTTTGATTGTCGTATTTATTTAATTTATTTTAATGTTTCTAGCCTTAATCAAATTTTAATTGTCCTTAATTTATAAAAAGAGTGAGTCCAATAATTATTTCTAAGTTTTATCAAAAATTTTATTAGCATTTTTAAATTATTTCTCTGTGATATTTCTGTACAATGTCGGAGTTTACGCTACAATATCGCTCGTTAAACGTGAACCATCTACTAGATGATGAATTAGAGCATGAGCTCACTATTCGCGCGGTTAAGTTTACAAGTGGTGAATCGCGCGATGTGAAACGCAGGAAACTGCGAAATGCGATGAAACAACAACGCGAAACAAACCATTTCGAGCTTCTACCGGTAGAAGAAAACGCGCGCGAATCAGAGTTCAATCTGATCGATGAAAAGATAGCGAAAATTCGCGATATGCTAGACAATCGTCGTGCGCGGAAGTCTATGCTGGCCGAACTAAAAACGCGTCTCATTCATTTGTATTTCCGGTTAATCAGATTGAAACTTGTGTTCAATACGCAGAATCTAGAGGCCATTCCGTTGATGTTGCTCAATGACCACTTCTCTTTCCTTTCCAATGATCCGTCCTTAGCTGCGGAAACCTCGCGAAGAACGCTGGAATATATTGAACAGTTGAGAGATTTTGAAGTAGGAAGTGATGATTCTAGAAATGAGGAGGAGGAAGAGGAAAAAGAGGAGTCGGATGAAGAAGAGATAGATGATTTTGAGAAAAACAGGCGTATCACATTCAGAAATAGGTCGGAGGAAATCAATTCAAGTACTTCTAAAAGAACGGTGGAAAAGAAACAGGAATTAGGTAGAGAGTTTTCTTTGACCGACGTAGCTGAGCTCATTTCAGAGAAATTAGCTGAGTTTAAAATGGAGCTTTTAGAAAGTAATTTGAAATTGAACCAATCCAAAATTAAACCAACCAAATGTAAAATTAGTAAAGAAGATCGCGATTTAAAATCTCTTAAAAAGTTTGCACGAACGAATTCTGATAGTAGCGAGAATGAAAGCATTAGTGCTGCTAAAACCTTGAAGCGCAGGCCGAGGCCAGTAACAGACTGGAAACTGCGTTATGATGGCAGGGATGAAGGCAGACATTTGAACCGATTCATCACAGAAATAGAATTCTTGTCAGAGGCAGAGGGAATTAGCAAAGAAACGTTGTTTCACGAGTCCATTCATCTCTTCGCTGGAGATGCTAGGTCCTGGTTCATTGAAGGGAAGAAAAACAGGCAATTCAGAAGCTGGAATGAACTAGTGGCGGAGTTGAAGTTGGAGTTCCAACCTCCGGAAATGGACTTCAACTATGAACAGCAAGCAGTGAACAGGCGACAGAAAAGAGGTGAAAAATTCCAGGATTTTTACAACGCATTGATGGAGATTTTCGGAAGGATGGCCGATCCCCCAACGGAAGAAAGGATCTTCCAAATCATGTTCCGGAACCTCAGAGCGGATTATAAAAATTCGTTAGTGGTGAAGGGGGTTAGAACATTGCATTCTCTAAGAGTTTGGGGTAGAAAACTCGACTCGGTGAACTGGTTCATGTATAAGAACATGGACCAAGCTCCCAGGCAAGGTCAGCTGCACGAAATCGCACAGTATCCCTCTCATAAACAGCAAACATCCAATGGAAGAGATTGGAAAGGTAGCGGCTACCAAAAGAGCGCTGATTGGAAGAATTCGGGCCGGTCTGATTTCAAAGATCAAAATTACGATCAGAGGGGTCAGCCCAGATCCAAGTTCCAGGACCAAAGGCGCCCGGAACCGAGATCTTACCATTCTCAACCTAACGCTCAGGAAGGTAATAGTAGAACATCACTTGAAGCTAGAATTGCAAATTATCGCGTACCGGATCGAAGTGTTTGTTTTAATTGCAGAGAAAAGAACCACCACTATGAGGCTTGCCTTATGGAAAGGGAAAAGTTCTGCACAAAATGTGGCCTCCATGATTTCACTCGTGACTCTTGCCCATTTTGTGAAAAAAACGATCGCACGTCGGCGTAAGAGGTCGCCGAACGTTCTCTAAAAATCCTCAAACCATTTTCGTTCCCTATCAGGCAGAAATAGAAGAGCTGATCATTCGCGTAGAAGGTGACAACCGCCCATTTGCGAGGGTGGACGTGATGGGAGTTCAGGTTGTTGGGTTATTGGATTGTGGGGCACAAATGACGGTTTTAGGTGTTGGAAGTAGGAAGCTGCTTGATGACCTAAAGCTGAAACAGTACCCCACGAACATCAAACTTTCAACAGCCGGTGGAACTGCCCTGAACGTTACAGGAATCGTTGATCTGCCTATGATGTTCAACGGTGAAACTAAATTGATATCCACAGTTGTAGCACCAAACCTTAGTCGTCGTTTAGTTCTAGGAATGAATTTTTGGAAGTCGTTTGGAATAGAACCGTCGGTTAGTAGGATAGAGGAGATTGCGTACGAAGAAAATGAAGAACCGGAAGTAGAGAATGAAGAATTATTGTCACCATTAGAAAAGCACAGATTAGAGGAAGTGAAGAAAAAGTTTAAAGTCTACAAAGAAGGAGAAAGGCTTGATGCGACACCGCTCATGACTCATTCGATTGAATTTACGGAGGAATTCAAGGACGCGCCTCCAATCCGGATGAATCCTTACCCATGGTCGCCCGAAGTTCAGAAAGCGGTAGATGAGGAATTGAACAAGTGGATTGATGCGGGGGTGGTCGAACAATCACATAGTGATTGGGCCATGTTAATAGTTCCGGTTGTGAAAAAGGAAGAAAGCTCGGACTCGAAAGAAGGGAAACTTAAGGTTAGGATGTGTATCGACGCGAGAAAGTTAAACGCGAGGACCCGGAGGGATGCCTACCCACTTCCACATCAGGACCGTATCCTTAGCAGGTTGGGTCCAGCGAAGTATTTGAGCACTATTGACCTTTCCAAGGCATTTTGGCAAATACCGTTGGATCCAAATTCGCGAAAGTACACGGCTTTCCGGGTGTTTGGGAGAGGGTTGTTCCAGTTTACCAGGCTTGGAATGGGATTAGTTAACAGTGCCGCCGTGTTATCGCGTCTCATGGATCAGGTGTTAGGGTACGGTGAACTGGAACCAAATGTGTTTGTTTACCTGGACGACATCGTCATTGTAAGCAACACATTTGAGGAGCACCTCCGGAGTTTAGAGGAAGTAGCCAGACGACTCAAAGCTGCCAACCTTTCCATCAATTTGGAGAAATCCAAATTTGCTGTTTCAGAACTTCCATACCTGGGTTTCATCTTATCTGAAAAGGGATTCCGTCCTAATCCAGATAAGATCGAGGCTATCGTAAACTTTGAGCGACCCACGTCGGTCAGATCGTTGAGACGGTTTTTGGGAATGGTTAACTATTATCGACGCTTTATTGATAATTTCAGTGAAAAGACTGCGCCACTGACGGATTTACTAAAGGGCAAACCTAAGGTAATCCAGTGGAATGCGGATGCGGACCAAGCCTTCTCGGTCCTCAAAGAAAAATTAATAACAGCGCCGATACTAGCAAACCCAGATTTCCAGAAACCTTTCACGATTCAGACCGACGCGAGCGACACTGCTTTGGCTGGGGTTCTGACTCAGGAAAATGATGGAAAGGAGCATGTTGTCGCTTACTTTTCACGGAAATTGACCATGACCCAAAGGTCATGGAAAGCCGCTGAAAAGGAAGGGGCAGCAGCTATGGAAGCTATTGAGAAGTTCCGGCCATATGTAGAAGGAACACGATTCACACTCATAACGGACTCGTCAGCTCTTTCCTTCATTATGAACAGCAAATGGAAACCGTCTTCCAAACTTAGTCGCTGGAGCATGCTTCTACAGCAGTATGACATGGTTATACGGCACAGAAAAGGATCCGAAAACGTGGTTCCGGATGCCATTTCAAGGGCTGTAGAAAGCATCGACACGACTAAGCAGGAATGGTATCCAAAGCTGTTCAATAATGTTGGAAAGAACCCCGAAAATTTCCCGGATTTCAAGATTGAAAACAACAAATTATACAAGTTCGTCGCTTCCCCTATGGACACTATGGACTACAGGTACGAGTGGAAGCTGTGCGTGCCAGCAGAGCTGAGACTGGAGTTGCTGAAAAGGGAGCATGATGGAGCGTTACACCCAGGATTCGAAAAAACGGTTTCAAAATTGAAGATACGATACTATTGGCCACAAATGGCAGCCCAAATCCGGAAGTACGTTCGAGCGTGCAGTATGTGCAAACAAATTAAACCGTCAAATCTGCCTACCGTACCGCCGATGGGAAACCAAAGGTTGAGCAGCAAACCTTTCCAAGTCCTTGCCATCGACTTTATTCAAAATTTGCCCCGGAGCCGGAATGGGAATGCCCATTTGCTGGTCTTGATGGATTTATTCTCCAAATGGACTATTCTCGTTCCGGTTAGGAAGATCGAGAGTAAACAGGTGTGCAAAATTGTAGAGGATTGCTGGCTCCGGCGCTTTGGGACACCTGAGGTGTTGATAAGTGACAACGCTACAACGTTTACAGGCAAAGAATTTGGCAAGCTGTTAGAGCGTCGAGGAATCCGACACTGGCCGAATGCAAGGCACCACAGTCAGGCTAATCCGGTGGAACGGGTAAACCGGACCATCAACGCCTGTCTGAGGTCATACATGCAAGATGACCAGCGGTTGTGGGATTCCAAGATTGCTGAAGTTGAGGAATATCTCAACACAACCCATCACGCTTCAACTGGTATGTCACCTTATCGGATTCTTTACGGACACGAGAAAATTCTTAAAGGTGAAGAACATAAACTAGAAAGGGACGAAAGGGAATATACAGTTGAACAACGTGATGGGTTGCGTCGTGATATGAATGAACAGGTGTACAATATTGTGGAGCAGAACCTGAAGAAAAGTCACGAAAAACATGTGAAGGCTTATAACTTGCGTCACAAGAAATTCGGTCCGTCTTATCAAGTGGGTCAGAGGGTGTACAAACGGAATTTCCGTCAGTCGTCAGCGGCTGACGGTTATAACGCGAAGTACGGTCCCTTGTTTATCCCTTGTGTAGTCGTGGCAAAAAGGGGGACGAGTTCGTATGAGCTAGCAGACCAGTCCGGTAAAAATCTAGGGATTTTCTCTGCAGCTGACCTTCGTCCTGATGATCAAAGTTAACATCAATTACAGAAGTGTACAAGTTATCGCGCAATATTATTTCGTTCCACCATGAAAAAAGAAGTATGTAAAAAAAAAAAAAACTCATTCATCGAAGCCCCACCCTGAAATTCTCATATTACGTTACAGGTCATTCACAAAGTATTCAATTGAGTCAAATCAATATAGAGAAAACAAGTGCAGTTGATACATTCAGTTAAAGAAATTCACTAATTCATTCATGTCAACAAGAAGGAACTCAAGTAGAAGAACATTCCCTTAGTGAAGGGTATCTTAAAAAAACCCCTTCCATCAGGGCGCAATGCAAATTCAATTAACTATGGTTCGTCGCGATTCGTCAGCAGATTGATTCAATAAAACTACTTACCCTTGTTGCTACCGCTGGTAATGTTTACCCTAAAAATAAAAAAAAAAATAATTAGAAACTCAATTTTAAAGAAAACGTGAAAGCAAATTACAAACACACGCATGATGATCGGCTTGATGCGTGTTGAATTGTCATCGATGCACTATTGCAGGTCGCATGAGACGTGAAGTGAAGGTCACCCATTTGATTCATTCCGTCTACGCTTGAACAGCAAGAGAGAGAGCGTAGAGAACTCGAACGTGAGAATGGGAGATGAGACATGAGGACAGTGTGCTCAGAAGTGAGCTCCTGTTAGTCTGGGACACTCATTGTTTGCGGTTCATTTCCATCCGAATGGGTGCATCATGGGATTGCAACCAACCGCTTGCACTGTGATGCGAATAGCTGTGCCGGGATAAAAAAAAAAATTTAGATATAAAAATTTGGTTCAAAGTGAAAATGTACACATTTTTTTATAATGAATGGAATAACATAAATGGAATTAGGTTGTATTTGATAGATAAGATAATTTTCGATAAAGTAATTAAGACCAGAAAAGTGATGATAGGATAATTAGAATAGGATAGTATAGGTTCGAGTAAATAAAATTGAAAAATCTTCTGCATTGGCGCCATACAGAAGAGAAAATGCTAGCATGAAGTGATTTAGAGAAGAGAAGAGAAATGTAGAGTGGTCATGAAGATAGGGAATGCCTGAAATCATTAATTTAGCCGAGCATTACACGGCGAAACACGAGTCGGGAAGCCATCTTGATGCCGCTCGCTTTCGGTATCGCTCATGTCCAGGACGGCCGCCTGGTCGGACTATGCTGGAATTGACCGGAATCATTCCCACAACAATAATTCCGACGTAACGTTTTCGGATGATGCGTTACGTTTAACGATTATTTCCGCCGTACTTACTACCGTACTTCTACCGTTTTAGCCTGTTCGTTCCGTAGTATTATTTCGTCCCGACAACTAAGTGTTCGTCCGTGTGTTAACCGACCGCGTGTAAAAAAACTACTGACTCAACCTTGTCACATCGTACCAACATGATGAAATGATTAATGGATGAACTCACTTATCGTTTAAATGTCAGGTGCTCGTGCTGTTATACAGAAACACTATACACGCAGAATGTAAACAACCCAAAATTAAGATCGCCAGCGCATCAAAACAAAGTTCAGCCAACTTTCTTGATTTTGGGGTGGTAGAAAAGGTCCAAAACATAGTTCGAACCTTGAACTTCATGCCCCAAAAAACGTAATTCATTTCCGTTGGCGATTTTATTTCGTTTTGTCATTGCGAATAGAAAAGAGAGCGGTATTCCATAAATTGATTGGAGGAAAAATCAAAATCACGTCAGTTCAAGTAAGTTCTATACTTCGCTTTAACATTTATTATGAATTTCAATGGACATTTTTTATCGGCTAGGTCTACTACTCAAATATCAGATAAATCATGCCTCCGGACAACATGCAAAACCTTTCGGAGTTTCTTTGCCGTTCGGAAAAGCAACAGCTGCACTGGATCCTTAATGATTACTTAACGGTTGCCCAGGGAACCGCACAGAATGGCGTTGTTTCTCCGGACATAATCAAATATTGTTTCCTCAACCGAGAGACCAACGAAGAGCAGCCAGAACATCGTTCAAAAGTTTGACACAACTCCTAGTGATAGTGAAATTCTCGGAATAGGTTCACCTGATGCAAGAAATTTACTGACATTCAAAGAAAAATATTAAAAAGGAGGACATCATTTTCAGAAATTTTGTAACATATGTATATTTATACCGTAAAAAAACTACCAGATAAAGCATCGCAATATTGAAAATAAATAATTTGTTTTCATCTTCTTTTTACCGTTTAGCATTTTTGTCTAGTTTAAATATATCGTTTTTCCCTCCAAATGGTGTTCTCGATTTTGGGGTGTGAGAAAGAGCTTCATTCTCAAGTTTGGGAAAACCCCCCCGAACTTATTTTCGTCGGGAGCCAGTTTCATCCGATTTTGAGGCATAACAACTTGATTTTGGGTTATAATTGCTTAGGGTGTACATGTTATAATCACCAGTGAATATTATAGCAGATTACATTTTAGGGTAATCTGACCAATAGTTGTCGCCGATTTTAAAGTGTTGTTTCGTTTCTCAAAATAATAAATGGTTTTTCTACTGCTTCATGATTAAGGGGGGATAGAAAGCGATTTTCAGGTGGATTTCTTTGCCAGTTTGAATTCTTTGTAGGATAAATAATCATGCGAATGGGCTTCTACTGATTATTTACCGTGGAGGGAGGATAGTGTAACCGTCGTTACAAATGCCTCAGATGCTTTTTTTAATTTATTTTTAAAATATTTGTCAAACTGTCGTTTTTCGTCTTGTTGGTAAAATTTAGTTAGGTTTAGGGATAATTATAATTATTTAGAAGTTAGGTTTAACAAAAAACATGATTGTTAGATTTAAGTTGGGCGTGTGGTGTCATCAGCAGCAAGGCTGCAAGCAACATAGTTCGCAAGGTCGACATTGCATGTGGGTTGCATGCAATCTACAATAACTCGCCCAAACGAGTTAGATGGAGTGAGGAAGAAGAATGTGGAGCGGAAACCCAAGAAGAAGAGTCGTTGACTCAGCCTCCTATTTCTTCCGGCGTTCGTGCGATGAAGACGTGATTGTCCAAGCTCCGTGTTGTTGAGTCTTGTGATGTTTTGAACCCACAATCGTTATTTATTTGTGCGAAGTTCTTGTGTTTGCTGTTCACCGTTTTCGTCACAGTCGCACGATTCGGCCTAGCTCGCTTGTAGCGGGCTACGTCTAACCGTAATAGGACGTTTGGCCTCTGGTTCAGAAAGGAACCATAATCGTCAAGGAGGCCCATCTCTCGGGACTCGAGACAAGCTTCTCGAGTCTCTAATTCCAAAGGAGAGCCCTTCTCAGCGCGGTCAATACGGTCTTGCCGTGGCCCGCTGATTGTGTCAAGGAAGGAAGACGCCGTTTAAACCCTTACCCGCTGGTCAACGCCTGACCAGCACCATCAAACAGCAAAAGGTAATTCACGGGAAGCGTGATCCCTCAGCCAATCCCCGCCGCCATTTTGGGGACCTATTGGTATCCGGAAGTTGAACGCCGAAACGAAAGACGACCAGCAGTGAGCGCTCACCATCGTAGCATCGAAGCATCGGTACGTACCGCAACGGTCATCGACCACAGCCCAACCCACACCCTACATACAACATTACACAGTAGCTTGAATAAAAAGCAAATTTCACAAATCAGAAATTAAAGTATAAAAGCAGTTTTCTTTCCGTTTTAATAAAAAGTAATTTTTCCGTAATTTAATTCTGCTTTGTTGTTCTTGTTGTTTCGAAAACCCACAGTTTGTCTAGTATATTTTGTCCGCGTTCCCCTCCGATTACCCAGCCGTAGGCCGACCCTGAGACCTAGTCAAAGGAGTCTTCTACGACTGAGCTCATATTATCCGGGATTTGCTGGCTAAAAGTCTCACCCTCTTCGAATCTCAGGAACACAGCTGCAGCGAATCCGCTCTCGCTGGCATCTACGAACGTATGAAGTTGCACTTGTGTTGTACGCGAGGCGGAGGTCGATGTGCGAAAGCAGCGAGGAATACGAACATTTTCCAAGTTAGGCAGGACTTTCAACCAATGCAACCATTTATCGAACAGATCTTTATCTATAGCTTCGTCCCAAGCTGTACCGGCTCGCCAAATCTCCTGGAGGATCACTTTTAAGTACATTAGGACATGTCCAATTAGTCCGAGAGGGTCGAATATCATCATTAGAGTTCTCAAGACTTCTCTTTTGGTTGGTACACGTTCTCCTGCCAATAGTTCAGGATCGTGGCGTGCGGATAGCTTAAATCTGAACATATCGGATGCCGTGTCCCAATACATTCCTAATATTTTCTCGGTGGCAAGTTGTGAGCAAATATTTAAGTTTTTTTCAGAATTGATTTGACCAGACAAGGCGTTTAAAAATCGTTTAGAATTTGAAATCCAATTCCTGATTTCAAACCCTCCTGATCGGTGAATTTCATACACTTCTCTTGCTATTCTTATAGCATCCTCTTCGTCTTCTACGCTCACTAACGCATCGTCTACGTAATGCTTATTAAGGATCACGTCAACTGCATCAGGAAATTGGTCGCTAAATTTCTTCGCATGGGTATTTTTTATAAATTGGGCACAACTTGGCGAGCAACTGGCCCCGCATTATAAAGACGCTAGGCTCAGGAGCTGAAGGATCATCCTTCCAAAAAAACCTCTGGCATTGCTGGTCGGTTTCGTTTACCATCACTTGGTGGTACATCTCGCGGATGTCACCTGAGAATGCCACCCGGAATTCCCGAAATTTGAGTAGAACTGATAGGAGCGAACTTAGCTGATCAGGCCCTTTTAATAAAACTGAGTTTAACGATACATTGTGGGCCTTCGCCGCGGCATCCCAAACTATTCTGACCTTACTTGGTTTATTCGGGTTGATCACCGGGAAAATCGGAAGATACCAAACCCGTGAGAAACGGGATTCAAATTCTGATTTCGTTAACTTGCGAATATACTTCTTTTCTAAATAATCCTCAATTTTTCCTTCAATATACGAGCGAGCGATTGATCTTTGGACATTCGTTTCTCTAAACATTCCCATCTACGAAGTGCCATCGCCTTACTGTCTGGTAGCCTGACATTTTCATACTTCCACAAGAGACAAACTTCATACCTTTCAGGTAGTCGAATGGTTTTCGATTGGAGTAGATGAAGTGCCCTCTGATCGTCTGCTGAAAGCAAAGCTTCTCGTTCCATTACTCCCATGCTGTCCAAAGAAAAATAATTCTTCATTGCGTTGTGCAGTCCTTCATCATCTATGCATTCGCATCGCGGGAGGTAGTGAACATTGGCATAGACACTTGCAGGTTTGCGCTCCACACAGCTTCCAAAAACTAGCCACCCTAGTCTGCATTTTGCAGCGATCGGTTGGTTGATACTGCCTTCGCGTAGTTTGAGAGTATTTCCCAAATGAGCGTGATCTAAACCAATGAGGATACGCGGAACGGCGTCGTGATAAGATTGGATTGGTAGTCCTTTTAGATAGGGATACTTCTCTATTAGCTCTTCTACAACTAACGACTGCGGTGGCAAATTCAGCTCTTGTACAGTTCGAACTCCCTTCAGGGCATGTGAAGCACCTCCGGCACCAGAAATGCAAAGATTCACAACCCTCGAGTTCTCCTCGTAGCGTCGAGTATCGCCTGTCCACTTCAAACAAAGCGCCTTACGTGAACCTTCCAACTGCAACTGCTCAGCCAAGTTTTCATCAATTAGGGTAAGCTCTGAACCATCGTCTAATAAAGCGTATGTATGGACGACAGTATCTGAACCGTGCAATGTGACAGGTACAACCCTAAACAACACCTCGCTAGATCGATTTAGATGTATATTGCAGTTTATCTCGTCGTAGTTCCGTGGAGCTGGTGCCGGTGCTGCTGATGGTGTCAACGCCTTATGCATCAATGAATGGTGCTTAGAATTGCAACCATTCACTCCGCAAACGGATCGTGCTCTACAAATTCCGGTGTGACGTCGAAGACATTTTTTGCAAAGATGCAGTTCACGGATCACTGCCCATTTCGAATCATAATCTAGTCCGATGAACCTCTGACACTTGGCAATCGAAGCACACGAGCCTTTACATACGCCACATTCCTTGGGCTGAAACGGCCTTACGCTCTGACTACTATGCTGTTGGGAATTGGACACCGTACTTGAAGGCAATGAGCTATGGTATTCTAAATTGGCATGAATGTTGATGTATTTATCATTCTTTCTTGGTTTTCGAATTGGCGACGAAGATGTCAAAACCGAACTAGCATCTTCAGCTACAGAGTACAGCCACGCGCTTAAATCAGCCAACGTTTGAGATTTTAATTCGCGTGCATGTTTCGCCCACTGCATTGCTAAAATTGAAGGTAGTTTGTTAATTAGTTCGTTTCTCAAGGATGCATTATGCATGAAATCGTTGACCTCACATGCCTCTATCGTAGCACGCAAATTTTCAACAGAGAGAGCAAAATCGACTAACGTTTCAAGCTGATTGATATCAGGGGGAGGGAGACTTCTGATTTTAAAGGTTATCGCTTGTACAATTAACTCAGGTTGGCCGAAAACCATTTTTAAAGTAGCCATTACTCCGCCAACATTGGAGGGGTGCAGCAAGCGAGAACGTACTGCTTGAAGAGCTCTTCCCTTTAAACACTTTCTCAAACGGAGCATATTCTCCTCATTTGAGAAACCGCACATTGCAGTCGATGAGATGAAGGTGCCGTAAAACAACGGCCAGTCCTCTGGGTCACCACTAAACTCCTGCAAATCTCTGGATACCGCTTGGCGGGCTGCCAGTTGGCTTCGGTTCAGCACGAAGGATTCCAACTCGTGCTGCTCAGGTGGTACGCTGACACCAACCAGTCTGCGATTATTTGGCGTAGACCTCTGCTCAGGAAGGAAATGTCGACCGCTAGTATCATCGCCCACAAGCTGCTAACGCTGATTTTGACTCTGACCATTCACAAACGGCGCGAAGGTTAGCGAATCCCCAACACTAGGAATGCCAGTTCCCATTCGGGAAATTTGGTTGTCTTGATAACCGCTTTGCCTCACAAAAGACTTTTCCGAACAAGGATTTTCCGGTGCAACTGTTTGTTCGACATTATTGATCCAATCCTTAATCCGCTGCCTACTATTTCCTCGCTCGGAGACTTCGCTTTCCACTATGCTGCAATCATCATCACCATTAATGCCTAACAATTCATATTTTCTCGAAATATATTCGCTGGCTAATCTTTCTTGGAGTTCCAGCCTCTTCATCGCAAACTCTTCTTTTAATTTCACCTCTTCCTTCAATTTCTTCAATTGGATTAACTGATCGCGATTGCAGCTCGAGCTCTGAGCATCCCTATTGCCACCCACTCTAGATTTGTTTACATGTAAATCGATTCTCCCTTTCTCTACGCATTTCGTACATACCCATGGTCTGTCGCATACGCCTTGTGTTTCATCCACACATACGAAGTGATGCCATAAACTGCAAGAATCACACATTACCATATCCTTATTATCCGGCCACTTGCACAGTGCACAGCTGAAAGTAGGTGCTTTCTTGCCCTTCGGTTTCGCACCAGTTTTCTTTTTTGGATCTTTAGCAGAACGATCTGATAAGAATCGGGTTTTCGGACGGAAGAAACACGAGATCTAATTTACAGATCAAAACGAAAACGCGTGTTTATTCTCTAAGAGGTTTTTAACGAGTGAGTTGACAAAGGAATAAGAAATGCCCAGTGGGCTAATAAAGGCGACAAACAAACTAGGGATGTACAAGTATATGGAGTAGTGATAATTGTATTTCAACACCCCTGCTCAATTTCATTACTCCTGAAGACCAAGATCACAACGTAATTGCCGAAAAAGTGTCGATGGCAAACCTTTTGTGAATATATCAGCCTGTTGTTTAGCGGATGGTACGTATTCGATCTTGATCTTTCCGTCGTGTATCAAATCACGTATAAAGTTGTATTTGACATCTACGTGCTTCATTCTTCGGCTGTCTCTGGGTTCCTCAGCAACTCGCATACAAGACTGGTTGTCTTCATGGTACACCAACGGTCCATTGATGTTAACTCCGAGATCCGTTAGTAAACGAACCAGCCAAATTCCTTCGCAAGCTGCCGTACACAAAGCCACATACTCGGCTTCAGTCGAAGATAAGGAAACAGCCTGTTGCTTCCTTGTCAACCATGCAACAGTGCTCCCGTAAACCTTGAACGCATACCCGCTGACGGACCGCCTGTCGTTCATGTCGTTTGCCCAATCTGCATCTGTGTAAGCTTCGATTGGTATCGCTTGCTCTCTACCTTGAAACACCAACGCTAGGTTCAGGGAGCCCTTGATGTATCTCAAAATCCTTTTCGTGTGAACCCAGTGTTCTTCGGTTGGGCACGTTTGAAATTGACTCATATAATTGACAGCAGCCGACAAATCGGGCCTCGATGTTAGTGTTACATACATGAGGCAGCCTATCAGTTCCCTGTATGGTTTATTGGTCCGATTTTCTTCATCTCCTCTTTTAAGTTTCAGATGGCACTCCATCGGGGTTGTCACTGGCTTACAATCCTGCATACCGAATCTCTGCAACAGACTCTCAAGATATGTACGCTGACTAATACAAAGCCGTTTCAGATGCACATCTCTTGCAATATGCATCCCAAGGAAAACTTTCACTGCACCCAAATCGGACATTTCGAACTCGGAAGCTAAACGATTTTTTGTTTGCTGAACCTTCTCAAGATCAGAGCTAACCACCAATAAATCGTCTACATACACAACAATCCACACACTGCCTTCTTTAGCATACAGACAGGCATCATTTTCACTTCTTCTGAACCCAAGACTAAGTAGAAACTTGTGCAAACGTTCATTCCAAGCACGGGATGCTTGCTTGAGTCCATATAACGATCGGTTCAAACGACATACCACATTTTGCCCCTGCTGAAACCCTTCCGGTTGGGCCATAAAAATTTCTTCGTCCAAGTGCCCATTCAAGAAAGCCGTTTTAACATCTAATTGATGGACAACTAATTCTTTTTGGTTGGCCACAGCCAATACCGTTCGAAGCGTATCCAGCCTAGCCACGGGGGCATATGTTTCTGTAAAATCAAACCCGTAGCGCTGGGAAAACCCTCGAGCAACCAGCCTTGCCTTATAGCGCTTCAACCCATCTGGTCCCGGTTTCACCTTAAAGATCCATTTACAAGAAATAGGCTTTCTTCCTTCTGGAAGTTTCGTCAATGTCCATGTGTGATTACGAGCTAACGAATCCATCTCTTCATTAACTGCCTTCTCCCAACTCTCCCAATCTTCACGCTTCCTTGCTTCCATCAAGGTTTCAGGGACGTTATCAACGAATCCTAATGCGTTCAAAGCAAAACCCGCAAAATCCATGTCGTAGTCCTTATGCCATACCGGTGCCTTTCGAGCACGATGGGATACAGTTTCTTCTTGTTTCTGTAGATCTATTTCTTCTTCCTCCTCTACTTCTTCTTCTTCATCTACCACTTCGTCACAACTCATAAACTGTCTATCCGACAAATCCGACTTGGCTTCCGACTCCTCAAGATCTTCCGCATATGGCTCGAGCTCACGGTCAACAATTTTCAAGTCCAACATTTCGAGCTTTTCAGGAATCACAACACTGTTTGATCCATTAATTAATTCTTCCCGTTTCACGGCTGGTAAAGTTTCATCAAACACTACATCACGCACTACACGAACCTGCTTCTTCATTGGATCATAAATCCGATATCCATTAACATGATACCCAAGATGTATTCCTTTCCAACTTTTAACGTCAATCTTCTTCCGCAGTTCCTTTGGAATGTGACAATATGCAGTGCTCCCAAATACTACCATCCCCGAAACATCTGGCTTCATACCATTCCATAATTCAAACGGAGTAACCATATTTCTATCTAGAGCACTAGCCGGACTTCGATTTGTTAGAAACGCGGCAGTTTGAACTGCTTCCCCCCAGAAAACTTTATCTACTCCGGAATCGAAAAGCATTGAACGAACTTTTTCTACAAGAGTTCTGTTCATTCGCTCACTTACACCGTTCTGCTCAGGTGTGTACGGTGCAGTGAATTCCACACGAATACCTTTTGCCCGACAAAAATTTTTGAATTGCCCACAGTATTCCCCACCGTTATCACAACGGACTCGCGATACCCTGGTGCCAAAATATGCTTCAGCCTCCTGTACATACTCATCAAAACATTGGAGTACTTCGTCTTTTGATTTCATCAAGAACACTTTAACAAATCGACTGAAATCATCGATGAAACTTACGAAGTATCTCATTCCTTTATGACTGACGGGTGAGATTGGGCCACAGACGTCAGTGTGTACTAACTGCAGTACGCGCTGCGACCTTTGAACAGTATTCTTTTTAAACGGTTTTCTTGTCTGCTTCGCTTGGATACATGCTTCACAGATCACATTTTCACCCACCTTTCCATGAGACACATTTTCCAGACCGATCACCATATTATGCTGAGCAAGAACTTCCAGATTCTTCTGGCTCAGATGGCCAAAACGCCGATGCCATAGCTCGTCGCAACGCTTAATTCCACCACACATGTACAAAGAATACCCTTGCGCCGATTTCTGATAAAACTCCAACTCATAGAGTAGATTCTTCCGTTTACCAAAAGCAACCACTTCTGAACCGCGCACTATTTTCACTGTACCATTTTCGAAAATAACTACCATTCCAGCACTTTCTACTTTACGTACTGAGAACAGATTGCATCTCGCCTCAGGAACGTACAGAACGTTTAATACTCTACACTCAATGCTCACTTCCCCAACAAAAGAGCTTACGATCACCGTACCGTAAAATTTAGCAGAAATGCTTTCCCCATTTTTCACTACAGCTATATCCATGGGCTTTTCAAGTGGCTTAAGCTCAACAAAAAGATTGCGGTCATTGACGATGTGCTCCGACGCACCTGAGTCAACGTACCAAACCACTCTAGATGACCTATTTGTGAGCGCACCAAAACAAACACCACCACCACTGCCTTCGGACATATGAGCCGTCGATTTCACACTGGAGTCTCTATTTTCTTTTGCTCTCCTTTCTGGACACTCCGAGGCTCTATGCCCTAATCCTTGGCATGAATAGCATCGTATTTTCTTCTTTGCACCAGTATAAGGCCTCACACTACCACCAAAAGCAGCTGAACTCGAATCTGTCGATGCTGAACCACTACTATCAACACTTTTTCTTTTTATTTCTTCGTCGAGCAATCGACATTTTGCGAATTCCATTGTAAGCGTTTCAGGTGGCAACGTTTCCAAAGTAGTTACCACGGTTGAAAAAGACGGATGTGTATCAAGACTTAACAGCATTCCACAAACAACATCCACATTGTCCATAACAGCACCAACACCTCGCAACTGTCGAACAAGCGACTCATAACGCAAGAAATGCTGTTGCAAATCACCACCAGAATATCCCGAATAGCAAAGACCGTGGTATTTAATATAACCGAACAATGATTTTCAATATAACAATAAACTTCATCGTTATTTCTCAATATTTATCAACTGCTTTTAATTTTGAAATCACCATTATTTTTGAAGTCACCGTGAAGTTTATCGTTGATTTATAATCTTTCATAGTTGTCGAAAACACCAGAAGCACAATGTCACAATAATTTTCTTGTGATTTTTATCGTTACTATGTACTTTATGGTAAAATCAAAATCCAAACCAAAACGAACATTGGTAAACTTTTGTCTTTTCTACCTATTCTCAATTTATCGTGTAGAGATTTTGTTTTCGCAATGCGCGCCATTTCTGCAAAACAATTTTTCGGTGAATTCTTTATGCAGTCGAGAGGACCCTTAAATATCTGGGATGGTGAGTATCATTCAAAGTGATTATGTTTTTTCGAAACATTATTTTGCACATATGTAAATTAAATTTATTTTTCTAGGTGCTCTTCCACGGTTCCGGCAATTATCCTGAGATTACCCCCCGATCGGCGGTAGCGGCAGTGGGAAACAAGCTGCCGTCGGAAAGGTGCTTCAATATTCGAGGAGGGCTGGACTGGAAGATTTGTCCCAACTAGCGGTTGATATCGGGGACTCCGACAAGACCAGGAGCATCTGCTGTAAGTATTATTTTTCAAGTTTTTCTCATTGGAGCAAGCAAAAATGCTGCATAATTACTTAGATCCGTGCGAATTTTGCGTTATTTCGCTCGAATTCCATTTTTCTAACAGTTTCAATTTCCCCGTTTTATCCTATTCGTTTCCTATTTTCTTAGGGCACCTGCAACGGTTCAGGCGTAAATATTGGTTTTAAGTATACCAGTTTTAGCAAAATTTGAAATTTTAGAATCGGCTAAAACACCCACTCCCCACCGGTGTAGGAGCAAATTTAAATCGGAAACACTTTCATTGCAGACACTCAATAATTGAGAAGAAAAAACCCATTTTATTAGAAAAATTGCATAAGTTTTGAGTTTCACGGTTAATTGTCTTAAAATTAACTCTACGAATATTCTGCTAGTTTCATATTTCGTAAGATTATTTTATTTAGCTCTTGTTATCGAGATACCTTTTGAAAATAGGTGAAAAATCATTATACAAAATTTTCACTTGTTTGGGAAAGCTATAAAACATTGTCGATATTTTGAAAATAAAGATCAACTGAATGATTAACTTTCCCGAAGACCGCTAGACATTTTGACTACTTAAAAAAAGTATGAAAATTTTCTTTTCGTATATTTTTTTTCAAATTTTAGAACGCTGGCTGGATTCACTAATTCGTCGAGCCCAAATGAAAAGCTTTTTAATTTAATTATATTAAATCGAGAATAATGTGACATCTTTTATTTTTACTTGATATGGTTTTTATTAACATCTATTCTCAATTTATGTTACGTATAGGCTGGTTTAAGCGAAAAAAAAATTCGAATAATATCTCAAAAAGAAACTATTATCACACCCAATGTTACTCAAACATGTGTGAAAGAAATCATTGTTGGCTAAAATTTTCTCACCGTGAACTAAATCGGTCTGTCGTATATTTTGAAATCCTGTTCCAAATTTGCATGAATTTGGAACAAAGGCGTATAACTGTTGGGAATTTTGAAATCGATAACTGTGCTAAAACAGCAATATACGCCACCGGTGCCAGCCGAAATGTTTTAGCGTGGTCGAAAACCGTGTTTTGCATCTACCGTTGGGACAGCCCTTAGGTCTGGCGGATTTGGTATATGACGAGCGGTTTCCGATCCACCGTGTCGTCAATGAATATGGTCATCACGCACCAATGAGGTACACCACATTGATCACGCACCACTCGCAGCAGGTCGGTAGGAGCTGCTCTCGAGAAACCATCAGCTTCATCGAGGGCGCCGTCATGAGCGAGCTTAAGCCTCGGGAATTGGCAAATCTGAAAATCCGGGCTACAGCAGGTAGCCCGGATTCCAATAGTGGTTTTCTAAAATTGTGAAAAACAGTGTAAAAGTGAAAATTTGTGGAAAGAAAAACTTATGTGACAATAATAGTGTTTTAAAACATTAATAAAATGTGTTCTTTTGAATAGTTTTCTTCCTTTTTTGTTCAAGTGACTCGCAATAAAAATTAATCAGTTTGTTAAAGTTGTTCCTTGTTTTAGGGAATATTATTCTTCAATCATCGTACTTTGTGATAAACGCATGACAAGTTTATTAAAAGCACGACTAAAGATGAATAAAATTCCTTAAAACAAGAAGTAACTTTAACAAACTGATTAATTTTGATTAAATTTATTTGACTAATGAAATTAATATCATGCAAATATCGTGATTTTCATCTTTGTAGATACGATGAAAATACCATCAAAAACAGTAAATTTCAAGTTTCCCATTAGAAAAACTGGAAGCTGTAATAACCATGAACTAAATAGTTTTGTGTTTTCTAATGTATGGAAAAAAGTTGATTTTTTCATGGTTAAGTTGCTTAACAACCCCCTTTTTTCATGGTAATTTTTGCCAAAACAATGAATTTTATTGTCAAAAACGTTGAAGTTCACAGTGCATTCAAGGTTTCACAACCATGATATATTTAGTGTCGACCATATAATACATGGTAGAGTGAAAATGAAATTCATGGTTTTTTCACCTTACTTTTCTATTCGGGATGTTAACTCCTTTAATTGCCGGCTTAAGTGCATTCTTTTCGCAACACTTTTCCTATCATACACAGCAGCAAGAGAATCCCAAATTGCCTTTGCAGTGGGGAGTCCTTGTATGTGTTCGATTTGAGCATCACTTATTCGCGAGACTAGAAGAGATTTGCACTTCCGGTATTTCTTCTGCAGTACTGCCAGATTTCGCTCCTTCCGATGTTTCACGTCTGGCTCATCATTCGGGTCTACCACTACATCCGCGCAATCGACAATCTCTTGCTCAACACACTCAAGAAGATCGTGTTCTTCAAGCGCAACGAGGATTCGATATTTCCACGCCGGATAATTGGTTCCGTCGAACAACTGCACGCGAATAAAATCTCGTTCCTCTTCGCGTTCCATTTTTACGGATACGTTTTACTAACAACCGATTCTTTAACCGAAACTAATTGGCGTCAACTGGGGCCATAACCTGATAAGAATCGGGTTTTCGGACGGAAGAAACACGAGATCTAATTTACAGATCAAAACGAAAACGCGTGTTTATTCTCTAAGAGGTTTTTAACGAGTGAGTTGACAAAGGAATAAGAAATGCCCAGTGGGCTAATAAAGGCGACAAACAAACTAGGGATGTACAAGTATATGGAGTAGTGATAATTGTATTTCAACACGATCATCAATCAATTCCACTATCGTGTTCTCCGATGATTGTTTACCATCTTCTATCGAGGTCTGGGTTGCCAGGTGCCCAGATTTGTCTGTAAAACCAAGACTTTTGACCCTTCGTCCAGATATTGGTCAGACACAGATTTTGCCCAGATTTTTGCTTGGAGTGCCCAGATTTTACAGACTTTCAAAATGTAGTGATGAAATCGATATTCATGTATCGAATTTGATCCGTAAGTGCCAGATTAGACTGTAAATCTCGCTTGTATTCATGGGTATTCGACCAATCATTCATTAAACTTTTCTTTTAAATAAGACTGGCATGGTACGGGATAGGAAACAGTGTTAGTTATATAGTTCTCAACTCGAAAATAACCCGAATACACCCCCCCCCCCCCCCCCCGCTCACACGCATCGGCAAAACTCTTGTTACCAAATTTGTGATATCTTCCTTGTGCACAGACACGCACAGACTTTTTTTCAAAATTGCCCAGATTTTTTATCCTCAACACCTGGCATCCCTGATCGAGGTTATGATCTCAATCGCAGGAATAATTGCATCATCATCGCCGTCAGTTTCCTTCTGCGCTGATCGGGATGATTTCTTCGAACCGGGACCCGGCATCTCAACCGATAAATGAGAATTTTAAAATGTTGATTGAAGCCAACTTGGGAATGAAAGAACGTTCTTCTGGAATTTGTAATCGGTTTATTACAGGACGATTAAAATTCTCCTGCGGAAATATGTTGAAGGTTAGTTTTAGAAATTTTAACAATCAGTCCAAACTTACATTTAGTGTTCATTTATGTTCCTTTCATAAGTTTTTTCCCATCGACTCGGGATGTAAAGGGTCCTATTTGGATTAATAAACTTAGTATTACGATGCAAAATAATCATTCAAACTATGGCTCACCGTATCGTGAAGTGATAACCACTATGCACAACTATCCTGAACTTTATAACTCCTCTCGCAGCCTCGGTCTAATCGATATAACGAATGAATATAATAATAAATTTGGAGCAGTTTATGATTTAAATGTACTAACCTTAACGAATATAAACTTTAATGCAGATAGCTTTGAAATATAGAAGAATGTAAATTTTATAAACTAGACACGTTATTTGCTGAACCTTTGCCAATCCGAAAACTATTCTCTCCTCTTTGCTTCCGTCGCAATCATTTGACGTTTTCCACTTCTTGACGTCTCGATGTCGATGATCGACAGCCACCGGCCGAGGGATTCGACACGGCGCTTGCAACATATACTTA
The DNA here is from genome assembly GCF_029784155.1 of Uranotaenia lowii. Lineage (NCBI taxonomy): Eukaryota > Metazoa > Arthropoda > Insecta > Diptera > Culicidae > Uranotaenia > Uranotaenia lowii. The sequence goes on along the minus strand of NC_073692.1, from coordinate 45,922,853 downwards.
CTTAATTTTTTTTCAATCCAACTTAACATGTTTTACTTTAAGGATAAATTTTTATCTTAGTCCTTTCTGTTTCAATCTCCGTTTCTTTTTCACAATGTTTTGAATTTCCTTGTATTGTAATGCTCCTGTTTCGTTCTGTTCTTCTTACTTCTGTGGTTGTTTCTAGCTTACGGCGTTTCTTCTTCAGTATAGATAAATCCTTCACTTATGTCATGGTATACTTTTTTCGTACTGTATCTTAACCCTTCATCCAATGATTTTTTTATTTTTATCTTCAAAATTAGTTTAAATAGTTTGAGATGCTGTATAGTACATCATTAAAATGAAAAAAACTATTTTTAATTGTTACAAATTAGTCACTTTAGGAAATGAGGGGTTAAACATTTGCTCATTTCTGCCATTCTGCTTGATTTCGTCATTTTTATGTTGTGTTTGTTTTTTCATTCTTTTTACCTCTTGTATTTTTTGTTTTGTTCTTGTTTAATTTCGTCCTTCCCTCAAAAAATCTTTCCTGCTATGTTTCTCGGTTCTGTATTCTTTCTTTTGCCCTTCTTAAATTCTTCTAAGTATATAATTTTCTTCACTCTACTTTTGTTTCAAATCTTACGCCTAAATTTTAAAGCGGTTCAAGAAAAATGAACTCAAGTTAGCAGGAGAAAAGTGTTGAATTTTATTGAACAAAAGTTTTCGTGATATTAATTAAATTTCTGAAGAAATTTCCAATCGTTTTGGACCAATTGAGCCATGACTGAACACACCTAACATTTGATAATGTCCATATGCCTGTTTGTTTACAGCGGTACTGTTTACTTTCTCAACTGTTTTGTTTTAAAGCGGCTTTACATAACCCGAATTTTGTAAACCAAAGTCAGCATTGATCGCAAATTTTTGACAAAATGTTGAGTACATTTTCCAGTGAATATATGAAAAATAAAGACATAGGTATGTATTCCTTCGGTTGACATGCGAAAACAGTATCTCAGTTTCTAAAAGATGATGAACCATCCACCTTTTATTTAACTTCAGGTTCACAACCGTGGCCCGATGCGGCCGTCCTCTATCAGCCCTATGAAGAAGAACAGATACTGTTGGCCGAGAATGCCAGCTGTCTGGCGGTGCGTACCTACCTGATCATGTTGAATCTTCCGTTCAAGGTGGAGCAGCGGGCCAATGCCGAATTTATGTCGCCCGGTGGCAAACGGACCAAACTCCCGGTTCTGCAGGTCGAAAATTTCATCAATGCCGAGTTTGAACAGATCCTACACTTCGTCGAGCAGAAGGGCTATTCCCTGAGCAAAAACATCGACGAGAACACCAAAAAAGATATACGAACCTATGTTTGCCTGGTGGAAAATATTTTCACTAATGCCGAGGTATAGTTTTAGATTTTTCTAACCAATCTAGCTGGAGCCACTAACATGCGGGTTTCTTTTTCTACAGCAATATATCAGCTGGGTGGATACCGAGGTTCGAAAGGAAGTAACCTTCGTAAGAAATGGTTGTGTGTATCCATTTCCGCTAAATCATATTCAAAATTTCCGTAAACTGATGTCGGCTCGGCGACAGTTAGGCGTTAACGAATATTTGAATCTGTCCTTGGAGAACGTCATCAAAAAGGTGGAAAAGCTTTGCAAAACTCTGAGTAATCTGTTGGGCGATCAAAAGTACTTTTGCGGTGCCAAGTAAAACGCTATGGAAGAATTCTAACAATTGTGAGGATATACTAATAAGCGATTTTTTTTCTTCAGGCCTATAGAACTGGATGCCTTGGTGTTCGGTCATTTGTTTAGCATTTTCACCATGACTCTGCCGAATGATGTTCTAGCTGTGACGATCAATAAGTACGAGAATTTGATTCGGTTCTGCAAAAACATTAATGCTGAATACTTCAATAAAGCACGGAAACGGCCGACATAAATATTATCCCTTGAACCTGCTAGTTGAGGTAATTGTTCTATGTATTTTGAAATGCTTTTAGTGGAGTAAATTAAACAGTTATGCATTACTTGAAAATTAGCACTCAGTATTATTACGTGAACATAAACAGCCGAAATCTCCATCTCAGTCGCTTGGCAAGTGCGGATGTATTTTCGTTTCGCTACATATCGGTGCTTAATACACGCAGAAGTGAAAAAAAAGTTTTAAGTTCCCACAAGCAGTTATCCTGCATCATTCGGTCGTCAATTGCCGAATCCATTCAGCAACGGAAAGGACAAGCTGTGTTTCCCCCGGCAGCGCTGGTGCGCAATCCCCACATCTGGCTGGAACATCAGGCTGTCTTGTCGTCACCATCAGCACCAGGACCATCAGCAGAGGAGTGCAAATAGTTTCCTCCCAATCCAGGTTTGATTACTGTATGGGCGGTTGTCCGATAATCCGGTATTAATTGCCGTGTTCGGATAACGGAAGCATTGCACAAGTCTGAATTCGATTGGTCATTCCCTCCCGGTGAATCGAATCATCATCAATCAACCGAGGAAAAAACATCATTGCCGTCGTCATCGCCAGGGCCAGCTGCGATCGACAGAAGAACACGTGGTTGTGTACCAGGAAAAAAACACTCAAAAAAATTAGCTTACTAAGAAGTGCTTGAAAAAAATTGTAAGTTCTTTTTCATTCTTTTTCACTTTTTCTTTTTACTATCTATTTCTCTTTATTTCGACCATTGTTTGCTTCGTTCATATTTTTAACATTGGACATTCGTGTTCGTGTGAAGAAATATGAGCGAAGGCGGGGGGTTGATCCCCTCAACTGAGGATGACGAAGATAGCCCAAGTAACAATTTAAGTTTTATAAAAATCTGGAAGTGCACTTCAAAACTTCGTTATAAAACAATGTTTAGTTATATAAACCCCATTAAAACATTTATATAACACCTATAAGAGTAAAAAGGCCCACCTACAGGAGGTTCTGAAGTGCCCATCCTAAGACCCTTATACAACCATATGGGCTTAAAAGAGTTTTACTCAAGGTTGGCTCAAGATAATCAGATTATTATTTTGCACTGAACAAAAGGTTCTCAATTTTTTTATCCTGAAAATAGTTTTGAAATGGAATTAATTTAAGTAAAATAATCTTGCCTGATTGAACGATTATTTTTTTCAACCAAACCTAAAAAATAAGCCATTATAAATATTCTTGATATCACAATCGATTGTTTTGGATACATTATGGATAAATATGTTGCGCTTTTAATTTTATCGATTATTTTTTCGAAAAACTGATGTATAAACCGCGCGCCCCTGCTATTTTCTAAAATAAAAGTTTTTATGAAATATTTTTTGGAATAATAGATAATGAAAATTTATTTCAGCCATTTTATTCTTGTTGGCCATGCCAAAGTTTGATGAATTATTCAATTTTAATAGCTTAGCTAGCCGCAATTAATGATAAATAATGCTTTTCATTACAATATTCGATGAGAAATTAATTTAAATTTTCATTATTGAATGAAAAATGGCGATTCCTCTCTTTGATTTGAAGAAACCTATTATGAATCCAACTATTCTTGATAAATGTAATTTCAAGTACAAATGTTCTTCTTAAAAACAGTTTGGCGCCTTATAGAACCAAACGATCTTTTCACGGATCTTTATAAGGGTTCTTATTCCAGTGCTTGACGGTACGACAAAAAAGAAAACAAAACAATCAAAATAAACAAGACGATCAAACACTATTGCGGTACCATTTTTCCTAAAAAAAACCTCGTAATTCAAAGCTTCGAATATCTTATCCTACGGTTTAGTGTTCCGTAGAAGGTTTTCGGACAGGGATTGGTCTGGACCATAGCACAAAAGTTGCAGGAATGTTTCTCAATTGCGAGGTAATAATTTTTGATATAGGTAATTATGTTTGATATATTGCATGTACAGTAACATATTTTTTAAATTTTACAGGGTTTTCCACTGAATTGTATCCGGAACAGAATGTCATCCTTTGTTACGAAGAAAAAACGTCCCCCGGAATGCTAAAACCAGGTGGGAAAACACTAAGCTGAAAACATAACACGAAACCTCGGAAGCTGGAAGTTTTCACCTCAAGGTAGGATCTACTGGTGCGAAATACTCGGAAGCTGACTGCGGAACTTAAGAATGGTTCATTACAGGAATGATTACCGGATTCCATCCAACTGCAGCATGAAATCGCAGCATATAACGGGATGATTTTTCGCTAGAAGCAATATGGTTATAGTTGTGAAATAAAAGTGTAATGTGAAAATTATAACAAGAGTTTATTTGTGACACTAATATGAATTAGGAAACCTTTTTTTCCTCTCTTGTTGAATATAATATGCCTGTTCAATGAAGTCTAGTCGAAACGGGTCGAAACAAGTAGAAATGGATTGACAGATCATCTGTCTCTTTCCAATTGATTTCGACCGATTTCTACCAAGTCGAAACTAATCCTGCTGCCGAGCTGGATTGGTTTCGACTAGTTTCAACTTGCTCCATTGAACAACGACCTGACTAGTTTCGACCAAAACATTGGCTCGTTGAACATCTTTCAGTTGACAGAAACCAGTTGAAACCGATTTTTACTAACGATTGAACGAAGCTAATGTATGTTTTTGGTAAGAAGTGTCACTGTTTTCAAGAATACGTCGAAAGGTAAATCGAAAGGTTAGCTTGATGAACACTTAATAAAATGATTTGTCCGCCTTAAGTGATCAATTGATTAATTTTTGAAGATGAGCATTGACGGCACCCGATGAAGTTGTTGGAGACGGAGTGACATCCGGCAGATTTTGGGCAAGTCTCGATGAAGTTGTTTTGTGCTCATTTAGTAGCCTATAGGAGCCTCTTTAGGGTAAAGGGCTCCCATTAGAATTGCCATGTTCTCCGGAAAATTAAGCTGGACCAACGGCTTCTTCTTCTTCTTCTTCTTCTCTGGGTTTGTGGATTAATCCACAATTGAGTCTCTTTCGAGAGCTCTTTGGACCGGTATCGGAGACCATATGTCCATCGATATGTTTAACGTCAGTTGACGGTGTTTTTAGGTAATGTATCTTAATTTAAAGGTAATGGAATTTATAGTTAGATCCGTTTGTCTATTTTTTTGAGAAAGCCTACTACTTCTTTAAGCATATCTACATCTTTGGTTTTTAGTAGCTCAGAGATATCTTTAAACTTGCAGTCAAAACAGTATTGTGCTCTAGAGTTATTATATTTGGGGCATTTTAAAATAATGTGGTCAGCGTTTTCAATCTCGTTACATATTTCGCAGAAAGGGTCATCCTCGATCTTCATTTTGTTTAACCAGAACTTGCTGAAATCATGACCAGTCAGCAAACGGTTTATAGTGCGGGTTTCGAATCCGTTTATTGGCAAATTGTAATACCACGGTTTTTCGAGCCATCTGTTTTGTATTGCATAAAATTTCTGGCCTTTTTCGATAGCGTAATCTTTATACCAATTATTGGCGGAGGAAAGTTTGATTGATTCGAAATACATAAAGGCGTCTTTCGGCAAGATTTGATGGTTTAATTCGTCGTTCGACGTTGTACCTATTTTCGCAAGCTCATCTGCAATGTCATTTCCATTTATACCAATGTGACTAGGTATCCATTGTATATCTATGTTGTATTCAAGGCATTTTTTAATTATGTTGTTCACTAAATCACTTCTGTAGCTTTTGTTTTGTGTGTCACTCAAAACTATACACGATGACTTAGAGTCAGTGAAGATTACTGCTCCTGTCATTCCAACATCCTCTATCTTTTTTTTTTTTTTTTTTTTTTTTTAATTTTTTTATTGGCTTTACCTCTATAACATAACCGGCCAAGTGTTAATTACTCTTCTACTTACATGTCTATTTTACATTCAATTACAAAATTAGCTATCGTTTTATATAATTCAATGTCTTTCTTTTTTAGTATCAAATGAATATCGGGTGGAATTCCTTTTTTCATTAAAATTCGCCAAATAGGTCTACGAAGATTTTCAAATCTGCTGCATGCGAAGATAATGTGATCAGGATCTGCGATGGATTCGCCACAACTGCACGTCGCGTCCAATAGGATACCATTTCTAGTCAGATGAGCAGGGAGCCGTGAATGATTTGATATTAATTTGGAAAGGATTACAATTTGTCTGCGGTTGAGATCCAAGCTACTAAACCATGGTTGGAGCGAAACGTTAGAGATGATGCTGTGACAGAAACGTCCTTTAGTTCCTGCATTCCACTTTGCTTGCCATTTGTGCACTGTTGTACGCCGAATCGGAAACTGGATGTCGAATGATGTTAAAGTATAATCTGCTGTACCACCATTGATGCACGCACTTTTCGCCTCTTGATCTGCCAACTCGTTCATTGGAATACCTCTGTGAGACGGAACCCATATCAGATGGATCTCGTGCCCCATTCTTTGTCCTTCAAGAATGGAAGCTTTTATATCGTACCAAGCAACGGGATATTTTTGATTGATGTTGATTTTTTGAAGGCTCGTGAGACAACTCAAACTATCGGTTAGAATAATATACTGAGCAACAGGAAGGCTTACGATCATTTTCGCAGCATGCCTGATTGCTAGAAGCTCTGCCATATAAACTGATGCTTTACTGTCGAGTTTGATCCCTTCTGCAGGCGCTCCAAAACTATTTACCACAGCATAACCTGTGCCGTGTATATCTTTCGACCCGTCAGTTGCCAAGATTTTCGCGTTGGCATACACTTCCAAGAGATAGTTTGAAACCAAATCAGCTGCCGATGAGTTCTGGTGTTCTGAACATAACCGTTTAACAGTGAGATCAATGGATATTATTGTTCTTACAACTTCACGGTTGACCATGTAGCATGGGAGATTATTTAGAGGCTGTTCAAGTGGAATAAATTCGTTAAGCATTCTTATGGCGCGGTGTATTCCCGTAGCCACTAAGCCACCTTCCAAGATCGGTCTGGAGTATTGACCATGCCAAGAAGAAAGTGACGCTCTTTTATTTACAAAACGCATGACAGCAAGTTCTCTTCTTTGTTGCAGCGGAATAATACCAGCCATCACTTCGAGTGAACCTGTGTGGGTGGTTTTTGTGGAGCCCAAACAGATTCGAATTCCTGCCCATTGTAGTCTATCCAAAACGATGGCTTCTTTTTGTGTTAACTCCGTCATAAATATGGAACCGTATTCCAATATTGATCTCACACATGACTTGAAAATAGCTAACATTGCTGCTGGATGTGCTCCCCATGACTGGCCCGATATGCTTCGTAGAAAGTTAAGATACGGAGCCGTACGTTTTTGTACCTCTCTAATATGACACGACCACGACAGATTTCGTGTGAGGTACATGCCGAGTAACCTCAGGGATCTGACGTATTCCAAAGTGCAACCGCCGATATTTATTTCTGGGGGATTATCGCATTGTTGTGTCGAGATCAGAAGGCACTTACATTTCGTGGGCGAAAGTTCTAACCCAAGGTCGAAAATATTTTCCACAACTATATCCACTGCCCTTTGGAGAGATTCGCAACTATGCTCCAGCGAGGTTCCTCTTACAGCAATTGTTGTGTCATCGGCGTAATTTACGGTTATCGCATCAGGAGGGACACTGTTGATCAATCCACTGATCACAACATTAAAGCATAACGGACTTAGTGGAGATCCCTGAGGAAGGCCTTTCCACGTTGTCCTAGATATTGAATCTAATCCATTTGAAATGCACAAATTCCTTTCTTCAAAAAGATGGAAGATACTTCTTACTAGGCATTCAGGGACTGTTAATGAGCGTAATTCGCGGACCAGAACATTAATTTCCACGTTGTCGTAGGCGGCTTTGATATCGAGGCTACATATCACCACATGCTCTCTTCTTTTCAAAGCTAAAGAAGCTTCATTAATCAGGGGAAACAACGCATCCATTGTTCCTCGTCCTTTCCTAAAACCGTTGATAGCTGAAGGGAATAAGTTGTTGTTTTCGATGAAATGTTCTAGTCGATCTTTGATTATGAGTTCATACACTTTGCGAAAACATGAAGCTAACGCGATTGGGCGAACAGCAGAAGGAGAAATCGGATCATGACCACTTTTAGGAATCGGTACAATTTTAAAGGTTTTCCAGCTTTCCGGAATTCTTCCTGAAGCAAAAATTTGGCAATAGATTTTTCGCAACTGACTAAGCGCCGCCCATGGGAGATGATTTATGACGGAATATGGAACACCATCCAAACCAGGAGCCGAATCTTTACCGATTTTTAAAACTGCTTGAATATCCGATACTGAGAATGGTAAACCAGTTTGAGGGCAACACGAACATTGTAGAAAAGCCGGGGGTGGATTTTTGGCAGATGAGGGAGCCAACTTGTCCAAAACATCGTTGGCCAAATTGTCCGAAATTCTAAGGTTTTTTGATGGCTCTCCGCGCCCTTTGAATCTTCTAGCCATCCTCCATAAGGTTGTGAGGGACGTAGAACTATCACAACTATCACAAAAATGTTGCCAACTTTTCCTCTTCTTCTCGCGTACCAAATTTCTGAACCTTCGTTCTGTATTAGCGTACCCTTCGTAAGCTTCGGTTGACAGCTCTCGTTTCCAAGCGCGGAAAGCAACTCTGGTGGCTTTCTTCGCTTCTGTTAGCTCTTCGTCCCAATAGGGTTGCGGTATTCGGCGAGTGTGGTTCGAGTTTACTGATGGACAGGATCTGCGCAGTGCTTGCCAAATCAGCTCAAAGAAGACATCAAAGCTATCCGGTTCTCCATTTTCGACGAATGATTCCTCGAGGCTTCCGGTAAAACGTTCCCAGTCGATTTTCCGAACATTGATTCCAGAGTAGAATTTCATCGCGCATGTAGTACTCGAATGAAAAACTATCGGAAAATGATCGCTTCCATTTGGTGAATCCAAAACCTCCCAGTCGAAGCACAAACTAAGGCTCGAAGAAACCAGCGTGATATCAATTGCGCCCCACGACCGGTTTACATCAAACCTAGTTGGCTGACCATTGTTGAGAATGACGAGATGAGATGTTTCGATGGCTTGATGAAGACGGTCTCCACGTGTGTTTCCATGATCGCTTCCCCATAGGTGATGTTTTGCGTTAAAGTCTCCTCCAATGATGCACGGTTTCGGAACGGTTGATAAAAAATTATCAAACTGAGTCTGCGATATGTTGGCTTGCGGGTGTATGTACACAGATACAATAGTGATCAACCCGGAGATGTATTTGATCTGGCAGGCAACGGCTTGAATATCCGCTGACAGTGCAATAGGAAATGCTACGGGATTCAGTTCTGAACGAATCGCGATGGCTACGCCCATCGAGTTTCGTCTGTGATCTTTACGAAAAATGGTGTGCTGCGGTAGACTAAAGTTTGTGTGATTGTCGAGATGTGTTTCACTCAAAAGCGAAATATTGATATTGTGTGTATTTATGAGCTGGATTAAAGATGAGCGTTTACTATTTATCCCTCTACAATTCCATTGTAGACATTGCAGAGGAACGGTGGCTGTTAAAGTGCTCGGTGTGGTGTTTTTCATAATCTGAGATTAGCAAAATATCCTTTCATTTTATCACTTACAACATCCGAAATTCTCTCCAAAACCATTTGTTGAATTTTTTGTCGAGTTTCAACATCTTCCTCAGGAACTTCCAGAGCCTCTGCAACGATATCGATGACCTCAGTAGATTCAATCGTCGATCGGATCGAATCGCAAACCCCGTCAGAAATGTTAACTTCAAGTTGGGGAAGCTCATCGTCCGAATCGACATTATGACGACGTTTGCTGGAAGGATTAGACCCATTCTTGTCAACATTACTTGTTTGGCAAGCAACTGCCACGGTGGATTTTGTTGTTGGTTGGGAGATGATAGTTAGTGAGTTTGATGATTCATTTGAAGTTGTTCCACAAAACCAATCGACACGTCCTTGTGAAAAAGTGTCGCGCCGCTCTTTATCGGTTTTCTTTTTTTGAATTATTTTCGGACAAAGCTTGTGATCATTGGCCCGATGGGAGCCCAAACAGTTAACGCACTGGGGCTCACTATTTTCACATGCATGATCTTCGCCGCCCACTTGCTCCAAGCATTGGTTACAGCGTTTAGCACTCTTGCATCCTTTTTTATCATGTCCCAAGCGCCAGCAGTTACCACACTGGCGGACAGGATAAATGTACTGCTTAACAGAATAAAGCACTCTATTCAACTCGATGTGAGTAGGTAAACTCTGCCCAGCGAAAGTAAAAATCACCGTAAACAGGGCTTCCTCTTTATCATCAGCTAATTTTCTAAGCACACGACGAGCATGAACTATCTCCGGGTTATCAACTTGATTCGACTTGCGTTTATCGTACGCATTAGCAAACTTCAATTCTTCATCACAAATATCCGGCTCAATATAGGCTACCCCAAGGCACTCCACCAGCCGTTGGGGGATAAAAAAACGCACTTCATTTGAGGTACCGATGCCTGCTATTTCATTAGCAGCATCCCTCGATCGCATCAAAATTTTCATTTTGGTTTTAGAAACCGGCATAGCACGTATAAAATCGTCACCAAATTTCTTCACCAGACTTTTAGCAATCTTCGCAGCAGATATATTTCCGACATTTGTTTCAGCCATAACGAGATATGGCCCAGCATAATTTTCGTGATATTTCCGCACTCGAACTTCATTTTTCGATGACCTTGGTGTATCGTTGTGGGTCATTGCACCGCTCGACAATAGCGTGTGGAAGGAGAGAAGAAAAATAAATTAGATTTCGATTCAGCTCACACACACGATGTGCAACGTACCGTAGTTCAAACGAGACATCCTCTATCTTTTGTGCGGCTATCAGTATCGCTATAGAGTTGTTTTTGACATTTCTTACGCACACTTGCTGAGCGTGTACAGATGAGACGGGACAATTAACCTCCAAAACTCTCGGTACAAAAAAAGGACAGCCGGTCGACAAACATGGTCGTTTTTGAGGTTGATTGTCCCAAAACTAAAAAGTGTTGGTGAAACAACCAGCATAATATCACCAACACTATCAGCGGCAAATAGGACTATTAGCTCTGCTGTCATAATGCTTGTCTTACACAGTAAACTAAAATTACCGAGTTCGGTAATTTATTTTACAGAACTAGCTCTGTAATTAGAAAATTTTCGGTAATTGATCAATTTGACGTTTAGTTTTTACCGAGTTCAGTAAATCGGCTCTTGACTTACCGAAGTTCTTATATTTTAATGTAAACAAATCTCAATGCCATCAATTTTCGGTAAAAAATCACCGAAATCAAACTGCAAACAAGACGAACGTCAAAATTCGATTGTCATTTTTCGCACTCCGGGTCTTCCTTCTCATTCTTGCAACCGAAATTAATCGTTTCGACTACTTTCGTGTGCTCGAGTGTGATGGGTGTCTTTTAACCGGCCAGTCGTCGCCATTGCTCGGCATTTTCGGTTTCGCGTGCTTTGAGCAATGAAGCAGCAGTTTTTATTTTTGCTTCGATGGCCTCCATGCATGCACTTGAACGCACATAGACGATCGGATTTGGGACATCGCCAGCACCGCGGCGCTTCGCATGGAATGGATTGCTAATTTGATCGCAGCTCCAGTAAAGGTACATCAGATGAGTTTATTTTCCGCACTTTAGTAAAAAATTAATTTTACTTCCAGGTCCCGTGGCTGTGACAACCTTCCTCCAGTCACCTGTGGCAGATGGCCATTGTCCACAGAATGTGGAGGAGGGGATCCTTGAAAAGCCACGAGACGGTACCATGTTGCCATAACACAGAAAATAAAGTTAAAATAATTTGATCCAGCTCCTCATTTTTATTTGTAGATTGAGCCTCTGCTATTAAGGCGTCCTCTAGAAATGCGATAGTATTTAGCAAAAAATATTTTTTTCGGTAATTTTTAACGAAAACCGCAAAACGTTTGCTAGTTTCAGCTTATGATGCACAGCATATTACATGAGATGATATTCGAGACTCAAATCATCTCGTGTAGTATGCTGATTACGTACACCAATCTACGGAACGTTTTGCGGTTTTCGGTAAAAATTAGTGAAAAATTTAGTTTTTGGTAAATATTATCGGCATTGCGGTAATAACAGATATTTCGGCGAAAAAAATCAATTTTTCGGTGAAAACTACCGAATTTTCGGTAAAAATTGGAGCAATTTTGTGAAAGCTACCAGTTTTTCGGTAAACATTACCGAACTTTTTGAATTTATCTGGTAAAACTGACCGGTTTTTTGGTTTAAATTACAGATACTTCGGTAAACTCTTCCGATTGTTCGGTAAATATTACCGAACTTTTACAGTTTTTTCGGTAAAAATTATCAGTATTTCGATAATAATTACAGGTGTTTCGGTAAAAATTTCAAGTATTTCGGTAATAGTTTTAGGTATTTCGGTAATCATTACAGGTTTTACGGTTAAGTCTACCAGTTGTTCGGTTTATATAACCGAGCTTTTTAGTTTTTCAGTTAAAAATAACCAGCCTTTCGGTATTAATTAAAGTCCTTTCGGTTCAACAATACCGATTGGTCGGTTATATAACGAGCTGTCATGTTGACAACTGTCAATATTTTGACAGATGATCAGCCGAGTTTTGGTTATTTTTTACCGAAAAAGGTCCGTAATATTTGACAGCTGTCACTTCTCAGCCATAGAAAATTACCGAACAGTTTAACGATCTCCACATGTTAGGATTTCGGTAAAATAATTACCGAACTCGGTAATTTTCGTTTACTGTGTATGTTTTAATTTTAGCGCTATCCGCATGTTGCTTCTCTCTACGAAGATTCCGATTCCACTGTTACCGTTCGAAATTGAAGCATCTGTGAAAATTTTTGGGTGGTTTCGATATTTTCCATTTAACAGAAACAATACTCTCTGTTTCATCTCTTTAATATTACTGTTTTCTTTACTGCTCCGTAATCCAATATCCATGTTGATATTCACTTTTCGTTCATTGATAGGTGTGAATAGTACAGGACTAATAGTTTTGAATATTTCTTGATGTTTTTCAAATACTTTTTCACTGTAGCTGTATTTGGACGTTTCTAAGACTTGTGTCCGAGTTAATTGTTCGTGGACTGGGCTTCGATGAGTGACGTGTTTAACTAGTTCCTTGCATGTGACAAATTCGCTCCGAATCTTCCACGGTTCTTGGGCCGCTATGGCTAAAAGGCTGTTTAACGGAGTCGTTTTGCTGCATCCTGTTACTTTTCTGTAACACGAGTTCAACAATACTTGTATAGTGTTAAGGTGAGTTTTTGCTGCATTATTAATTATTGACGTTCCATATTCAATGCAGTTTCTAATAAGTGCATTGAATATAAATCCCAGAGTTTGAGGATGACCACCAAGGTGAATGTTGCTTATTATCTTCAACATGTTTAATCTGTCGGTAATTTTGCGTTTGGTTTCTCTTATATGTCCACCGAAACTTAGAAAACGATCTAGTGTAATACCAAAGTATTTGTAGGATGTAACGGTTTCTACCTCTACGTTGTTGATATTAATTTTGAGATTCATTCTGCCTCCTCTAAAAATCATGACTTTTGTTTTACTTGGATTTAGTTCCATCGATAGGTGATGCGCTTGTTGTACAAATTTGGTTAAGCATGATTGTGTTTTTGTTTGTAATTCTTCAACTGATTTCCCTTTAGTGATTAGGGCAAAATCATCGGCATATTGTATGAGTACTGTGTCGCTCTCTACTGTTTGGTGCAATTTAGCTGTGTATATGTTGAAGAGGCATGGCGATAAAACGTCCCCTTGTGGGAGTCCGTTGCTTATCATTCTCGTAATATTTTCATCTCCTACCTTCATCGTGATTTTTCTGTTTTTGAGAAAAGACAGAACCCAGATGATTATTTCCGGTGGGAAACGTAGATCGCTAAGAATACTTTCTAGTGTGTTGCTTTTAACCGAATTATAAGCGTTTGACAGGTCTACAAATGTTACTGCTGTTATATATCCCCTTCGTTTGTTGTCTTTAACCATGTTGATCAAAAAGTTAACGCATGCCGATGTAGAATAATTTTTCCGAAAACCAAATGATAGTTTTGGAAGTATTTTTTGTTCTTCCACGAAGCGTTGTATTTTCTCGAGTACTGCTGAGTTAATAATTTTGGTGATTGTTGGAATCAATGAAATCGGTCTCTTGCCTTCTACTTTGGTTTGATCTTTGCCTTGTTTGGGAATGGCAATGACTTTGATTTCTTTGAGTTGTTGAGTGAGAACGCCAGATCATATGTGATTAAATCGGAAGAAGGAGCGGATTTAGAGTCTTTTTTTCCAAGGATTCTGGTCCAAGATGTTTCGTTCATCAGGTTGTATTCGCAAGTAATTCCGTAAGACACGGGTTCATCAAGATCTACGTCGCTTGGACCAAAGTGTAGATCAAAAAATTTGATTGCCATGCTCATGTCGTCTTGTACAGGGTTATTTGTGCATCTGTTAAGTCTTTTCCCAGTTAATCTTCCAATTTTCAGCCACAACATTTTGGAGCTTGTTTGAGGGTCAATCGATTCTACAAATTCTTGTACTTGTTTCTTTTTTGATTCCTTCTTTCGCTTTTTAAAAATAGCTGTGGCCTTTCTAAAGTTTAAAGCATTTTCTAAAGTGCTGTGTTGACTGAAAATCTGCATTGCTTCCTGTTTGGCTTTCCAAGCGTCTTCTACTGCTGTTCCCCACCAAGGTTTGGGAATACGTCTACTACGTTTTCGATTTTTCGCTACGCTTTCCATTATTTTGTTTCGTAAATCTGAGATGTTTTGGATATCTTCGCTATCTAGTTTTGAGATGTCATTGTATACTTTTTTCATGTTCGTGAAGTATGGTGTTTCGGTCAACGTTCCTTGGAACTCTATCTCTATTAACAAATGTTCACTGCTACCAATTGTTTCACCTAATGTACGCCATTCAATCAAATTATACAGCTGATTTGAGCATATTGATAAATCAATAGCGGTTGCTTTTTTTTGGGTATTGAGTGGTATGAAAGTTTTGGTTCCGGTATTAAGAAGTAAACAATTTGAATCGTTTATTGCATCCATTACGATTGCCCCCTTAGCATCATTCCAATCGTTTCCCCAATTGATGTGATGGCAATTAAAATCGCCTCCTATTATGACACGTCTGAATGTCCGGAGTTGTAAAAAGATTGAGTTAATAAAGTTTTCAATTTCCAGGTTCGTGACACAGGGAGCTACATACACACCAACTAAGACAAGATTTTCTTTTATAAGTTTCAAAGCTACGATCTGCATTTTTGAATACTGACACGCAATTTCAATGTTTTGGTACGATATGCCGTTACGAATGTACAGTCCTACACCGCCATAGCCATCGTCCCGAGAGGACAGTACCTTTTGGTACCCGCTGATGTTGTATAATCTGCCCTTTTCCTCGGAGTTTTTGGTCCAGGTTTCAGAAAATAATCCTGCACTATACTCGCCTCTATTCAAAATTCTTAAAATTTCCTCTTTGTTTCTACCTAGACTTTGCACGTTTGACTGCAAGATTTTTAATTTGTTGTTCATGAAGTAGGAATTTTATTTTGTAATTTTATTTATTCTCATTCAATTTTAGACTTCTAGGATCTAACTTACCTTTATCGATCATATTGGATACAAACTTCGAAAAATCTTCATTATGTGTTGCTTTCTTGGATACCTCTACTGGCGTGTTGTTGGTGATTTGTTGTGTCGATGTGGATGGTTCCTGTCGTTTTTGTTGGTGTTCTTGATGAGCCCGTCTTAAATCCTCCTTCCATCTTTCGGCACTTGTAGTTCGGAATTTGTTGAAGAGAGCTGTTCCATTGTTTTGATCGGTTTTTGTTTTTTTGTCTTTAATGGTTGTAGGTTCGTCAGATACATTTTTCTTCTCCGGTGTCGTTTCCCTCTTCCGGCGTACAGTTAAAGGTTTTCTTATCTGATATCTGCCAGCGGTCATTTCAGCATATGATGCTGATTCCGCTGGTGTGGGATCCTGGCTGGCATTTATTAACGCTTCGTAATAATTACCTGTTTGTATTGGAAATTGTTCCTTAGCTTCGATTGTAGTGAGGTTAGTTCTGGCTAGTATCGCTTGGATGTTGTTTTGTCTTGATCGTTCGGGGCAGGTAATATCGGTGGTCGCATATTGTTTTCGACAATAATAACATCGAACCTCTTGTTTACATTGTAGGTAATCGTCTTCCTTCTCATGTATTTTGGTACATTTTGGACATCGTTTTTTCCCACGACAATTTTCCGTTTTGTGACCGTACTTTAGACACAGAGAACCAGAGAACGGGCCCCGAATAAATATGTGTCGAATCCGTGTGTAAGAATTTGAATCGTCGGCCATTTTAAAACCGTTAAAATTGGCCTAAAAACAGCACCATCTAGTGGCTCTTAGCTAAGTGACTCAACTGTTGTTGTCGATTTTTTTTTGTCAACAGTTGAGAACACTCAGAACATAAATAACCCAAAATTTACTTCCAGGTCGCACCAAAACAGTGTTCAGCTAGTTTTCTTTTTTTGGGGTGTAGAAAAAGCAACATAATGAAATTTGCAGCAGGAACTTTCAACGCAATCATTTTCTTTTGGCAATGTTGCCTTATTTGGTACTCGTTTTGTATTGAGACACTGATTTCTTTTGAGAAAAAAAGCAAACATTATTTAGTTGTTTGAAGAGAAAGTTCATATAAGATTTTAATTATGTGTCTGTTTTAATATGAATTATAATTTCAAAAATAGTTCAGTCAACATTTGCCGCAGGATTTCTGTATGATGTTTTAATTTATGATACCCCTCTAATGGATAAACTCCCCTTTTTGTTTAGGATCAGATTTTTTTAAATCAAATTTCACTCATAACGAAGCATTTCAAATCCAATTAATCGAAAGTATCACCACCCATCTTCGTTCGAACATTGCGAAATTCTAGCATGTAAACATCGCGTCATTTCTGCCAGGATAGGACTTTAGTACCTACTTCCGAAAATATTCGAAAATTGGAATAGCTTCTTAATATCGAATTTGGCCAAAGCAAAGTTATCACATGGAGGTTACCCGGACACCTAAGAATCCTAAGAATTTCAGGGAATAGCAAAAGGCATTTAAAAGCAACTCGATATAAAGTTTTATAAATTCTTCAAATATTACCCCCTTCTATTATACTTATTACAGATATCCGATAACACCATGCGCTAATTTTTCATCAATCCTACCGAGATAACAATTTTGTGAAAGAAAAAAGAATACTGAACGAATTTTTAAATTTGTGTTCATCATCGAAATTTATTCTAAATTATAAAAAAAAATCAATTTGGTCTTGATGAAGTGAATTTCATGTCGACAAAAACAAACACAGGCCAAAAACTGAAAAACCATATACAATTATTTTAATACCCGTTTGAGTGACTGAAAATAAATTTGGCTTTGAGCGCATTTTTCATTCGTTGAAGGTACTATCGTCTGAGCGTGTAGAAAAAATGGAAAAAATAAAAGTACCGGTAACGACATCTGGTGGCTCTTAGCTAAGTTGCAAAAATGGCGCCGTTTATTTTGAAATCACGGTTGGTATTTTTACACACGTTTGGGGCTCCAGCCCGAACTCTGGTTCTCTGTGCTTTAGACATGATTCACATAATGTGGTTTTGCGGAAAAATGCCCTTACTTTAGTCGTACAGCTGAAAAGTTTAACTGTGTCTGGAAGTTTGGCAGCACGGAAAGTAACACTGATTCTTTCTGTCGGTTCTGGTTCGCCGTCTACAAATCTGTTCATCCGATAAATCTGCAATACCGGAAAATCTGTTTGCAATCCATCTTTGATGTCTTCATCATCTATGTCCAACGGTACTCCGGCGATAACTCCAGTGACTGAAATCAAATATCGGGGAATATATATTCTGTAATTTTTTTCTTTCAGATTTGGGTCAGATGTTAGCCTGTTTGCAATTTGGTAGTTATTAACGTATCCCGCATGCTAAAAAACTGAACCTCAAACAGTCTATACGATTTATCTACTGCTCTGTAAATAGTGATTGTCACTGTAAACGTAGCTATTATATTGAACTTTACCTCGAAAACGATAAGAATCTTTCATGAACGTTAATGTGAAAATGTGATGTTTTCTGAAAAGGTGAAAGATACCGTTCAACGATTTACTTCAGTTTTATCAACAATCGTACAAAAGATCTCGAACTGTTATCTGTAGCGTTCATGCCTTCTGTCAAAATGGTACAGACCTGTTCTATGTACATTCAAATTTGATCTCTGAAAAACTGTAACATAAATCGTATAGTTTCCATTATTAATAATTAAACATTTGTAATTCATCATTGAACAGAGCTAAGCAAATATTGACAGTAGGCAAGGGTTCCAGGTGATTTATTCAAAAATCAGCAGTAAGCATGTTTTTCGATTGGCCTGCAGTTCATATCTAAAAACATCATTTGAATCAAGGAATATTGAAATGAGGTAGTGCTGAGAGCCATATTGGATTTTTTGTGACGTCACAAAAACGATTGTATCGAAAATTTATATGAGAATGGTAGGAATTTCAAAGAAAAACACGTTTTAGAACAAAATTGAATTCCAATTTCATTTTGATTCTGTTGTAAGGCCTCTATTGCACTATGTTTTGTAGTTTTTTGATCCTTTGAAGATTGCATTATGTTTTTTTTTTTCTTATTTTAATTATGAATGCAATGTCGCCTTGAAGCTAAAACGTGCAAAAATGAAGCAAAAATCAGCTTTTAAAAGGTCTTGCTGGTAGATATTGAGTGTTCAACTGATTGTCATAAATTTAATTCAACCGGTTTACCATATACAAATCTTGTGTAGAACAATTAACATCAATAAATTATTGTTAAATCAGTTTACTAAAATGCCAACAAAAGATTGTTGTTTTGTATACAAATTTGTGTTTTGATCACTTTACTGTAATGAGGAGCTTAAACTGCACTAACTTTGAACATTTTTATGGAAGACTTTAAAATAATTTTAAAGTTTTGCAAATTTCATTGAGGAAATTCCACCATTTTTTCGAACTTCGATGGTCTATTTTATAGAAAAGTTATTCAAAAATGCAACTCTTTGTACCGATCTTGAAGCGAGCAAAAGTGGAAAATTTCCAGAAAATTCTTCGAATTAACAACGAGAAAGATAAATTTCCTAGTAAATTAACAGATTTTCGTGATTGTGACGACTTAGCCTGTACCAATACTAGAGCAGGGCTGCCTTGGCACTACCTTCTTTAAATATTCCTTTCATTTGAATATCATCTGAACCGAACATTACCACCTGTTTAATGGGTTTAACTATTTTACTAAAGATTTATTCGATTTTCTCATACTGTAAATTCGATTATATTTGAGATTTTTTATGAAAATCAGGACAATTCAGGACATTTTATCGATCAATTTTCAAAAATCAGGACAACTCGAGGGTTTTTGAAAAATCAGGACGGTCTCTCGAAAAACAGGACAAATCCTGATAAATCAGGATACCTGGCACCTCTGACAGTAGCACGTTCAAGTCGGCCATTTTCGTTCGACAAATTTTCTGACGCGTAACAAATTGAACCCTTTTTTAAGGAAAAGTGATTTGAAGATCCCAAAGAAAGGTAAGCTTTTAACATTATGTCTTATGTTAATAAGTTTAGTTATAATTGATTTGTATTTTTCAGCTGTATTGAGAGAAAAAGGAAGCATGCGGCACCCACTTTTCGAAGAAAGAACGCTGGCTGTCGGGACAGAAAATCGGATAGGGGAGATACCTATTTCGATGTTTTGAAAATGGAAAATAGTGCAAGTGAAGTGCGAAATTAATGTGCAAGTGATCAAATTTTAAACGTAATAAAGAATATAATTAATAAAGAAATTTTATAAAAATATTCGAAATGTTATATTTTATTGGTACTGTACTCACTAGCGTTTTTATTCTCAAACAGACTGTAAATACTACAGTATATTCGAACAAATTTACAAACAGTACGTTATGTTAAATCGTTTGAAAACTGTTATCATTAAAGTTTAGTTAAAACAATACTCTTCGAAAAACTGTGTTATTAACAGTTTGGTTGTCTGAATACGTTTGCCAAGAATAGTTTCTGGACGTTATTTAAACTGTTTGTAGTACAGTTCCTCCATATAGAGGTTTTAATAGTTTTAAACAGTAACATAACTTAACGCCATATTCAACAGACCGTCGTTTTGGAATTCAAGATAAGTGCAATGTTTTTTATGATTTCAGATATCATTTTCTAAACGTTTTTTTACTCTGTTTCGAATCGTTTTATAACTACTACAGGAACTGTTATGTTACAATATTTTCGTATTCGGGATACCAAAACTTTATTCCAACCGATGGTCTTTAATTCCATTATATGCGTTTTATACATTGCCATTTTTCGTAATTCATTCGCCAGAGACAATTTATTGATCCTGATGGTTCCTTTTTTTGTATCATTTATTTCCACAATGACACGATAGGGTCCTTCATCATTCCTTTCATATTCGTAATCCGTTTTCTTCTTCCTCTGTTGTTGTTTTTGTCCTGCGTCACCTAACTTCGGATTAGGCTCGGCTGAGGTTGTCGAATTGCTATTTTCCATTAACGTGTCACCACCCCTCGGTGGTGATTCAGAGTTGTTAAACATCATTTTCACTTCCGGGAAGCCATTTTCTTTTTGCAGCTACTCATTACACTTTTCTGTTCTAACCTCACTTCACTGTACTTAATGGCGTCCTTTTCGCCTTTTGGCGTTTTTTTTCAAAAAACCCGTAAAAAACACTCGTCGCTGTTATTTCACGTCACTTTTCGTTCATAAATTAACTACTCCACTTATCAGCACTATAACTATTATCTTCTACTTTCAATTTTCCAAAAATCAGCCGGAGAAAATTTTCTGCTCAACCGAGACGCTCGCGTTTTCAAACCGGAAAAAATGGACCAACGGCAGAGCGGCAAGCACGAAAATTTCGAATGTTTACATAACAAGTCACAGCTGATTGTTGACACATGATGTTTTTATTTTATTTTTGACGTTTAAGTTAGATTTTATAGCAAGGTTTTGAAATTGCTTTATAGCAGTTTTCAAAACCTCGAGTTTTTGGTTTTCTAGAGAGGTTTAATAATTGCTTTGTAGTGCTCTACTAAACCAAAAAAATTACTGGTTATAAAACCAACGCAAAATTTGTCAGGAGTTCTATAAAAAGATTGTATAGTGGTTTTAAAACTATCTTTAAGGGCATTTATATAGAGATCTTAATAAATTACGTTACAAAGCAAATAAGACTTTATAAATCCCTTATACAACAACCTATATTTTTTATAAAACTATTATGAGTTTAAAATGTTGCTTGGGTAGCGTTTATGAGGATGAGGAGCATTTAGAGGATTCGGTTGTTGCGGGTCCTTCTAATGATTTTCATTCTCCAATGGATGATAATTCTGAGTCATCCTCAGTTGAAAGTAAAGCATCCCGACTCCGAGTCTACACAGAGAGCACAACTTTCACTGGTCCTTGGGTGGTTTTCATCCGGCCCAAAAAGAATGGTAAGCAATTAAATGTGGTTCAGATCACAAGAGATCTGGCAAGGTGGTCCTCCGTAACCTGCATTAAAAAGGTGAGACCGAACAAATTGCGAGTTGAAGTGGCCAACCGGAAAGCCGCAAATGAAATCGCTGTCAGCAATTTTATAAACTTAGAGTACCACGTGTACATTCCGTCTCGAGACGTAGAGATCGAGGGCGTGATTACAGAAATGAGTTTGAAGGCAGATTACGTGAAATCCAACGGCGTTGGTAAGTTTAAGAGCCTCGATTCGGCTTCGGTCGAAATCTTGGATTGCCGCCAACTCAGAACTGCCACCGTCGTAAATGGAGTCAAAGGGTACTCACCTTCAGGCTCATTTCGAGTGACCTTTGCGGGAACCGCCCTCCCTCATTACGTCTTGATTGACGGAATTTTGAGGCTGCCTGTGCGACTCTTTGTTCCTCGCCCCATGGATTGCAAGAATTGCAATAAGTTGGGACACACTGCGTCGCACTGCTGTAACAAGCCACGGTGTCCCAAATGCGGGGAGAATCATGGGGCTGGAGCGTGCTCAGCAATAGAGCAGAAATGTGTCTATTGCGGGGGCTCACCCCATGAAATCTCCTCGTGCGAGGCATATAAGAGTCGCTGGGATAGCCAAAAGCGCTCTTTGAAGGAACGCTCAAAACGGTCTTATGCCGCCATTTTGAAGAGCGCGGCGCCTCCGATCCAACCTCATTCAAGTAACATTTTTACTGCGCTGTCAGTTGTAGACAATGTAGAAGCAGATTCTACCGACGAAGAACACCCGGTCATCTTTGTAGCCAACTCGCGAAAACGCTCAAAACCAGCACCGAAGCCCCCCAAAATTCCAGCGAAAATCCCAACATTTAGTCCCTCAATTGGTATTAAGCAAAAACCGACACCTATAGTGAAAGAAAAACAAGTCCCTCCTGGATTCCGTATGAATATGACATCTCAGAATACACCACACATTGCGGAAACTGCTAAGTCTTTCGTTCCTAACGTTGTTTCGCCAGAATCAACTTCACAATCTGGAATTTTTAAATTGTCCGACATTTTAAATGGGGTCTTTACTTTTTTCAACGTCTCGGAATCGATCAGGAGTATTGTTACCTCTATGCTTCCTGTAGTAAAGACATTTTTGAAGCAATTGATGCAAACTTGGCCCCTTCTTTCAGTGTTTATCTCTCTCGATGGCTAATTTAAGCCGAGAGGTCGGTGTAGAAACTCCCTCTGAACAGTATGTTGTGCTCTGTTACAGAACTGATTCCGTTCGCTTCTCGCAGTCAACTGCCTGTAATATTTCACTCTCTTCGGTTTAACAAATTCTCTCTTTCTTCGAATATCTCACGGCCGCGAGCGGTAAAATACAAAGTCTCGCATAACATTTGATATCGACTCTACAGTCGGAGATATCACTGTGTTACAGTGGAATTGTCGTAGCCTAATCCCTAAACTGGATCCGTTCAAATTTCTTCTTCATGAAACTAGTTGCGATATTTTTGCCCTTTCTGAAACATGGCTTTCTTCTCAATCAAACATCTCATTCCACGATTTCAACATCATTCGTTTCGATCGCAATGATTCTTAGGGCATCCGCAGCAATCGCAAGCAAAGTGAAAATGCTCACGAGTTTAATCACATTTATACCGCACCGGGGGTTAGTATATGGGTGAGCAAAATAGGGCCGTTGCCGTCGGGACCGATAAAATCACCAAATTTGCTCACAAGAAAGGGGCGAGAGCAAACATGCACTGAAAAAATTTCAACGTTTGATGCTAAGTTAAACAAACGACGTTCAGCGTGTAGAGTTTGTTTACATTCCATTATGCGCATCGAGTCAAACTGTCCACTGAACTCTGGCCGTGGTGGAACCGGCAGGCTCGTTTACGGGAAGAGCAGAAATTTTCCCAATTAAGGTGCATCTCCCAGGATTAACAACAACAGAACTCCGAACCAGAATCGAGGCCTTCAATAACTACACGATCAATATTCGAAGTAATAGCAACATCAGCCACAATCAATTAAGAAAGCAAAGAAATTTTCATTCGTGATTTCATCCGAAGCTCCAAAGCTCGATTCGACCCGAGGGATTGCTAAAAGGAAGATAGTTTCTGTCTCCGTTTTCGAACTTCAATATTCGCTGGTGGCCGCATCTGATAAACCTGATTCCGATCGTGTAGCTATGATTATATTGTTCTGTGTTTTCCCGTCAGTGTAAGGGCTTTTTTGCTTTACGGATAGCGAACCAGAATACATACAAAAATAGGAAAAATGAAAACCAGCGCTTCTAAAATATCAGGTAAATATGTCAAAATAAAATTGGTTCAGCACATTGCAACTATATTTTTGTATTTTGAAGGTTTGTCTGCAAAATGCTTCCGGGGATACAATTTGATATCGTTTGTTGACAGTGAAAACGTCTTCTGGAAAGTCGATCAACTTAACCCAGTTGAGAGGACTAGGAGCTTCAAATTGGCCTTCTCATCAGTGGGCCTTCTAGCAGCTAATCGATTGAGGCAGTGGCTCAAAAACATAACAGGATGGCGTACTGGATGATGAAGGATGTGTTGATTAACAGTGCGAACATGTTAAATGTGAAATAATTGTTAATGTCGGATATGGCTCAGATAGGTTGCTTCCGTTTCCAAGACGATTCCCGATCGACGCGTCTACAGTACGTCCGTACGCTTTCGTGCTCACCACTAATCTCCCCGGTACCGAGCTGGTTGTCATTCTCCCACTTCAAACTCTCAAGGTAGCATCATCTGTCATGGTGCATACAACTATCAAGGTAGTGTCATTTTTGGGATGCGCATTTATTATAATGTTTAATGTAGAACCCTACATCCCACCCTTTCTTTAAAAGAAATGTTAAGAAATTTATCGTTCAATATGTAATGAAATCTTTAAGTTTACTTGGTTCTGATCGAACCCTGGTTGATCTTCCTGTTGGCTTACTAGCTGTTTGCTTCTCGGATGCCTGCTCTTCCAAACATCCCGAAGGTCCTTCAACATCTATGTCGTCTGGAACAGGGGTAGACACTGATGTATCTCCTTCCGTTGGTTTTACAGGAATGACTTTAAGGTGTGCTGCACTTCTCCTGAATTCCTTTCCAGATGATGAAGAGCGAATCATGACGTCCGTCCCTTGTTTACTGGTAACAGCAAATTCTTCGGGAGCGAATTCGGAATTTAGCTTGTTATCTTTTTTCATCCGCTTGGCTAGAACATGATCTCCTACTTCAATTCCACTCGGTCGTGCTCTCCGGCGAAGATCAGCGTATACTCTCCCCTTTTCCTTTTGAATCATATCGTGGTCTCGTGCTTCCTCATCATTGCTTATAGATGTAGGTACACCTGGCAGCTTTGAACGTAAACGCCTCCCGAACATCAGCTCAGCAGGCGCTCGCCCTGTTGTAGGATGAATTGCTGAGTGGTATGTTAATAGATACTGATATAATTCCTTCCGCCAATCTTTTCCTAACTCTTGCGAAATTCTGAGGCGTTTCAAAATTGAACGATTTTGGCGCTCCACTTCACCGTTCATTTGTGGCCAGTATGGTATTGTTGATTCCAGATTTATACCCTGTTCAATACAAAAAGATCGGAACTCTTCTGAAGAAAATTGCGGCCCATTATCCGCTCTCAGAAAATGAGGGATGCCATATCGAGAGAATAATATCAACAGTTGTTCAATAACGCTTGTCGTTGTGATATCCCGCATCTCGATTATTTCTAAATATCGACTATAGTAGTCGATACAAACTAAAAGACTTTCTCCCTCGGGGAGTGGTCCTAGAAAGTCTATGGCGATATGCTCCCATGGACCAGTTGGGAACTTCTTCCTAATCATAGGCTCTGGTGGATTAGGAGCGGACACGAGCGCACATCCTCGACAGGCCTTAACGAATGTCTCCACATGTTGATCCATCTTGGGCCACCACACATTAGCCCGCAGATGTGCTTTCATCATTCTGATGCCGGGGTGCCCCTCATGTGCCAGCTGCAAAATACGCTGCTGCAGCTCACTAGGTATGACAATGCGATCACCTCTTAGCAGAACATCATCAACAAAACATAGCTCAGTAACTATCAGTTTAAAACACAAAGGCAACTCGTCAAATTTATTTGCGGTTAGAGCTTCTTGAACCAACCTTATAGTTGAGTCTTCACGACTAGCAGATACAACTTCTGCCCAAGTCAGTGCAAAAGTATTGGTTCCAGCTGAAACTATCTCTTTGATTATGATTTCCTCTGATTCATCGAATGCTTGTGGGGTGAGCGTAGTCAATCGTGACAAGACATCGGCAATATTACTCTGTCCAGGAATGTGAATTATTTTATACTGGAAACTCTGTAGGCGTAATACCCATCTTTCAATGCGAGCACATGGTTTGGAGGTAGGAGCAAACAAGAATGTTAAGGCTTTGCAGTCCGTCAGAAGATTAAACTTCCTTCCTATCAAATAGTTCTGGAATTTTTCAACGCTCCAAACTAGCGAGAGGGCCTCCTTCTCGGTTTGGCAGTATCGCTTTTCTGTCTCCGTAAGCGATTTTGAAGCGTAGCAGATAACTCTAGCTTCTTTCTTGTCGTTTGTTTGGACAAGGACTGCCCCCAAAGCAACAGGGCTTGCGTCTGCGAACACTGAGGTATCATCCCTCGAGTTGAAAAATCCAAGACAGCTGGCTCGCGTCAGAGAAAATTTAATATCATTGAAAGCCTTTTCTTCTACTGCTCCCCAATGATATTTAATCCCTTTTTGAATCAATCTTCTTAGTGGTTCATCGAGCTCTGCTAAATTTGGGATGAATTTCCCCATATAATTGGCCAAGCCCAGAAAACTCCTGACCTCGCTTTCATTCACCGGACGACGAAAAGAAGCTAGAGCATCGCGTTTAACAGCGGAAGGGGTTATACCTTGCGGACATATTTTGTATCCCAAGAACTCAAATTCAGTGACGCGGAATTTGCATTTTGCCCAGTTGAGGACAACTCCTCTATCCTTGAGCCTTTTAAGGACCTAAAATCGTTGTGTGAACGAGAAAATAAACAAAGTAGAATCAATCATTGACATGTTGTTTATTTTCGTTTTTCTCTTATAACATCAAATAAATGACTCATACCTTTTCCAATCGGATGTCATGTTCTTCCAAAGTACTACCCTCAACGCCGATATCATCGAGATACCAGTATGCACCCTCGCAGTCTACCAATATCTCATCCATGGTACGCTGATAAATTTCCGGTGCGGATACAAGTCCAAAAGGCAAGCGTTTGAACCTGTATAATCCCCGGTGGGTAATGAAGGTCATGATATCTCTCGAATCTTCTTCAAGTTCCAATAAGAAGAAAGCATCCATTACATCCAGAACGCTCCATACTCTGCCCTTACCGACTTTCGCAATAACCTCCTCAATTACCGGCATTGGATGACGGTCTCGAACCACTGCCTGATTAACGCGTCTCAAGTCGATACACAACCTTATTGTACCATTTGCTTTGGTCGCTACCACCAGTGGGGATACCCACGTCGCAGGGCCACGTTTAACCTCAATGATATCACGTCGTAGTAACTCTTCCAATTTTTCGTTAATGGCGCTCTCCAAATGGATGGGTATACGTCGAAGAGGTTGAAACACCGGTTTCACATTGGGATCCATTTCAATACGAACTTTGACTCCAGAAATTTTAGAAAATGGTGAACGTTTCAATTCTTCGGTATCCGTGATTGCATTCACTCCCAAACCGATCTTGAGGATGCCCAGTTTCTTAGATGTAACATCACCGAGTAAGTTCCTTTGCCCGCCGTCGACAACGAAGAAAATCGCATCAGCTGATTGTTTTCCTATTTCAACTTTGGCTTCAAAAGTACCAAGAATATGAAGCGGTTTCGTACTTCCGTAGGCCTTAAGAATCTTGTCGGAACCCTTTTTGCAATTTGACACAACGACCCGTTGAGCTTTCATCTGCTCCCATGTTTCAGTAGTTATCAAATTCAGCTCAGACCCCGAGTCGATGAAGACTTCCACCATTGTGCCACCAATGTTGCAATTGAATACGTTGGCCTGACTGCCTGTGTAGAAAGTGTAGTAGACTTTGTTGCTATTCTCAGGCTCTACTTTCGCTTCATTCACAATTGGCACACTGATATCGTCAATGGCTTGAACTTTTTTCGGCGGTGACTTTGCTTTTGCATACAGCGAGCGTTTACGACAAACGCTTTCGAAATGTCCTGTTTTCTTGCACTTGCGACATTCTTGTCCGATGGCTGGACACTCTGAGGACGTTGAAATGTGACCATATCGACCACATGCGTAGCATACAGTTCCAGGTTTTTCCTCTCCTCCCTTGCTACGTCCTGTGACGAAACGTTTTAAAAATCTGTCTTGCCGACGATTAGATGGTGCTCTATTTGATCTTATTCTGCAGACCTCAGATTGCCCAACCATTTCGTTCCGGGTACCAACCTTCATCTCCTTTTCTTGGATTATCACACTCTCCAGTGACTCACCTACAAGGACCACGAAGGATAAAAAAATCCTCTTGAAATAAATTAAGATAAAACAGAATGAACTCACCTAACGCTTCAATTTCGGTTAGAGAACGATCCTTTTCTAGAATCTTACGTTTCAGTTCTTGCGAATTGCAGCCCTCTACAATGACATCCACCATCATAAGCTCTTCAATGATGTTTCGAGCTTCGTCGGGAAACTTTTCCAAACCACAATCGCTCACTTGCTGACGCAAACGTAACACGTAATGGGAGAAACGTTCGTCGGCTCCCTGTTTCATGTTACGTAGTATGTGTCGTTCCAGGACGTCCTGACTACGAGGCTTAAAGTAGGCATCCAACCTTTCGATAGCCAAATCGTAATATCTCTTCTCAAGAAGAACGACAGGGAAATCCTCTGTACCGTCCAGGCTCCTGAACACCTTTTGAAGTTGCGGTCCTCCTAAATGCAGCATTTTAGACCGCATGATCTTCTGGTCGCTTATCTGGTAAGAATCGAAATAGTACTCCAATGAGCCTTTCCATTCTTGCCAAGCTTTAGCCAACTTTTTGCTCTCAATTTGTTCGCAGCGGAACATGGGCAGGGGTCTGGTTTCTTCCATCTGAAAGTAACAGAGATTGGAAAAACAAACCTAAGTATCCTTTGCTTTGTGGCAATAGTTTTTTTTTTCTCAATATGACATCGGACAACGATATTCTAAAACATTGTCATAATAACGGCATTCATTGCATAAAACTAATTCTCTTGACTTCCGGCAAAATTTTAATCATAGCATACGGCTATAATCAAATCTGCCTGGAATCCTACCCTGTACTCTTTTTTTCATCTTAACACTCAATTTACTTCCACACAGCCTTCTGCCATGTTTCCCTTCACTGTGTCACTGAACATCGCACCCTGCTATGTTTTGTACACACACACTCGGCTTCCGACTAAAATGTCATCCAGGGAAGCACTCAGCTATGCTTCTCTTTCGTCACGCACACATAGCACCAGCTATGATTTTCGCTCCTACTTGGCTCCCGGCACAAGTGTTACTTAGCAAAGCACCCAGCTATGCTACTGATTCGTCATATACACATAGCACCCAGCTATGATATTTTCACCCACTCGGCTCCCGGCACAAGTGTCAACAAGCATAGCACCCAGCTATGTTTCTTTTTCGTCGCGCTCACATAGCACCCAGCTATGATTTTCACTCCCACTTGGCTCCCGGCACAAGTGTTACTTAGCAAAGCACCCCGCTATGCTACTGATTCGTCACATAGCACCCAGCTATGATATTTTCACCCACTCGGCTCCCGGCACAAGTGTCAACAAGCATAGCACCCAGCTATGTTTCTTTTTCGTCGCGCACACATAGCACCCAGCTATGATTTTCACTCACACTCGGCTCCCAGCACAAGTGTCACTCATAGAAGCACCAAGCACCCAGCCAACTTTTCCTGACAAGTCTCTAGCACTAGAGTCACCAACACAGCATCCAACTATGTTTTACTAGGCTCCCGGCCATAATGGTTCGCACAATCACACATATCAATCTAAACAAATCACTAAACTTTTTACACTCCTCTTTTTATCTTTGTTCAATCGACAGCTTGGTAGCCATCTTTTTTCGTGTCATTTGGGGCCCGGGCTCCGCGTATATTCGGCATCCATTTTGCCGTCGAGCGAAAATTTAATGACCGGAAAAAACAAATTCACTTGCATTGAGCAAAATCCACTAACAAACATTCGAAATTACGCTTATTCACCTTACCTTTCCGATTAATCCTCGTCGCCACGTTGTCGGATATGGCTCAGATAGGTTGCTTCCGTTTCCAAGACGATTCCCGATCGACGCGTCTACAGTACGTCCGTACGCTTTCGTGCTCACCACTAATCTCCCCGGTACCGAGCTGGTTGTCATTCTCCCACTTCAAACTCTCAAGGTAGCATCATCTGTCATGGTGCATACAACTATCAAGGTAGTGTCATTTTTGGGATGCGCATTTATTATAATGTTTAATGTAGAACCCTACAGTTAAATGTTGTTTTCTACCATTGAACTGTAATAAATTATGTATCATAAAGTGTTTCGAATATTAATAAAACTTGAAAAGAACTTGATTTTTATCAAATAGGTTTATAAATAGTTTATTTCGAAGGTTTTAAATCTGTCCATATTTGTTTTTTTCTGGAAAATTTCCAATCTATACATTATCTTGAAAATCATTATGATCGGAGTTAGAAAGAGCTAACTGTTCAAAATGAATATTCTTCGTTTTAGGATTTGTCTGTTTTAAGCATCTCGTTCATTACGGTTTTCGTGGCGGTTTCGGTGGCGTATTATTCGCTTCCTGAGGAGGTGCATCAAATCGAGGATGCATCAGATAGGCTTGAACCGGGGCAATGACGGAACACGGCTCTCCATCTCGCACCAGGCCGGACGGGTCAGACTCGCAGAAACCGAAGCCTGTGACCAGCGGCGAAAAACTTTCTACTTAATGATGGAACTCCGCAGCACCTGGTATATTTCGCACAGATTCTGCTGACTTTCACTCCGGCTGCTGCTGCCCGGAAGTTTCGGCTGCATCCGCCACCGGACCCGGTTGCTGGTCGGTCGAAGCTGCTTGGCCCTGCTGATGCTGAACGGCATGTTCCCCCAGGATGTCGACTATGACGTCTCGAATAGTTGAACGAGCTAAACTTGTCGATCTATTAACCAAAAATCATCAATCGAAATTTAAGCGAAAAAACTCACGACTCAGAAAATTTACTCGGTCCGTATAATTATTTGATCAAGATTTTCTGCAAAAGTTTTCTCAGTGCAATGCTAAATTTAAAAATAAATATGCTAACGCCTGGTGCGCGAAAGGGTGTGTATACCAAAACCGGTCCGCTGAAATGAGCAAAACCGGGCCGCGTATACTCCCGTATTGGTGCGTTTGCTCTTATGGAGGGGTGCTTTTAGAGCATCCGCAGCAATCGCGAGTATAGTGAAAATGCTCACGCGTTTAATCATTTTCAGTCCGCACCGGGGGTTAGTATACGAGTGAGAAAAATAGGGCCGTTGCCGTCGGGACCGACAAAATCACCAAATTTGCTCACAAGAAAGGGGCGGGAGCAAACATGCACTGAAAAAATTGTATCATTTAAGGCTACCCGCATAAATGGAGATTATAACCCGACGATTTCTTAAATCATCAAACGACGATTTGATGAAGAGTAAAAAAACGTTTAGCAAACGATCATAGAAATTGTAAAATCCATTGCCTGAATCGTGAATTCCGAAATGATTGTATTTTAAATATGTTGTTAGGTTATGTAACTGTTAAAAACTGTTAAAACAGTTGTATGAAAAAACTTTTCTGCAAACTGTATGTTAATGGTTTACGAAACGCTATTCTTAATAGTATGCTGCATATCGAACTATTATGGTTATTGTTGCAATTGGAAGCGATAAAACGGTTCTATACAACGTGCTTCCGATGATTTGCTCACGATAATCAGAACTGTGTTACGCTTTAAATAAATCGTAAGTTTTTAAAATACTGTTCGTAGCACAGTTGTTGAGATAACCCCCACTATTAATAACTGTTTAAAGACATTTATAGAAAAAGTCATCTGAAGGATCCGGATACGCTTGTGGTTAAGGTATTAAAATGTCATTAAATTCAGAGATATTTTTTATATATTTTTCACAATCACAAAATACAAAAATACATTTTCTCTAAAATATTGTTTTGGAAGCTTAATATCACTTAGGTTCCCTTAACCTAATCACTTTACATAATCCTCACTTATTTCGGGAATCCAAAATCCAGTGCGATAATGCCCAAAAAACGAATGTCCGGACGCGAAGAAATGGCATAGATGTTCGACAGCAAAGCAAATGGCCGTCACCGCCCGCAGTGTCAACGCCATGGCCTTCCGGAATTCGGACCAGAAGCAGATTAAATCGTTCCGCACCCTTTTTTCGGAGATGCGGCAAAGCGGAAAGACCATAACCTGAAAGAAAAAAAAATTCAATTTTGTTTTTTTATGAAATAAGTTTTTCCAAACAGTGGCCCGGTGTTTCCCCGCAGATTTGTTTACCTCGATAAAATTCTATCCTAATTTCCATGAATTCGAACGCTTGTAGTGTCTGGGAATTTACGCTACCGTAGCCGAGAGTCCACGCGGATGAAACTTCCGGTGCGCCAGTGTAGGCACTTACTGTTAGAACAGAAGATCCTATTTTTTCACGAAAGGTCGGACCGTGATCACCGTCGTTGAAAAACGATATCGAATCCGATGCTGATTGACCCAGAAGATCCGGAACAATCCCCGACGCGGTTGCAACAAAAAAATTGCAAATTTCGCGGAACGAAAGAAAACAAACTGGCCAGTGGTGCCAGATTGATTGAACTTTCAAGTTTTAATTTTTTGGTTCTAGATCAATTCATAAAAACAATTTTATACAACTAAAAGTTTGTGTTGTTTAGTTGATATCATGAATGCTGATTAGTGCCATTTGTGATAATTTTGTGTTTAACTGTCATACATGATTTTCAGCGTAGATTTAAATCTCGATCAAGATTTTGAAAAAGATAAAATCCCAGGGGTGGAAAACAGAAGAAAAAACAAAAAAAGCGCTCGAATATCAAATTGATCTGATCAAATCACCAACCAGTGAGCAGGCATCAAATTTTGTTCCATTAGAATGACCATTCTTAAAATTGTAAAATTAAAAGTCGTTGAGAGAGTTTTGAATTGGATAAGTTTACAAGTTTCACCAAACTGAGCATGCTATGAAACAACAGCTTTGTTGATTTTGTTTGGTTCCGGCACGAATTTTTATCATAAATGATTACAAATCTTTTCAAAAAGTGCTCATTTTTATGTTGAAAAGTAAAAAATGCTGCAGCAAAATTTCTATTTGCGTGACCTATTAAAATCTAATCGTATAGTTTCAATAACCTAATCGTGAAATTCATAATTTATTTCAAACTTACTTTTCAATGAATAATTAAGTTACAATACACATCATAGTATCCATCTGAAAATGAAATTTTAACCTTAAAATCTTTAGGGGTACTGACATTTTATTTAATAAGGAACACCTGGCATCTCTGCTCAACGTTCATCAGGTGTCAACATGTATGAACGCTTTTGGTAACGGTTCGAGATCAATTTTACGCTTAAAAAAAATGAAAACGAATCGTTCATATCCATTATTCACGTTATCTTATAACGTAATTTTTAACATGAACGTGAGAGTATAGTTTTAAACGTTTTCGAGCCAAAGTAAGATGAAATAGTAACGTTTACAGAAAACTTCACTTTTTCAACAACCGTTGATGTATCGTGATGTCTTTTTGAGATATGGTTTTTTCGTATGCGGGTATAGTTAAACAAACGACGTTTAGCGTGTAAAGTTTGTTGACATTTCATTGCCAGAGAAATTTGGCAAACAATTGTTAAATAATTAATTAATTATTAAGCAATTGTAGTAGCTTCTTTTGATTCGGTCGAGTGTGTGGACGGAATTCTGCTCGCGGGGGACCGGAAGTGTGTCAAAGATTGAATGGTAAGTGAAGGAACTGTTTTGTTTAGCACAAATATTATCATTTTTTTTACCCTCCGTATACAGTTCGAAAAACTACGCAGCAGATGAGAGAAAAACTTCGTCATCCGGCCAAAACATCCACAACAACCACCATCAACAGCAGCAGCATTAGACCTAACTCTCGCGGAAGAAAACATCATCACTCGCCCAGTTCCTCAGCCACGATTGCCACCATAGGAACCAGCCGTCACTGATAGTACCACCAGCGGCAACAGCACCATTAGCAAATGAGATCCGCCGGAACCGTGCAGACACTTTCAACTTTTTGTATCTTCTAGTGGACAAGAAGATGACGGCACATCAGCTACCATCAGAGACGAGGTGGGATTTTTTTTTTTGGTTTTAAAAGTTCTTTATTGATGAATTAATTAGAACTTTAGGTTTACTAAAAGCTATGGATGCTCTGGAAGAATAAAACGTATCGAAATCAACCGCAGCGAGAAACCACTTCCAGCTGAGTATATCAACTCCCACCACCACCCACCGTAATAAGGATCATGACATCACTGTGAACACAATTTGTGATGTTGGTTTGTAGCACCACCTAGAAGTAAGGATTTTTTTAATGGCTTTTTGGTTTTGTAACTAAATTACATCTTTTTAAAATCAAACCCACAAGCGTATTTAGTAAATGTTTAGCATTATAAAACAAAGTAAAACTCAAAGGAAATCTACAGCAAAGTGTACGAAAAACCGAAAAAATATCGGGTGTTACATCAACCTATGACAAATTTATATTTGATATTTTTAAATAAAAAATTTTGTTTTATCGGATGAATGAATAATAAAAAAAATTTTAAACGAATGATTTTTTATTGTTGATTTCATGGTAAAATGTAGGTACTATAACTCGTAATGGTTCGGGCCAAATCTTTTTCTAGAAACTTAATACCCACGCGTCGATGTTGGATGCCATATACCATCTTCATAAATGTGTGCCGGTGGCGAAGGTTCACAATCCGGTACTTTATTTGAATTTCACAGAAGGACTGCTGGAACTGCGGCTGAGTGTTTCCATCAGCAGTATCAATAGGTTTGAAATGAGACAATGACGCAACGCGGTCCTCCATATCGCTGCACCAGGGCGAATGGTTCCGACTCATTGGAGCCTAAGTCCTCGGGCCAGTAGCGGAAAATCTTCTGCTTGATGGTGGAACTCCACAGCAGCTGGCATATTTCGCCCAGGTTCCGCAGGCTTTCTGATGTTTTCGGCTGCTGTTGTCCGGATGTTCTTGCTGTACCCGCCACCGGGCCCATTTGCTGATAGCTCAAAGCTGATTGGCCCTAGCTTCCGCTGCTTCTGGTGTATGGCTTAATCAACCTGTAAACTTTGACGTCACGTTACGGAGAGAACCAAACCGTCGAAAAACCGCAAACAATTACCATTAAATAATCAAAATTTAGGGAAAAAAAAATCAAAACTACGAAAGTTGACTCAGTCCGTATTAATTCAAGATTAAGATTTTCTGCAAAAGTTTTCTCAGTGCAAAGCTAAATTTAAAAATAATTATTGCTACCGCCCGGTGCGCGAAAGAGTGTCCAAAACCGGTCCGCTGAAATGAGCAAAACCGGGCCGCATATACTCCCGGATTGGTGCGTTTGCTCTTAGGGATCAATAAGCGCCACTCTTTCTATAGAATCCACCTCCCTTTGTCAGGAGGAATCCGCTGTTTCGAAGCTGCGCTGCTGCCATCTGGGGTAGTACGATGTAGCGTGAGCAGCATTCCGGGTGAACGATAAATTTTTGACGACTTGACATTGCTTTGAGTTAAGTTTTCATAAAACCAAATGAAAACTTAAATAAATCCAAAATGAAGGAGTGAAGAAAACACTCCTTTAAAAAATTGGAGTTTGTTTTCAATTAAATTAGAATAAATAAGCCTGGTAGAAGAGTCAATTCTATCTGGTAGCTCCATTTTAAAATATCCAGTCGGTCAGAAAAAACTAACATGTAAATCAATCATTTCGTCCATTTTCTAAACTTTTTAATTTTTTCCAATTTTCTATATCTTTATATTAAATTTTATGCGCTTCTCGCTGGTCTGTATGCATGAAAGATTTTTTCGTTGTTACTTTAAACTATAATTATTGGATTTGGTTTAGTTGTTACATTTAATAAAAACTTTAGATCCAAAATTTAAATAGTTTCAGCCTAAGACAGTATAAAATGTTAAATTTTACTTTGAAATTTTGTACGGCTAGTGGTTCTATAAATTTAATTTTCAATGAAATTTCCCAAAAAAATTCAGATCATAAGCTCCGATAAAAGTACAAAACGTGATATAACCACTGAACGATGTCAATTGAATAGCATCAAAGTAAACTTAAATTGTGTAGTAATTCAAGGATTTTTTTTTTCATTTCAATCACCATCAAACATCCAAATCCGCCTTCCAGCTTTAAAGTTATTGCGCCTAATTGTATGCAGCTGCAGAAGGAAACCTTATAGAAAATAGTAAAAATTTATGTTTTTTCGAATTAAATATTCTAGCTTACTAATTATTGGGTCCTTCCCAAATTTTGATGGAATGTTAATTGACTTCTCTTTTAACAAACTGCAATTGAAAATGTGCATTTGGCTTAAGTTTTCATTCAAAAATATTTGAAATACTCAGAAGGGTTTTTGGAGTAGTAAAAAATTGACCTGTTTAGATGTCGATTTGCGATGCATCACGGCACTTACACATTTTTTTCTATAGCTCAAAATAATCTCTGAACCTTCTACTTAAAATTTGTATCCATCATTTTTTGAAAATCCTAACCAAATAAGAGAAAATAATGATTTATTACAAGCAAGTATTTCCACCTGTTTGTTTACATTTTTTGCACGCACACGATCTGTCAAAAATTAGCTTCGAAATCGCGAATTGAAGCTGTTGCTTGTCATACAACTATAAGGGGTAAGGACTTATGTGTTGTCAGTTTGTACTGGCCTCAGAGAGTTGCAGTTAACCAAAGCCACCTAGAGGACCTGTGCTCAGTGCTACCTGAACCAAGGTTGATCCTGGGTGACTTTAATTCACATGGGACTGTCTGGGGGGAGCAAACTGACGATAGTCGTTCTACTCTTATCTATGACATTTGCGACAGTTTCAATTTAACAGTTTTGAACACGGGTGATAAAACACGGGTACCTAAACCTCCTGCTAGACAAAGTGCAATTGACCTCTCACTCTGCTCAAACTCACTATCATTGGATTGCCAGTGGAAGGTAATCCCTGATCCCAATGGTAGTGATCACCTGCCTATCAAAATTACAATCACCAATGGGGTGAACGCTTCAAATTCAACAAATATGGTATATGACCTCACAAGACACATCGACTGGAAAAAGTACTCGGACGCAATTGTTTCAGCCATCCATTCTGTGGAAGTGTTACCTCCGTTGGAGGAATATACCTTCCTTGCTTGCTTGATCCATGATAGTGCAGTTAAATCTCAAACGAAACCCATCCCAGATCCATCTGTTCGCCGAAGGCCTCCCAATCCATGGTGGGACAGTCAGTGTACTAAACTTTACGTGGAGAAATCGAATGCTTTTAAAGTTTTTCGGAAACACGGAACCCTGGATAACTTCAACGCTTATTTTTCTCTTGAGCAGCAATTTAAAAACTTGATCAAGGGGAAAAAACGTGCGCATTGGCGTAATTTTGTGGGAGGTTTGTCGCGGGAAACATCCTTAAGCACTTTGTGGAATGTGGCACGCAGCATGCGTAATCGTTCTCACACGAACGAAAGTGAAGAACATTCGCATAAATGGATTTTCAATTTCGCACGGAAAATCTGTCCAGATTCCACACCAGTGCAAAAAATCATCCGAACAGATGCGATCTGGATTCCAGCTTTTCAATGATGGAACTCTCACTTGCTCTCCTCTCTTGTAACAATTCAGCTCCGGGAGTTGATAAAATCAAATTTAACTTGTTGAAAAACCTTCCGGATGCCGCCAAATTTCGCTTGTTGAATTTATTTAATCAATTCTTGGAGCATAACATTGTTCCCGAAGATTGGAGACAAGTGAGAGTTATTGCCATCCAAAAGCCTGGGAAACCAGCTTCCGATTTTAATTCGTACCGTCCAATAGCGATGTTGTCTTGCATTCGGAAATTGATGGAGAAAATGATTTTGTTCCGATTGGATAAATGGGTGGAAACAAATGGTCTCCTTTCAGATACTCAATTTGGGTTTCGAAGGGGCAAAGGGACAAACGATTGTCTTGCTTTGCTGTCTTCAGAGATACAAATGGCGTACGCAAAACGTGAGCAAATGGCTTCGGTGTTTCTAGACATAAAGGGAGCTTTTGATGCAGTCTCAATAGAGGTTTTGTCTGACAAGTTGCACTCCCGGGGTCTGCCTCCCCTATTGAACAACATCTTATACAGCTTGCTTTGTGAGAAACATCTGAACTTTGCTCACGGAGATATTTCAATTAGAAGGACCTCTTACATGGGCCTCCCGCAAGGTTCATGTTTGAGTCCTCTTTTGTACAACTTTTACGTAAGTGACATCGACAGTTGTATCTCCGAAGGTTGCACACTAAGACAACTTGCAGATGACGGTGTAGTGTCTGTCACAGGATCTACTGAGTCTCATCTGCACAGACCTTTACAAGATACTTTAGACAGATTGTCAACCTGGGCTTTGGGGCTTGGGATTGAGTTTTCTCCACAGAAAACGGAGATGGTTGTTTTCTCTAAGAAGCGTAGACCTGCTCAACCTAATCTTCATCTCCTAGGCAGAACGATCACTCAATCGAGGTGTTTTAAGTATCTTGGGGTTTGGTTTGATTCCAAATGTACCTGGAGAGCCCACATTGAGTATCTGAAAGGAAAATGCCAACAAAGAATCAATTTTCTCCGATCAATCACTGGCACTTGGTGGGGAGCTCACCCAGAAGATCTTTTAAAATTGTATCGAACAACAATTCTCTCAGTTATGGAATATGGTAGCTTCTGTTTCCAGTCAGCTGCTAAAACTCATCTCATCAAACTCGAGCGTATCCAATATCGTTGTCTCCGCATCGCTTTGGGCTGTATGCCTTCTACGCATAATATGAGTCTTGAAGTTTTGGCAGGCATACTCCCACTAAAAGATCGATTCAATTTGTTATCACTCCGGTTCCTCATCAGGTGTGAGGTCATGAACCCATTGGTGACCGCAAATTTTGAAAGGCTTCTTGAGCAAAATCTTCAAACCAGATTTATGTCTATATACCATGTCTTCATGTCCATGCAGGTTAATCCTTCTTCATATTCTCCAACTCGTGTTTACATCCCAGACTACGACAACTCTTCTGTCCAGTTTGATTTGTCTATGCAGCAAGAAATTCGTGGAATTCCTGATTCGCACCGTCTTCTTCTGATTCCAAGAATTTTCGATGCTAAATATAGACACGTCGATGCTGACAAAATGTACTTTACAGATGGGTCGCTTATAGAGGAATCAACGGGATTTGGAGTTTTTAACGAAATAGCTACTGCCTCATATAACCTCCATCCACCATGCTCGGTATACATCGCAGAATTCGGAGCCATTTACTGGGCGTTGGACAGCGTCGTTTCAAGGCCAGTAGGACACTACTATATTATAACGGACAGCCTCAGTTCTGTTGAAGCAATCCGTTCAATAAGACCAGGAAAGAACTCGCCGTATTTCCTCGGGAAGATACGGGAGACTCTGAGTGCTTTATCAAGACGTTGCTTTGCCATCACCTTCGTTTGGGTCCCCTCACATTGCTCGATATTGGGTAATGAGAGGGCGGACTCTCTGGCAAAGGTGGGGGCGATGGAAGGCGTCACATATCACCGTGAAATCGTCTTCAACGAATTTTACTTCATAGTTCGAAGGAACTCTCTTGTCAACTGGCAGCGCAAATGGGACGAGGATGAGTTGGGTCGATGGCTCCACTCGATTATCCCAAAGGTAAGCCTCAAACCCTGGTTTAATAGATTGGACCTGAGTCGAGATTTTATTCGTATATTTTCCCGTCTCATGTCCAATCATTATTCCTTAGACGCGGTACTCTATCGTTTGAATATTGCTAGCAGCAATTTGTGTAGTTGCGGCCAAGGTTACCACGACATCGAGCATATTGTTTGGTCGTGCGAGGTCCATCTTGTCGCTAGAACGAATTTGATAGACTCCCTTCGGGCCCGAGGAAAACCACCCTATGTTCCAGTGAGAGATGTGCTGGGTGTGAGAGACTTGGACTACATGTTCGAAATATATCTTTTCCTAAAAGCTATTGATCTTCGTCTATAATTTCTCCTTATTTTCATATTTCCCTATCTATCTTCTTTTTTCTTTAAAAATGAACTAGATATAAGCACACAATTGTTATCAAACAAAACGAGTTTGGCTCCTTAAAGCCTAAAGGTATGAGCCGTTTCAAATAAAGAATTTACAAAAAAAAAAAACAGCCGAAATCCTTCAGTGTACAACTGTGCAAAGTATGTTGGTAAAGGGTCATCAACTTAAAAAAAACTGCTTATTTAATTTTAAATAACTTTATCAAACTAGGATATTTTAAAGTATGCAAAAAAAACATCAGATAGGATTTCAAAAATCCAAAATCTAATAATTGTGCAACTTCAACCTCGGAATAATGTTCATGCTGGTAAGCTCCTGGAAGAGCAGTTTGCAAGCGTATGGCATCGAGATTTTGGATACGCTGGCACTGGACCGGCAGTTGTGGCACCAAGACGAGTAAGCTAAACGGCCGCACACGTTGCACACATCCACGTCGAAAGCATCGGAAGAAATCATCAACCGTTCCATAATGAGCATCGAAGCGCCGTAGGAAATCAGACAGTCCCGTTCCATCTCTCCAAGACGAAGGCCACCCTCACGGCTACGTCCCTGCGTAGGTTGACGTGTCAGTACGGCCCGAGGTCCCCGAGCACGGGCGTGCATTTTATCCTGTACCATGTGCTTGAGCTTCTGATAGTACACCGGACCGGAATAGATGTAAACTTCCAGCGGTTCCCCGGTTATTCCCGAATAAAAGACGTCCTTTCCGAGGTAGTTGAAACCGTTTTTGAAAAGTTCATCTTGAAGGTCCGAACATTTCGAACCACCGAAGGCCGTTCCGTAGTGAAACTTGCCTTCGAGTACTCCTGCCTTGCTACCGAGCAGTTCTAACGTTTTGCCAACCGTCATACGGGAGGGAAAACCGTGAGGGTTCATCACCATGTCCGGTGACATTCCGTAATCGTTGAAGGGTAGATCTTCTTGGTCTACAATCAAACCGGTGACACCTTTTTGCCCATGCCGGGAGCTAAATTTGTCTCCGATTTCCGGGCGACGGGTTTGACGCAGCAGAATTTTCACCAGGAATTCTTCCTC
Organism: Uranotaenia lowii; assembly: GCF_029784155.1. Taxonomy (NCBI): domain Eukaryota; kingdom Metazoa; phylum Arthropoda; class Insecta; order Diptera; family Culicidae; genus Uranotaenia; species Uranotaenia lowii. Next base: position 45,881,922 of record NC_073692.1, on the reverse strand, counting down.
ATTGTTAGTTGATACCATGACCTTTTCAATGTAGCTTGGTTCAGTGCCTTTATAGGTGATCGGAACAGGGCTGTAGGTGATAGGTTGTTGACCTGCTTCTTTTTGCTCGATCGGATTGGTAGATTTAACCGCTGGCATCTCTTTGTTGACCATGGTTTGTTTTGATAGAACCTTCTCTCCCGGCGAAACTATTCCATCCGTGTCCAGGCATTCATGTTTGAAGATTATCTTATTGGTCAAAGAATCCTTTAGCGGACCCATTATACGATCGAATGTTTGATTGCTGTATCGTTTTATGGTACATTTACTATTTTTATACACCAAACATCTACCGTAACCTCTATCGATTGAAGCTTTGTTCAGAATCAAGGCATCTTCGATATCGTACCCGGAATAGCTCATCACGGCTACAGTGGCGTTTTGGCCAGCCGGCAACTTGTCAAAGTTGGTAAGTTCAATAGTTTTTGAGCGTACCATCGGGCTTTGCGGATAGACGACGTTATACATCAACGTGTCGATGCGATTTTTCTGATTGTACCCAATAGCGCCCATCGCTTGTTTACCCATAGCACATTGGTACGTGTTGCGGGGACTTTGATTATGATGCGGATATGGAACCAATCCTGCACAAATTCCTAGCAATGTAAATGGTTCAATTTCCAGATGTGTAGTTTTCTCCGGATCAATGTCCATCTCTTGATAAGCAATAAAGGAATCATTTTCCTCATTCACATCTAGATACTCGATCAAACCATCGTGAAGGAAATCGTCAAACTTTCTCAGACCAACTTTCAACTGTTCGATATGCTCCTGTAATACGAGAGGTCTTCCATTCTGGACGATAATATAAGGTCGACACAACCGTCCTCCATCCGTATGAATGTAAACACAGCGTTGTGAAAACGACGTATGGATCGATACAAAAGCACCGATCAAACCTCGCCGACGCATCATCCGAAATACTTCCACCAACCTTTTGTAGCCAATAGTGACTCCCAAAATATTACCATTGATGAACACCATGAATACTTTCGGATTATTGATGGTTTCACCGCCCAACAAACGAATGTCCTCTACTCCAGAATTGTAAGCCAACCGAATGACCGGTTCTTCGTCGACCTCCGTGGTGATATGCGTCATCAACGCCAAATTCTTTACCAATCCACAGGCCTCTCCTTCAGGCGTGTCCGAGGGACATAACATTCCCCACTGACTTGGTTGCAACGATCGTGGTCCTGATACTTTTCTAGTTTTCTCGAACTGAGAGTTGACTCTCGTCATCATGCCTAGCGCTGAAATATAGCTCAACCGGGACAAAACCTGCGTGACTCCTGCACGTTCCATCTTGAAACGTTTGATAGTCCAATTACCGGTTGAAATGGCCGTTTCCAGTCCCGTTGAGATTAGCGCTGCTCGCATGTGTTTCACGATATCGAACTGAGCCGCCTTAATTTTGGGAATATTCTTGTCAGCAATCATTTTCAGCTCCCAGTTGAAACGCTTGAACAGATCCTCGAACATCAGAGACAGCAGGGAACCGGCCAGTTCCAGCCGTTTGTTACCATAATAATCACGATCGTCGACGGCCGATTTGTCCAACTCGGCTGCCATCACTCGACGAATCATCAGGGCCACGTAAATTGCCTTCACCTAGTTAGAAAGTCAAAAATCAATTTTAACCAACCTTTTATACGATGAACAAACGGCGCTTTACCTGAAAATTGAAATTGTTCACAGGAACGTGAGCCAGGATGGTCGTCGCTAGAAGGTCCCTTGCCTCGTCAGCGGTAGTCTTGTATTTGGTTGCTGCCGTGGTGAACCGTTTGGCAATCAGCTTGGAGCCCATATACTCCAAGGCGCGCTGCTGGGTGTACACCTTATGGTTAGCGGCCTCCAAAAGCGACGGAGCAAACCGTTTCTGTGTTTCAATGTCGATACCCACGAGCTGCATGATTTCCTGGTCCGAAGCTATTCCCATGGCTTTGAAAATAATTGCCACCGGAATTTCCTCAGTCATCGAGTTGTGCTTCAAATAATATTTTGCATGCTTTGCAAGCAAAATTGTCCTGGATTTTTTCTCATGAGTGGAACTGGTCACTTGGCATTGGATAACGTTGTTGTAATCCTCAGTTATCATTTTGTTCCAAGAAACTTGTTCCTGTATAAGAATAACTTTCTCCGTTCCACGGATTACAAAGTAACCGCCAGGATCAAGCGGACATTCGTTTACCTTAGATAACTCATACTCGGATTTACCAGACAAAACACAATTCGAGGAACGCAGCATGATTGGCATCCGACCAATCAGTAGATTATTCCGAACAACCCTTTGGGTTCCTCGAGTGTACTCAATGTCCACCGTTATCGGAGCTGCGTATGTCATATCCCGCAGCCGACACTCGTGGGGCGTCGTAGATTTGGTATTGTTGAACCCTTCCTCCACATCCGGCATACCGATGCTGACATTCAAGTACTTCAGATAGAAGCACGGGTCGGCATCACTTTTAACCTCATCGTTTGCCCGGACGATGTTCTTAATGTCGACATTGATAAAATAGTTAAAAGAATCAATATGTTGCTTTACCAAACCCTTGATTTGGAGAAAAGCCGGCACTAGTTTCCATTTATCCTGGAAAATGATGCAATGTTATGAGTTTGAACCTAATCTAAAAAAATTTGAAAACATACCTCCAAAGCCTTCTGAACTTTCTTGTGTTTCTTGCCGTCGAAGTCCCAGGACTTCTCCGCGAGGACCATGGTTAGAGAATGATTTCCCCTTTAGTTAACACACCACACAATTAAAGAACGTTTTAAACTTTCTCTTTGCGACGGAGTTTATCACCAAAAATTTAAATCGAATGAAAAAAACGTGCGATCCGATTTGCACCGGTGCGTGCTTTTGCGGTGAATGTTTTGATGCAAAAGTTGCCTTGACAGCCTTCTGGTCGTACCGCTGTAAACAAAACGTACACTTTGAGCGGATACACTTACAGCATTTTTTATCCGGTACACACACTCCTCGAGCGGGCAAATGGAAAACAGTGCAGGCATGCAGTGGGTGGGGAAAGGGTGGAAAATTGTTTGTTTTTAGTGCGCCCTCAAAAATATTAAGGCGTTTCACATTGACTCTTCCAATATGTATTTCTGATTTATCAAGATTGATTAGGATTTTGAATTCTCATTCAGAGTTCAAAATGTATGTATGACTTTGGTGTTTTTGGCCGAGAGTTTCATACTCTATATAACCACTTTTCTTCTTTTTCTAGTTAGTTATTTCGAAGACACGGTGTGTCGATATTGAACATTTTTTTCAAATAATGAATCGTGCTTTTTCCAAAAAGCTGAGAGCTTCTTTAATTTTGTCTTCGTTAAAATCTTTTATCAACTCGAAAAGATTGGAATATGTTTCCCAATCATAGTGGTTTCGTATGTGGTTATATTGTATGCAATTAAATAGGGCATGTTCTGTCGTGAAATTTACTGAGCACATTTCGCATTGTTTCGTGTCACGGATACGCATTAGGCCAAGGTAATATGGCGAATAGTCATGTCCACTTAGTAGCCTATTTGTCGTGCGGATTTGTGTGTTGCTCAATTCAGAATTGTAATACCATGGCTTTAAATTAAAGTGGTTTTGAAATTGGTAGAATTTCAAACCCTTCTGTTTATTTTCTGCTATGTCTCTGTACCATTCGTTAGTAGACGTTATGTATTGATTTTTGAAGCGCCTGATAGCGTCGTCTAGCCGAAATTTGTTTTCTAATATAGCCGGACAATCCAGGCCATGTTTGGCTAGTTGGTCAGCATTCTCATTCCCAATAATTCCAACATGTGAAGGTATCCATTGAATTGTTGTGCGTTTCTCTGTTGCTAGGTTACATATATCATAAGTAACTTTATCAAATATTTGATTTTTTTTATCTCTTTTCAGGATTTTACAAGCCGCTTGTGAGTCAGTAAAGATGACTGCTCCCAGGGAATTTTGATTGGGTATTTGTTCGAGTGCTACCCTTATTGCTAGGAGTTCTGCTGACGTAATGCTCACTTCCTGCGCCAGCGCTAGACTTATTCTTTGATTTGATGAATCATCAAAGATCCCAAGTCCGCATTTCGATCCCATTTTTGACGCGTCTGTATACCATTTATCTTGTAGAGGATATTTGGTTCGTATCATTTCTTGAGCAAGTGATTTCATTATTGTCGGGGATGTTATATTTTTCTTCATAGAAGATCCTATTATATGATCTTCAACCGTAATTTTCATTCTGCTACAAGGCCGTGTCTGTAGGTAAAGCTTTTGAAAATCGTCGAAATTTTTAATGTATACTTTTTCTATGTATGTGTACTGTGATTCTTTCTTTAGAGAGTGTATATTTATTGAATGTAACTGTTGAGCAATTAAATCATTTTTATAAATATGTTGAGCAATTCTTTTTTTTGCGAAAAGTTCACGTTTGAACAAAAGAGGTCCTTCTCCACTCAATGCTGCTAACGTGTTTATCGGTGTTGTCCTCGTACATCCTGTTGCTATGCGTAAACCTTGTCTATTAATCGTCTCAAGCATATCACTGTATCGTTTCGATGTGTTTCCGTATAAAATAGATCCATAATTTAAGAAGTTTCCGTAAAGGGCTTTGTGATACATCATCATCACCTTAGGTGTTCCTCCGTGTTTGATTCCTCCTATCATTTTCAACATGTTTTGTCTTTGGATGAAAGTCTGTTTTAATGTTCTGATATGGATTCCATATCGAAGAGTTTGATCTAGGGTTATACCCAAATATTTGTAGCTGGTCACTGTTTCTAGCGTTTCTCCATTTAAAGAAAGAGGGAGTATTTTGTTCGTGGTTTTGAAAATCATTGATTTCGTTTTGGAGCTATTGAGTGTTAACCCTAGTTCTGCAGCTTTCGTTGAAAAATTGTTAATTTCTGTTTGCATTTTTCCAATTGCTTTTTCAAGACTTTTTGCTCTAACAATTTTCAGAAAATCATCTGCAAATTGAAGAGTGATATCATCTGTTTCAGTGTTTGTGTTATGAAGTGCAGCAGTGTAAATGTTGAAGAGTACAGGCGATAATACATCTCCCTGAGGTACTCCACAACTTGTAATGTGTTCTACAGTTCCTTGGTCAGTATGGATTATCATTTTTCTGTTTGCCAGAAAGTTGTAAATCCATGTGACGGTATCTCGTTTGAATCCATAATCAAGCATAATAATCTTAAGTTTGTCGATGTTTACACAGTTGAATGCATTGGAGAAATCGAAGAAAACTCCTATGGTTGTAAAACCTTCTCTTTTGGCGGTCATTATGTAATTTGTCTCAAAAGTCACACAATGTTCAGTTGACATTCCTTTCCGGAATCCGAATGATTGGTCAGGTAGTATGTTGTTGTTTGAGCAAGTGAGTTGGATATCTTTCAATACTGATGCATTCAGTGTTTTTACAATGGTGGGAAGTAGAGCTATAGGTCTACTGGATCCTATATCTTCTGGGGGTTTGTTTGGTTTTAAAATGGGTATAATTTTAATCTCCTTCAATTGTTCATCTAATGTTGCCTTTCGCCACATTTGATTCAATATTTCTAATAATTTAGTAACAGTAACCAAATCCAGGTTTTTCAATGTATAATAGTTAATATTGTCTGTTCCCGGAGATGAACGAGAAGGCTTGTTTTTTATAAAATCATTCCAAGATTCAAGATCTATTATGTTTGTTCTTGTGTTCAATTCAGGTGGTAATGGTTGTTTAAATTCTGGTAATCCAAAGTTTTTAACAAGAAATTTTTCTGCCGTGTCTTTCTCATGGAGAATGGGATTATTTCTGGGGTTTTCAATAGGACTTAGTCTTAACCGTTTTACTAAGTTCCAATTTTCTTTAATGTTCCGTGGATCGATTGAACTAGACAGTTCTAGCATTTTATCTTTAATGTGTTTTATTTTAATTTTTTTAAATTTTGCTGTTGCTTTTTTCCATTCTATCAGATTTCCTGTGCTACTAGTTCTATTATAATTTCTCAGCGCTTCCTGTTTAGCCTCATACAGTAAGGAGAGTTCATCGTTCCAATAATACTTCGGGGTATGAACACTGAGCTTTCTATGCTTTTTACGAATTTCATTAGATAATGTGATAAAATCCTGAAATTCTTCAATTTCCCAATGTTTTATTTGAGAAATTTCTTCAGCAATTTTTATACGGTCAAAATAGAACTTTTTTTTTGGTTTGTAGCTTAGTTGTAGTTGTATTTTCAACATAAGGTGTCCACTTCCACCGAAACTCTTTCCCAGTACTTCCCATTTTGCATTATCAAATAAATTTGAAGTGCACATTGACAAGTCAATAGCACTAGGTCTTTGATTAACGTTAGACGGCATATATGTTAAGTCTCCAGTGTTCATAAACAGTAAATTGGAATTTGTAATTAGATCATAAACCAAATTACCTTTGTTGTTTGTTTCTGAGCATCCCCACAACTCATTATGACTATTAAAATCTCCTCCTATAAACACTTTTGGGTAGTTAGATATTTCATTTAATAGTATTGGTATATATGTTTCAAGTTCTTGTATAGTGATTCTTGGATTTATGTAAATTGTTACAAGAACCAGGTCGATTGGATGTATTTTTATCCCCAGAGTTTCAAAATTCATGGTTGAGTTGAGTGTGATCTTTTTGAAAGATAAGTCCGAACGCAAATAAATGCCTACTCCTCCAAAACCATCGGATCTCGGTGCTAGTATACGGTGATATCCTTGGATATTCCACCGTTCAGTTAACATTTGATCTGGTTTTACCCAAATCTCCGATAATAGTGCTGCGTCATATTTTCCAGAAAAAATTTCATGTGTAAGTTCATTTTTGTTTGTTTTTAAGCTCTGAATATTTGCTTGTAATATGTTGAACATGTTTCCTATATAAAAGTGTTTCCAGTCCACTCACCTGCTTTTTTCAACTCACCCATGATTTGAGCGGATAGTTCCTCTCCTGGTGTACCGTGAGGTTTTAAAATTTCTACTAATTTTGTGCTAATTTCTTCCATAACTCTATTCCATTGTGTTTGTGTTTGCTTCTTGATTGTCTCTTCTAAATGTTTCTTCAGTTTTTCCATTTCTCCTGTTCTGTACTCATTGCTCAAACCGTTTCCTATGTTTTCTTCCTTTTCTTCTTCCATTCTGCGTTTCTTTACAAACTCCTTCTGCGTCAGACTCGATGCTCCTGTTGTAAAATCTGCTCCTTCTTTTCCTTTATTTTGTCGGCTGTTTATCGGTGTATTGTTCCGTGTTTTTGGTACTTGTTGATAAGATTTTGTTGTCCTTGTTGTAATGTTGGCATACGATTCTGCCGGTGTTGGATACTCTTCAGCGTTTCTTAAAACATCGAACTGGTTTTCTGTTGGTAGTTGATACGATTGTCTTGCTTCTTGATACGTCATGCTTTTCTTTGCCATGGTTGCTTGGATATCGCTTTCTTTCTTCCATCTTGGACATGATTTATCCGTCGTTTTGTGTTCGTTGCTCTCACAGTAAAAACATTTTATTTTTTTGCAATTTTTGTCTACCGGATGTTCCTCTGAACAACTAGGACATTTTTCAACATTTGCTTTGCAGTTTTTTGATAGGTGGTTGTACCTTAGGCACTTGTAGCAGATTACGGGCTTCCTGATGTATGGTTGTATTCTGAAAATAGCAGAAAAAATACTTATGTAAGTGGGAAGAATATTGCTCCTGAATACCACCCCCATTTTGTGCGTTGGCTCTTTTTTCCATCCTTGAAACGACTCATCCTGAACACTGATTCAATTTCTATGTGGCTTTGGATGTTATCTTTTATTCCATCATCCATGTCTATGGGAATCCCCGAAATCACACCAGTCATTGTCACGAATTGTTTCGGAATGTATGCCTTGAAGTTCTTCAGTTGAAGATTTTTGCATGCAGCTAGACGGTTTGCATCTCTCCAGTTTCCTACGTATACCGTCACCTTATTCCTACCAGTCTTTCGGATGTCCTCGATTGATTTATCGAAACCATTCTGATGTAGGATTTCTCCAATTTTCAAGCGATTGAGTGTCTTCGTTTTCTCAATATCTGTGTTTTCTATTTGTACTCTGTATGGTCGTCCATCACTTGGTTTGTACTCGTAGTTTTTAAAGGTTTTTGTTGCTCTTTCCTGTCCATGCCTTTCTGTAGTCCTATTTGTGTTTAAATAATTGTTGTCCTGGTTCCTGTTTGCTGATTGTTGTAACTCGGTACATTCCATAGAATCATCTCGTAATGCTGATTCATTCCCAGTTTGAAGGTTAGGGGGCCTTGTAATTTTAGATGCTGCTCCATCAGGAGCAGCATCTGCGAAGCTCATCGTTCTTCTTCCGCTGGTTCACTTCTCAATGCTGACTATTTTTGCACTCTACACTAAACACGTTAAAATAACACCATTTAGCGACGGTACAAACGACAAAACTGTTAAAATTTTCAAAATATTTTTCTTCAATAAATAAAAATCGGCCTTCCGTGTCGAAATCAAAACACCGTTTTCAGAGTTCAAAATATTACACAAATAGGTACCTACTTCTCTACATTTACTCGAGTAAATCTCGATGATCATCCTGAAATCAATTTCTATTAGCTTTAAATCGCAGACACCAGATACCCAGACTGACCACTGAAGGCTGATTTTGGCGCTTGTTCCGCAGCGCTATCTACGGGTTATCGTGAAACTAACGGCCACATACACAAAAGGAAAAATCTCGATATATCACACACATATTTGCATTGTGCTATTCGTTTTTTTTACATCGCGATGAACACGGTCGTTTTTGATTACCTACTTTTGATAGAAAAAAAATAACACTATATATTTCGAAAACCACTGAAGAATCGTTTTTGAATTGGAGTGCATTAACCCAATGTGGTTAGAATTCAACCATAAAGCTTATAAAAAATACATCGACTTCATCAGAAATGAAAGTTGTATGAAAACTTGAGATTTTCTGCACCACTTCCTTATTGCGTTGTGGTTGAAAAATAACCATTTTATGAAATCTTTGAATTCATTTGTGGAAATCACTTTGAACTGCTAGATTTCGTTAACCCCGAAACCTCCGTCAAGGGTAAGTTCAAGTTTCCCGAGTAGAAAAATATTGTGACAAACAACACAACCCAATTATTTGTAAATAGTTATAAAACGATCTAGGACTTGTTGAAAAAACGACAAATGATATCGTTTAAACATTCCACTGATTGAATATTGCAAAACTACAGTATATTGAGTGTGTTTAGAATTATTAAATCAGTTGAATGAACGAAATTCTTACAAAATGTTGTTGAACAATCTGATTCAGTTAGAGTTTCTAAAAAACCCTTCACCTAGCCGAATTGCCGCATTTATAGAGGTTTACAAAAACTGAATAAAACAAAAGAAGAGGTGATATTTACAAAATTTGTAAGCAATGTTCTGTTAACAGATGAAGCACGATGAAGCTTAATGATAATCGCAACAACGAAATATACCGTTAAGTCACCATCTACAAAAAAAAAACCGGTGTGAGATTTTTATTTACTTTTTTCTCCAATAAATCCTAAAACTTTCTTTTCTTTGAAAAATTTAGTCACATTCGAGAAATGTCTTCTTTTCAAAATATCTAACTAAACTTGAATATCAAACTAGCCCTTTCACCGCCCACTGGAAGAGGCAGTTGTGAAAAAAATATTTTTGGCTTCGAGATGATGCATTTTCCAGCAAATTTAGTACAATTTCTAAAGCCTAGTCCACACTCGGCAACTTTACTGCGATTTCGGTTGCTGAGACTTTGTTTATGTTTTCATTTTTAACTAGACGAAGAGATGCATGTCTCAAGTCTCCCGACAAGTATGGGAGACTTTCAGCAACCAGCATGTAAACATAAACAAGTCTCATCAACCGAAATCGCAGTTCATGTTGCCTAGTGTGGACTAGGCTTAACAAAGTGCGTTGGTTGAAATAATGATGATTCTTGACAAACAATCTCAATGATCTGAGTCTGTTTAGTAAGAATCCCGCATAAATGGAGATTATAACCCGACGATTTCTTAAATCATCAAACGACGATTTGATGAAGAGTAAAAAAACGTTTAGCAAACGATCATAGAAATTGTAAAATCCATTGCCTGAATCGTGAATTCCGAAATGATTGTATTTTAAATATGTTGTTAGGTTATGTAACTGTTAAAAACTGTTAAAACAGTTGTATGAAAAAACTTTTCTGCAAACTGTATGTTAATGGTTTACGAAACGCTATTCTTAATAGTATGCTGCATATCGAACTATTATGGTTATTGTTGCAATTGGAAGCGATAAAACGGTTCTATACAACGTGCTTCCGATGATTTGCTCACGATAATCAGAACTGTGTTACGCTTTAAATAAATCGTAAGTTTTTAAAATACTGTTCGTAGCACAGTTGTTGAGATAACCCCCACTATTAATAACTGTTTAAAGACATTTATAGAAAAAGTCATCTGAAGGATCCGGATACGCTTGTGGTTAAGGTATTAAAATGTCATTAAATTCAGAGATATTTTTTATATATTTTTCACAATCACAAAATACAAAAATACATTTTCTCTAAAATATTGTTTTGGAAGCTTAATATCACTTAGGTTCCCTTAACCTAATCACTTTACATAATCCTCACTTATTTCGGGAATCCAAAATCCAGTGCGATAATGCCCAAAAAACGAATGTCCGGACGCGAAGAAATGGCATAGATGTTCGACAGCAAAGCAAATGGCCGTCACCGCCCGCAGTGTCAACGCCATGGCCTTCCGGAATTCGGACCAGAAGCAGATTAAATCGTTCCGCACCCTTTTTTCGGAGATGCGGCAAAGCGGAAAGACCATAACCTGAAAGAAAAAAAAATTCAATTTTGTTTTTTTATGAAATAAGTTTTTCCAAACAGTGGCCCGGTGTTTCCCCGCAGATTTGTTTACCTCGATAAAATTCTATCCTAATTTCCATGAATTCGAACGCTTGTAGTGTCTGGGAATTTACGCTACCGTAGCCGAGAGTCCACGCGGATGAAACTTCCGGTGCGCCAGTGTAGGCACTTACTGTTAGAACAGAAGATCCTATTTTTTCACGAAAGGTCGGACCGTGATCACCGTCGTTGAAAAACGATATCGAATCCGATGCTGATTGACCCAGAAGATCCGGAACAATCCCCGACGCGGTTGCAACAAAAAAATTGCAAATTTCGCGGAACGAAAGAAAACAAACTGGCCAGTGGTGCCAGATTGATTGAACTTTCAAGTTTTAATTTTTTGGTTCTAGATCAATTCATAAAAACAATTTTATACAACTAAAAGTTTGTGTTGTTTAGTTGATATCATGAATGCTGATTAGTGCCATTTGTGATAATTTTGTGTTTAACTGTCATACATGATTTTCAGCGTAGATTTAAATCTCGATCAAGATTTTGAAAAAGATAAAATCCCAGGGGTGGAAAACAGAAGAAAAAACAAAAAAAGCGCTCGAATATCAAATTGATCTGATCAAATCACCAACCAGTGAGCAGGCATCAAATTTTGTTCCATTAGAATGACCATTCTTAAAATTGTAAAATTAAAAGTCGTTGAGAGAGTTTTGAATTGGATAAGTTTACAAGTTTCACCAAACTGAGCATGCTATGAAACAACAGCTTTGTTGATTTTGTTTGGTTCCGGCACGAATTTTTATCATAAATGATTACAAATCTTTTCAAAAAGTGCTCATTTTTATGTTGAAAAGTAAAAAATGCTGCAGCAAAATTTCTATTTGCGTGACCTATTAAAATCTAATCGTATAGTTTCAATAACCTAATCGTGAAATTCATAATTTATTTCAAACTTACTTTTCAATGAATAATTAAGTTACAATACACATCATAGTATCCATCTGAAAATGAAATTTTAACCTTAAAATCTTTAGGGGTACTGACATTTTATTTAATAAGGAACACCTGGCATCTCTGCTCAACGTTCATCAGGTGTCAACATGTATGAACGCTTTTGGTAACGGTTCGAGATCAATTTTACGCTTAAAAAAAATGAAAACGAATCGTTCATATCCATTATTCACGTTATCTTATAACGTAATTTTTAACATGAACGTGAGAGTATAGTTTTAAACGTTTTCGAGCCAAAGTAAGATGAAATAGTAACGTTTACAGAAAACTTCACTTTTTCAACAACCGTTGATGTATCGTGATGTCTTTTTGAGATATGGTTTTTTCGTATGCGGGATAGCTTAGCTTTTCCTGTTCTGTTGTTAAGTTATTTTTTCATAATTATGTTTTTGGTTAAACTTGGAACCATTTTTTGAATGTCGCACGTGTAATTGATTTTATCCATGGGTAAAATAAAACAAACGTGAATTCGTCACATCAAAATCAAAACATTAAATGACATATTTGACATTCCATAAAACGACAAGAAAATAAAATTGACTTTCGTTTGCATCAAGATAGGACTGTTCTTTTACTATTCAGAATTCGTTTTGGTGGTGTGGAAAAGCATTGAAATCGATATATAAGTTTAGTTACAGCCAAATTATTTCTAATTTACTGGGCATCGGTTAAGGAACATTAAAATGACCCTTATCTATTCAAAATTAACGTTTTTTAAAGAATGGATTCATTTAGTAAATTAATTACTTTCGAAATATGGTTTTAACAAAACTTTGTATCAAAGAATTTGGTTGAATGTCAAAGGTGAAAAAAATTCGGAAACAAAGAGAAATGGATTTGAAACATACTTTTTGAAATATTCCAAATTCAGTGCAGTTTTTCAACCATTTTTATTTCGAATAAAAGATTTTTAAGTTGACATTTCTCACGCGCACTTGTTCTCGTGTACGGATTAAGATGGGGAAAAAAGTCTAAAAACATGGTCGCTTTTAAGGTTAATTTTCTAGTCCAGTCCAGAATTATGCCAAAATCTCGCGCGAGCATTCATTACGTCGTATGAAACAAAATGTAAACAAACAGTTTTATTACGAAAAATAAAACACAAATTTACTTAAACTAGTAGCAACTTCTTTCCATTTAGAATGTTTGTAGCCTGGGCAACATATTTTATATGTGAAATACAAATTTTAAAATTGTTTTGATAACTTTTGAAGCAAGTTTCTGTGAATTTTCTAGATATTTCATACGACGTAATGAAAGCTCACGCGAAATGGTCATTACAGTTGTTTTTTGACATTTCTCACGCACATTTGAGCATGAAAAAATACCCAGTCGACAAACACGGTCTGAGGATATTTTTCCAAAAAATTATACACGGTAAACAAAGCTACTCTATTCTGTATAAAATTTCATACAGTTTCAAGAAAAGTGTCTCCACGCACTTTTATGTTTAGGCGTTTTATTCAGAGCGTGTCTATAGAGCTTTTATACATTTGCGAGCTTTCGGCCGGTTAGTCAATTCTGTATATTTTGACATGGGGATGCCCATGCATTTTCAATTTTTCTTCAGAAAAGTTAATGAAATTTCTCAAAAAAATCATAAAAATTTATTTTGCGTAGCAATAAAATCTTTATTATTGTTCATAAAATATAAGACCAACCGTCGTGGTAGCGAAATATTGTATTTTAAATATTTTTTTTCGGCAGAAACTCAAACCTATATGGCTCAACTTGAAATTTCCATGACCTTCCGTATCGATTCACATTTCTGTTACCTTAAGGCCGGGAGGGAAATCAGAATCTGAAAAAAGAACTTATTTTTAATCTTTTGCAATAGCAGAATAGAATCAATTTGTATTGTAACAATTAATTATACTGGGAAACTAAGATTTTTATTTAACCGAAAATCTTGGGTAAAACTTTGTCGAATAGAAATTATAAATTTTGTCTGATTAGGAACAAACATGATTCATGAAATATTTTTGAGATACCTTTTCAAACAGTTCCGATGAACTGACCAGACCGAGACGGTTGCTCCCTCAAGCCGGTAGAATGGCAGAACCACAGACAAACAGACAGGACACTCTTTTTTCATTCTTCGCAAAACTAGCTGAGAAGCTAGGCAATGTCACCACCAGATAGCTCTGCTTCACTTTTTGCTTTGTTTTGCGGAAATCACAATTTTCCATCATGGTAGCCCTGTTTATTGTGATATATTTGTTTACTTACCCCTAACGACCAAAACATCTTCAAAACAAATATCCTTTGTGAAATGGAAAAGAAAGTAATTGAAAAGTGGATTTAAATCGGATGGCGATATTTGAATTTCCGGTTTCTAATCGAAACTTAAAAAACATGGGCTCCGATAAATTATAAAATACAGAAGATGTTCGTGAGATGTTAGTTGTTTCGGTAAGTAGTATCTAACGGTATCTTATTTTCGGAAATATAACATTTCCATACCGTTCTCAGGATTGATGAAGACAGGTGAATCAAATATACATAATATGTAGTTCGATCATTGAAGCCTAGAATCGTTGAGTTGTGCGCTGAGTTTTCCTGGAAAATCTGCATTCAGCTTACAGTGGACTCAAAAGTTATCTGCACCTCAAAATTGAAAATCCCTACCCTCCTGGACGAAACTTTTTGAAACGTTTGGCTCCCCGATCAGAAGTTGGGGGATATTTAAGCATTTTTTTTCCATTCCAGGCACTTTTCATATAATTTCCATAGTGATATCCTAATTCGTCAAGCCGAGTCCAACCAGAAGCATAACAAAAGCAATGAAGCTTCATCCTAAAATCGATGAATGAGTTTTGGAGATAAATATTTGAATATTCAGTTTGATCAACGATCTGAATACAGAAACCAGATATAAGATTTTTAGTTACAAATCAATTCACAGGATGCTTTTCACGGTCGAAGATAGAAGGTGTTATAAACAATTCGTGAAGTGTATATTGTCAGCTAATGAAGAAATCTCCTATAATAAATATTTTTTTAAATAAAAATTGTTACCATTATATTGTACCAAATCAGATTTTTACTATCAAGTGATGTTTCCTGTGTGGTTTTTGGTTGATTTGGAATTAAAATTTTTGAAAAATCGCTAAATACATTCAGAAGTTTCCAGAAGTTTCGCAAAATTGTCAGTTTCCAGTTTGATTTTTTGAACACGGAAGGTTGCTTACTTTTCCGTTTCCGAAGATGAATCAAAAGTTTCAACTGTTCTTCGTATAACTTGAAGCAATATTGTTTTGTAGGTCCGGAATATCAGATGGGAGATGGTTATAATATGCCAATGTCAACTTCAATCCTTGTAGAGGATCTCTGGATTCAATTACCATCACCATCACCATAATTATTACAATTCTTTTTTATTCTTTTCAATTTCCTTCCGCAAGCAGCAGTGAAGCTATTTCAGCCAAGTCTAAAAGATAAAAATCGTAATATTTTAATATTTTTAGTAGATGTAAATAACCGAATACTTTCTCCTGTAAATGATAAAACGGTTGTTAACGCTTCAAAACAAAACGCCAAATTGTCATAGGTGACCATGATCATTTTTATAAATCTAAATTGATTGGTAGGCAATGTCGGCAACAGATGGCAGTGTAATCGGCTTGCGAAAATTTGAACGGATTTTCCTCAGAGTGTCCTGTCTGTTTATCTGTGGCAGAACTTTTCGATGCACACCGATCGAAGATTCAACTGAGACGATGGCCGGATTGGCACTAAGAATATTTAAGGTCAGATCCAACATCTCTTGGTTCAGCTCGTTTCCCAGCTGTTTCTGCAGTATTAGTCCTGTACATGCGCTTTGCCTTCCTGTTCCTTTATCTTAAGAACCGTCTGTGCTGCAGTTAAAAAAAATCAGATAGGGAAAATAGCAATAAATTTCAAGCGTCTTGACACTTTGTTTAATGTTGTTTGACATACCTTTTCCTATGTTATTAACTTTTGCTGTTGCCGGATTCGGATGCCGTTTTCTGCTGTGACCTTTCCACTTTCTTCGGCGTAATCGAATCGGGAATGGTTCTGCGTGTGACATATCCTACTTCTCGGACGCGGAGACTGCTCCAGCCACTAAAAATGTAACATAGTTATAATAATGATTATTGTTCTTCAGAATTGAATTCTTCATTCTTACTCAATAAACCAGCCGTCCGGCGCCTGGCGGCCCATGCAGAGCGGGATTTGCCTTTTTCGATGTTTCCTGATGCACATTATCGGATAGCGGGTGATTTTTCTTCTACTAAACCCAATCTGAAATGAAACAAAAACAAACAAATTTTAACATCAACTCACCAATTTCCAAAGCCCAAATGACGAGAAGCGACAGATGATGATGATTTTACATCGAATTAACCGCAAATATCAAAAAAATGTTTGACTGTTACTCCATCATCATCAGAAAGCTCAAATGATTTTTCTTTTTTTCGCTTCGACATCCCTTCAAATAAAATTCCAACAACAGCAAACTTTTTATACAGAGCTGAATAATCGAGATTTAGTTCAAAACTGTATACTGGCAACCCAAAACTACTCAAAATTGCATTGGAGATATGCAAATTATGAACAACAACCGATTAGTTATGCTGAACGTATAACCGCAACGCATTTTATGAATAACTCAATTTTTCCGTGTAAGTTTTATTGAAACTAGCAGCATTATATCACGAACACTTCCAGCGGCAAATAGGATTAAAGATCTTATCAATGTTGAACTGGCAACTGTGCCCCGTTAATTTGTATCAGTGTAGAACGTTAAACGTCAAAGTGGTGAGACCACGTTTTTCACTCTTGTTTTGTACTTGCTATCGACAACAATTATAAATCGTTTTCTCTGTTAAAATCGCGTGTTCCGAGTTTTACTTTATCCGTAATTCCATCCGGGTTCTCTTCGTTCGAGCTTACGCAATCCTGTGCAGTGTCCACTCTGCCCACAGGTTATGGGCCCAGAGTAGCTCGCGAAAGTTAAGTGTTCCGGAGCGCGAAAGTTCGAGAAAACAGCGGATTTAATTTCGGTCGAAAAGGGTGCATTTGCAGCAGCAGTAGGAAGATGGACGCCGCCGTCGGAAAAGTGTCCAAGTTGAACAATAAAAATTGGCTCTCCTGGAAGTTTGGTATGGAGATGCTTCTAACTCGCGAAGAACTGTGGTATGTGATTGGTTCCCTGGAGCCGGAAGTTGTCCCTGTGCAGTGGAACAAAGACGATACAAAAGCACGGGCAACAATAGGGTTATGTATCGAGGAAAGTCAGTACAGTCTCGTACAAAACGCCGCGAGTGCTTATGATGTGTGGCATCGGCTAAGGAACCACCACGAGCGAGTTAGTGTTAGTTCGAAAGTTTCCCTACTGCGTAAATTGTGCAACCTCCAGTTGAGTGAGGGGGGTGATTTGGAAAAGCACCTCTTGGAAGTAGAGTGCCTTTTCGAGAAGCTGCAAAGTGCCGGGCAAGTGTTGGACGCATCGCTCCAAATCGCAATGATTTTGCGAGGCCTTCCGGACAGTTTTGATGCGTTGGTGACTGCACTCGAGAGTCGCCCGGAGGCCGAGTTGACAGTGGAACTTGTCAAGTCGAGGCTGCTAGATGAGTATCAGCGGCGGAAGGAGCGATCATGTGAATCCACCGAACAGGCACAGGCCTTGAAAAGTGCTGTGAGAAGTGGTGGTAGGAGTTTCCCGTCCCGGGATGTAGTGAAAAAGTGTTATCGCTGCGGGGGGGACCACTTGATGCGGAATTGCCAGCAGTGGAAGTCTGAGCAAAAGCAGAAAGATGAAAAGAAAAAGAATTTCGGGCCTAAAGCTAAATTAGCAAGTGTCGAGAGCGCGAGTGCGGTTCTTTTTCTTGTGGGTGATGACCAGTACCGTAGCTGGATCATCGATAGTGGCGCGAGCTGCCACATGACGAATGATAGAAGTGCATTCATTTCGTTGAACCCGAGTGTTTCACCGAATGTTGTGTTGGCCGATGGGTCCACTTTGAAATCGGCTGGTTGTGGTGACATTCAAGTGAATGGTGTTGATGCTAGTGGTGTGTCAGTGAACATAATCCTAAAGGAAGTGATTTATGTGCCATCGCTGAACAGTGGACTGCTCTCTGTGACGAAGCTTACCTCCAGGGGTTTTATTGTTGAGTTTGGGAAAACCCAGTGTGAAATTCGAGATATTTCGGGCAAAGTTATTGCTGTGGGGGGACGCTCTGGTAATTTGTATCACTTGGTGATCGCGGAGAAAGCGAACAATGTGAAGTGCAATCGTCACACAGAGCTATGTCAGCATCAATGGCACAGAAGATTCGGCCACCGTGAGCCTGCTGCTGTGGATAGAATCCATAGAGAAAAGTTGGGTGTAGGACTAAAAGTGATTGATTGTGGAATGCGGTCGACGTGTGAAAAGTGTTTAGAAGGAAAATTGGCCAGAGCGCCAATCCCGAAAGCAGCCGAACGCAAATCAACGAGGGTCCTTGATCTGGTGCACACGGATTTGTGTGGCCCAATGCAGACCCCAACTCCCGAAGGATGCAGGTACCTGATGACTGTTATAGATGACTACAGTCGTTTCCTTGTCGTCTATCTACTGAAGACGAAAGATGAGGCGGTCGAGCGCATGATGGAGTATGTCAGGTATGTAGAAAATCTGTTCAATAGAAAACCTTGTATCGTACGTTCTGATAGTGGAGGCGAATATTGTAATCGAAGACTCCAGAATTTCTTCGCCAAGGAGGGAATCAAGACACAGTATACCGCTGCCTATACTCCCCAACAGAACGGCGTCGCCGAACGACGCAACAGATATCTACAAGAGATGGCTCGGACGATGCTCCTCGATGCCGATTTGCCGAAAAAGTTTTGGGGTGAGGCGGTCGTAACCGCAGCATATTTACAGAACCGGTTGCCTTCCCGTTCTGTGGAAACGACCCCGTATGAGAGATGGTATGGCAGAAAGCCAACTTTGGGTCACTTGCGTGTTTTTGGATGCCCTGCGTGGGTACAGATACCCAGCGTTAAGCGTAGTAAGCTTGATAGTACAGCCGAAAAGATGATTTTCATCGGCTATGCGGAACAACAGAAAGCTTATCGGTTTTTGAATTTGACAACTGGTCAGGTGAAGATTAGTCGAGATGCGAAATTCCTCGAGATCCAGGAGGAGGTGGCTCCGACGAGTGCACCCGAAGAGATCGTCGTGGAGCAAGGCACCGATGTATTGATATTTCCGAGCAGAGCTTCGGGAAATGAGCAACCGATAGAAGAACCAGCGCGAGATGAAGATGTTTGTTCCGAGGGCAGTGACCAAAGTGAACTTGAACAGTATTTTGACCTTGACAGTACTCCAACGAATGCAGATCCCCTGGCCCTGAAGGAAGAACCGTTGAGCAGCGAATCTGTAGAAAAGCAGAATGGAACCCCGACACGGCGTACTCGTGGTAAACTGCCCGCTCGCATGTCAGACTATGTAGTGGGAGTTGCCGTGCAATCAGTTCAGGAACCAGCAACCTACAGTGAAGCAGTGAAGACTCTGGAATGCAAATTCTGGAAAACGGCGATGAATGATGAATTTCAGTCGCACATGAAGAACGGTACCTGGGAGTTGACCGACCTGCCAGCTGGGAAGAAAGTAGTTGGGAGTCGGTGGGTGTTTAAGGCCAAAGAGAATGAAGTCGGCGAGATAGTTCGCTTCAAGGCGCGCATTGTAGCGCAAGGCTACGTACAGCGATATGGAGAAGATTTTGACGAGGTTTTCGCTCCGGTTACGCGTCATGCAACATTGAGAACATTGCTTGCATTGGCTGGAAAAGAAAAGATGTTCTTGAAGCATCTGGATGTTAAAACAGCATATCTGTATGGCGACATCGATGAGGAAATATTTATGCGCCAACCAGCAGGATATGAAGTGAAGGGCCAGGAGGAGAAAGTTTGCCGGTTACGCCGAAGCATCTACGGATTGCGCCAATCCGCCCGATGCTGGAATAAGAAGCTTTCCGAAGTGTTGAAGAAGATCGGCTTTGTAGCCAGCTCCGCCGATCCGTGTTTGTTTGTAGCCGAACGAAATGGTACGAAGATCTATTTGGTGGTATATGTCGACGACTTCCTAGTCGGATGTTCGAGCGAGGAGGAGATCTTACGAGTCTACAATCAACTAAAGAAGAGTTTCGAGATCAATATGCTCGGAAATGCGAAGTTCTTCCTGGGCATGGAAATTGTCCGTGACGACGAAGGTGTGTACAGCCTCAGTGTAAAGAGATACATCGAAAAGCTGATTGCGAGGCTGGGCATGCAGGAATCGAAAAGCGCTAAGACACCGATGGACCAAGGCTATCTCAAGGATATCCTGAAGACTGAAGAGATCAAAGATTGCACTCTGTACAGAAGCGTTGTGGGTGCAATATTGTATATCTCGGTGTGCGCTAGGCCGGATATCGCTACAAGTGCTGGTATATTGGGCCGGAAGTTTAGCAACCCAACCGAAAGTGACTGGACGGCGGCTAAACGAGTGATTCGGTACTTAAAGTCCACCAAACACTGGCAGTTGAAACTTGGTGGAGGCGAGAAGAAGCTGGAAGCGTATTCCGACTCGGACTGGGCCGGAGATACGAGCACGAGAAAGTCTACGACTGGTTTTGTTGTGTTTTACTGTGGAGCACCAGTTTCGTGGGCTAGCCGAAGACAAGATTGTGTCAGCTTGTCGACCATGGAGGCCGAGTACGTTGCGCTGGGAGAGACATGTCAAGACGTAATTTGGATGCGTCGACTCCTGGAAGACATGGGTGACAAGCAAGCGGCGCCGACAGTCGTAAACGAGGACAACCAGGGCTGTCTGTGCTTTGTTCGATCTGAGAGGACTTCGAAGAGATCGAAACACATCGAGACGAAGGAGTGTTTCATCAGGGATCTGTGCGAGAAGGGGACAATTGACCTGGTGTATTGTCCAAGCGATTCCATGAGAGCAGACATCCTGACGAAGCCGCTCGGGGCGATGAAGCATCGCCGGTTCTCCGAACTTCTCGGACTTTCCGGGATACACGGTTCCACAGTTGAGGAGGAGTGTTGAACTGGCAACTGTGCCCCGTTAATTTGTATCAGTGTAGAACGTTAAACGTCAAAGTGGTGAGACCACGTTTTTCACTCTTGTTTTGTACTTGCTATCGACAACAATTATAAATCGTTTTCTCTGTTAAAACCGCGTGTTCCGAGTTTTACTTTATCCGTAATTCCATCCGGGTTCTCTTCGTTCGAGCTTACGCAATCCTGTGCAGTGTCCACTCTGCCCACAATCAATACATTCATCACATTTTAAAATTATTAAATATATGTTAATAACTTATTTCACTCCTCAAACCTATCTAGGTACGCGAGTCAAGAAACAGTTAAGATAAATTAGAATTCAAGTTTTTCAAGATTTTTTTTTTATCTCAATCGATCAACAGTCATTGTCAACAGTCTCTTATTATGATCCAGTAAATTAAAGTAAACAATTAACATTGAAGACAAAAACGATAATGAAAATATTTGAGATAGAATTTCAAATACTAATACTGTTATATTATGTGACATAATATATGGAGTCACCTAGTTTCGTAGTTTATGGACGTGCTCCTGCCAATCTAAATACGCACACCGAAAAAATTCTTCACATGAACGCTACGTGAAAATGTACATGGATTTTTGCCACCATGAAAATCACGTGAAACCTACGTGAATTTCAGGTAGCAAACGGAGCTGGCGCAGCAAGCGGAATTCACGTAATTTTCATATGAGTTGTATGTGAAAATAACATAGGTCGAATGTGAAAAGGGATGCGTTCTGCTACATGCGATTCACGTAGCTTTTATTGAAATATAAACGTAGTTGGTTTTTTCGGATCTTATAAACGAAAAATGTGTTGATTTTGCAGGACATTTAATTTTTCTAATACATGATGCACTTTTTATTTTTGATTGAAACTTTGGACACTTTTTTTCACATACCTTACATATTGTATCGCATCGAAGACGGCATTTGGGTTGCCTCCATAACAATTGCCATGGTTGTCCTAGCTGCCCCAATTCCGAATTCTGAAATAAAAAACAAAAAATATAAATAACGAATTCACAACTTAATTTTAACTTCTTACGAAAATCAGCTTCTCCATCACCTAGAATTTGTCTTTCTGATAGCACCAACTGTTGGATCCGCGCCATCTTGAGTAGTGTATTCTGTCACATAGGTTTTATGTGAATAAGTTATCCAGAGCTACGTGAACGTCACATAGAATGCACCAAATCCCTTTGTGCTTGGCGGATCACTCGATTTTCACGTAAATCGAATGTGTCTTCGTTATGACAGCGATCAGCCATATGAATTTCACGTACGGATCAAGTGAATTTGTATTAGCTTCTAAGTGATTCACGTAAGTCGAGCAAAAATTCACGTAGAGAGCGCCTACGTGAAAATCTAGGTGAATTTAACGTTTTTATTTCGGCTGAGTGCAACACTGCTCCTTGCACGGAAAAATTGAGTTATTCATAAAATGTATTGTGATTACACCTTCAAAATAACTAGTCGGTTGTTGCTCAAAATTTGAATATCCCCAATTCAATTTTGAGTAGTTTTGGGTTGCCAATATACATATGCGAACTAAAATTCGATTATTCAGCTCTGTATAAAAAGTTTGCTGTTGTTGGAATCTGTTGAGAAGGGATGTTCAAAGCAAATTGTGAGCTTTTTTGCGGAAAAGACAAGAAAACAAACCGCGTGTGTTGTGATGGTTTCTATTTTCAATCGTTTTTTGTTGGTGTAATCTTTATTGTTTACTCGTAAAAGGTACATTTCTCAACATTTAACGATTCTTGTATCTAATTGTTCGATTTTAGGGTGGATGCCAACGATTATCATCCGATGGGTATCTGGAAGAAAGAGCCCCACGACCATCTTTTTTCTATTCTTAATAGGGCGACCCAAAAGTGTGGCTAGAAGTACCGACAACAGCTCAACATGCCTCGGAGATCAATCTCTTTGGAAAGGGCGCTTTGGTCAATTTACAAAGACCGACGGGAAAACTTCACGTCGATAGACAGCTGATCAGTGTTGGTTGTACCGGATATTCAATGTTTGGTAAGTTACGAGAATTTCAATATTCTGACTACAACTGGTAGATAAACCTAATTGTTCGATTTCTCCTGTTTAAGAAAACAATTTTTATTTTTTTTTGCTTTCATTCATTCAAGTTTCTTTTTTCGAATTGTAGCATAAACGTTTGAAAATACCAACCGCAGTGCCATGAACCCGCATGAAAATTTAAGAAAACTTAAATGGGATGAAAGCAAATTTAAGCTGTTTGCCAGGACAACTTTTCCAACTATCAAGATTGCATTATGGTTCCGCCGGAGCAAGCTTCCAAGATCGCGATAATCCTTCCCGTCCGATCAGTTTGGAAGAAGAAACTGGTTCTGACGATGGCCTTCACTAAAATCCCAACGATTCTGGTTGGCTGCTGGATAACTTTCGACTTACGCATATTTGGTCCTTCCATGTGGATCTTCTACAGCGGTAACAAGAAAGGATAACAAATTTGTAAAGCTACACTAGAACAATCCTAAAGTTTAAGTCACCGTTCATAGATCGCTTAAGAAGTTTTGTAATTGCTTTGAATTTTGTAAATGTTTCCGAATAGTAATTTTAATTCCAATAGACAGCGCTAAGTCATTTTAGTTTAGAAATATTTAATTAATTAAGAATTTAATTTTTTGAGATTTTTTTACATTACAAATTGATTATTGTACAGTACAATAATCAGTTTGTATTGTAAAAAAAAAAATTCAATTTTTACTATTGAAACGAGTTAAATTAAATTCTTTTTACAGATCCTTCGTTCCCTTTTGGCATTGACGTTCGCAACATGGACGTTAATCAGTTTCAGACGTTGAAAGTTCCGATTTGAGCCATGTGAGGTTTGCTGCTGAAATAAAAATATGAAATGATATTCCGACACCGAGGTGGCTTGTCGTATTTGAAATTGGCAATAAAGATTATATTTCTACGCACTAGAATTATTTTTTGTGATATTTTGAGAAATTTCATTTATTTTTACATTTTTATAAACATTTTGAAAATGCATGGGCATCCCCATGTCAAATTATACAGAATCGACTAACTGCCTGAAAGCTCAAAATGTATAAAAGCTTTTTGCTCACGCTCTGCGTAAAGCGCCCGAAGTTAAAACTAAGTGGAGACACTTTTGTCGAAACTGTATGGATTTTTATACAGAACAGAGTATTGCTGATCCACTCTTTTTTTCTATTTCTGCGATAGCTGATTTGGGCTCCCGTAGGGTACCACTGTAAAAAAAATTACAGTATTCAAGAAAAAAATTAGCATTGTTCTACATAAGGATTATTTATCGACTGAAATTAAATCAGATGAACAAGCGGAAAACATTGAAAGATGATTTAATAAAAAGTTGTCAAACAAACATGTATACCAAATATTTATAAAACAAAAAATTGTGTTTGCCTTGAGCTTGGTCAATCAGCGGTCAAAATCACGGAAAAATGAATAATAAAAAAACCTGTTTGCGATGGGTTCAATCAGCGGACAAATTCACCAAAAAAATTAAAACCTGTAGTTGTTTAAATAAGTTTAGAGTTCGACGACACGGTAGCGATCATTCATTGAATGTTGGATATCGTGCTATGTTTTGCAGTCGGAGTTATCCGTATGAAGTTTAACTGAAAAGCGGTTAGCGTGTAGAAAACCGTCAGATTTTATACTGATTTGACAGATCGGACAAATTTCGCAGTTATGAGTGCGCAGTGAAATTTTTTGCGATGCGAATGGTATTATTTCCTATAATAAACTAGCAGACCCGGTAAACTTCGTCTTACCATTTTAAACTTGGCACCCATTGTCCATATTTTCTCGCTGTTTAACTTTCAAAACGTATCAAATGTTCAGTATTAACAACTCGATTTCGTGAACTTGTCCTTGTTTTTTTTGTACATCTCCCTCCTTTCGGTTTACTCGAATTGTCCCGCTGAATTATATCGGAATCAAATCTTAGCATTTAAACTCAATTCTATGGGTCTTTACTAAAATTATCGAACAATTACCTTAAATAACTTTTACATGCATCTTACATGAATACTTTTTTATTACTTTACTTTGAATCCGATTTTTTGAATATTGCTGAATGATATCAGCTAAGCTTTCCGTTGTAAATTTGCTTTTTTCAGCACTCAACGTAACTGTCGAACTTGGCAAGCCTCGTGCTAAATCCATTGTTTGTAACTTGTTCCAAATATAACTATTTGTTGATTATATCTATGTTTCATTTATTAAAAACCATTTAGTTGATTTACTTACAGGCCCATTTGGGTCCTTCCAATTAAATTCCTTTGAACTTTAACCCAAGGAAACAATAGGTTTTGAAAGGAAAAACAAATATGTTAAGATGTTTTGTAATTCAACCGAATTAGAGTGTCCTACCCGGGATTTCCCGGTCGGGAATTCCCGGGAATTATAAAAATTCGGGGATTCCCGAATCCCGGGAAACGCTTCAAAAATCCCGGGAATTCCCGAAGCCAATGAAAAGTGCTAAATTAATGAGAATTTACAGGATCTAAATTGGAAATATGAATCAGGTTGAGCAAGGAAAATGATAGTTCTACTTTGATGACTTAGTCTTATATATTATTTATTCTTAAATCTGGTTAATACATTGAACTTGATAAAACATATTTTCCGATCGAAAACTTAGTGTAAAAGTTAAAACCGACAAAGAATCTAAAAAACCAAACAATTCCAATAATGAAACGCTACAGAAAGAATCAAAATGTTCTATTTTGCAACATTTATCATTTAGAATTTTCGTTTCGGATACTGTTGACAGTAGCAAAATCATTAGCAAAGAAATGAAATATTGTGAAACAAATGGAAAGTTATCTGAAAATTTACGATATTTGATGAATAATTTTAAGTCTAACTGACTAACTTCTATCGATAGTGGAACATCTTTCTCAATTATTTCGAATTTTTGCAGCTAGAATAAGACCAGTTTGTCGGTTAAAGTACTTAGTTTTTGGGTCTTAGGTTTGCTTATTGAATTTCTGAGGCATTAAGTTTGAAATGTTTTGCAATTTCACTACCTAAAATTCGAAAATACCATATCGATAAGGATTCGTACGCAGTAGATGGTAAAGATCTTCATGTTGCAAGCTTCATTTTAAATTTTCCCGGGATCCCGGGAATTCCCGGGAAAAGGATCATCAGATTTCCCGATTCCCGGGAACGCTTAAATGGCCGGGAAATGGACACTCTAAACCGAATCACAGCATTTTTTTCTTTTTGATCCTAAAGGACATATGTGCCCAATTTAGCCCATTGATTTTGAAAATTCTAGCTGAAGCATTGGGGTGTTCCGATTTCAAAATTTCCTGAACAGTGTTGGAGGTGATATGCGATGTTATTTTAGATTATGTGATATTTTCAAGATATTTTTTTTTCTTTTTTTTTAAGATTTAATAACATTCGATTCAAAAGCAAAAAATTTTATTGATTGAAAAGAAGTAATCTGTTAAGGCTACGATGGTTTCATGAGTTCATTCTCTTCTCTGGAAATTTTCATAGAAACATACCTCACCTTATTAAAAAATCAAGTGTTTTTTTTAATTGTAAATTGTGATTAAAAAAACACCGGGGCAAGTGCAAACGAATATCATCACAATTCAACTTTCATATTCTTTCAAAAAGAAACATCTTAGTATACATTTGTCTCATTTATTTGTGCAAGTGAAAAAACATAGCTTTTTTCAGTTGCGTCAGTATACAGACTTTAAAATGAACTCAATACTTGTTCCTGTCAATATTGTTTATCAAATTTCATTGATAAATCTATTTCATTGATAAATCTACAGAATAAAATAATGTTTGGTACTGCATATTAACTGGACACACTTAAACCAAAAGACCATCATTAACAAAGATATTTAATAATTTTGAATATCCGCTTCAGATTCAAAACTCGGGATACCCTTTTTGACCGTTTTGGAGATAAAATTCTCAAAAGGTAGATTTTTCATGGCTAAAAGGCGCGTTGGTACTTATTCCATCGTGTGAAATGACAGAAGTTAATATTATTTTCAACAATTTTTTTCAGGTCATTAGAAAATCTTATCAAAAAGAATGTGCTTCTGCTATTGAAAAAAAAATGCTTCGGGAATATCCATCACAAAAAAAAAATTTTCAACAAAAAAGCGGATCTAATGTCTCTTCATAGAAGCCAAAATAGCCAAAATATGCAAAACAAAACACACACTCTCATGTTATGTACTTAATTGAATTGTGTGTAAACAAACAGTGAACCTGTGAACAGTTTTTCGGTGAATGATTTAGAAAAAAAGGTTAATTGGGCCCAACCGTTTATGAATGAAGAAATAATCGATACATTTTAAGTAAATTTTGAACTTTTGCATATGGTCTGGTGTACCTTCTTAACTTATTAATTCTAAATTCTTCCAAAAAATTCATATCCTCACTTTTTGTTATGAAAAAGTGGTTCATTTTCATCGGATTTTGCTGTTAAAAATTTAATGGCGCTTCAGTTAAGTACATTTGTACATGTTCAAAAAACTTTCTTTTCTCAAACGTCCGCAAAGAGTCATTTTATTATTTCATTTGCATCAGTACTAAATTCATATTTTTCAGACAAAAATTCCTTCTTTCATTAACACGAACACGAAAAAGTTTTATTTTTTTTAAATCGTTTAAATGGTTTTGATTTGATCGGCAAAATATCAATTTGGTTCACATCTAGGCGTCAACCATTACTATGTGCTGTACAAATGATCTAGGAATCAAGAAGAAGAAAAAACACATCTAGACTTCATATGGCCACCACATGCATTGAAATTATGCTTGGTTGAAAAATGCGCGCCCAAATATTCCCAATCACAATCAGTAAGCTATGCCATGGTTACTATCCTCTTGCGACGTTGGCTTGCGACGTCTCGACCATGGAGACGAAAAACAAACCGCCCGGCGCCCAAAAGAAAAAAAATCTCGAAAAAATGAAAGCTATTACTTTTATTTCATTCAAAAAACTACAAATTTAATTATTATGGACAATTGATGCGACTTTATGTTGTTTTTATTCGATATAAACCGATTCGCATGGCTACAGAATATTCTAAAAATAATTTCATTCGAATCGTTTGGGTCATTTCGGAGGAGTAGTACTACAAACACCGTTACAAGAGAATTTTATATAATAGATTATTCACCGTACACAACTCCTTTTTTTAACTTCTCATATATGTACGATTTGTTACATTTTAACGACAACATAATTGAATTCGACCAGCATATAAAGTATCAAAGACGCATTTATCGCATCAAAAATCTTCGTCATGCCAAATTCGTTAATTCTCAGGCTATGGAAAAATGTGTTTTCAATAATGTAGATTGTTTTTTTGTTTTGTCTGGGATTTTAACGCTCGTAATTAATTCAATCTCAATGAATACTAAGAATAATAATATTTCATTCCGATTTGAAGATTGATTCAAGAATTTACTTCTTAACTTTTCAATGAAATTAGTGAGTGAGAGTGATTTTTTTAACTGTGTTTACTGCTCCGGCTAGCCTACCGCACGGAAGGCTACCGTCGCGCGATTAGAAATTTTCCCAGTAACCGCAATAACTTCGGTTACCGTGTGCTTCATTCGAGTTCTGTACCTCAGTAGAGAAAGACGCGTGAATAAAGTTCCTCTAAAAGTTAATTCTAGAGTTTTCTTTAACATCCGAAACATGGTGTCAGAAGTTCTCGTGGTCTTTTAAAGTCGTTTTGCGTCATTAAATCGCAAGAAGTTTTCGTGTGTCGAAAAATAAAGACATTTCCGGGCGTGACGGAATCATTCGCGAACAGTGAACATTTTTTGCATCGGTAGTTGAGTGCATTTTCGTTGCTGTTTGGCGGCCATATTTCTTTTCGCGCGCCGGAGTGAAGAAGAAAATTTTCGAAATGAATTCCGAACAGTTCCAGTATTTTATGGAGCAGCAAAATAAGGCTCTCCTTACATTGGTGCAAAGTGTTCAAAAGAGGAATGCGGCTGATGAAGCTGCAAGTGCATCGGCAAGGCCTGTCGCGATGGAAAGTTCAGGAATATCTTCTCTCCCTCTTCCTCCACCGCTCGAATTGGAGGGTGATATGGAAGAAAATTTTAATTTCTTTGTGCAAAATTGGAAAAATTACGCGAGTGCAATTGGAATGGATTGATGGCCCCAGGAGAAAAATCGCCAGAAAACGAGTGTTCTGTTGACAGTGATTGGGAAGTCAGCATTAAAAAAATATTTCAATTTCGATCTTACACCGGAACAATTAGCTAATCCAGAAGAAGCTTTTGCTGCGATTAAAGCTAAAGTGGTGCGTGAACGAAACCAACTTGTCGATTGGTTAGACTTTTTCTCAATGCAACAGCAACCAATAGAAAGCATCGATGAGTTTGTTTCGCGATTGAAATTGCTTGCTCGTTTGTGCCGGTTTGGTGATTTAGAGGAAAAACTTATAACGTACAAGATTGCTACATCGAATAAGTGGCAAAAGTTGCGTTCGAAATTTCTGACAATGTCAGAGTTAACGGAAGTGAAAGCAGTGAATTTGTGTCGGGCGGAAGAAATTACCGAGCAGCATTCGGCGACTGCGGGCTTTTCGATGAGTGATGTTAATATGCTTAAAAAGAAAAAGAAACTGGGAAAGTGTAAATTTTGTGGGGACTGGCACAACTTCGAGAAGGGTTCGTGTCCAGCATTGGGTAAAAAGTGTCGAAAATGCGGAAAGAAGAACCATTACGAAGTTGTGTGCAAGTTGGGACATAAAAAGAAAAACAGAAAAGTGAAAAAAGTGAGTGATGATTATGACACTGATGACAGTCAAAGTGAAACAAGTGATGAAAGCAGCGATGGAGATAGTGATGCAGAAAAAGTGACCATTGGAAAAATACACGACCATTCGAAGGCTGGAGGGCATGTTCTTGCAGATTTGGATCTAAAAATCGGCAACAAATGGCAGTCACATCAATGCGAGCTGGATACCGGAGCCAATACTAGCTTAGTTGGTTTCGACTGGTTGACGAAGGTGACCGGAAATCCCAACCCGAAGCTAAATCCTTCGAAATTTAATCTTCAAAGCTTCGGAGGTGGAGAGATTCCAGTAAAAGGTGAAGTTACCATACCATGTCGCAGGAACGGACGTAAGTACAACCTTTTGCTACAAGTTGTGGATGTTAGTCACCGCCCCCTGCTGTCTGCCAATGTTTGTAAGATCCTTGGATTCGTGCAATTCTGCAATTCTGTTTCGTTCACCTCGCCTCAATCTGATC
This sequence comes from Uranotaenia lowii, assembly GCF_029784155.1. Lineage (NCBI taxonomy): Eukaryota > Metazoa > Arthropoda > Insecta > Diptera > Culicidae > Uranotaenia > Uranotaenia lowii. The sequence continues at coordinate 45,851,649 of NC_073692.1, read as the reverse complement.
AGGATTTGCTTAACGTTGTGACATGATAATTAATGGCTTTGATGCCACAAATAATAAACGCAAACATAACATTATGGCAACATCAATGTGTTGCTAAATTCGAAAACCCATTTTATTTCCCTCAAAATATAATTGAATTTAAAAGAGCGACTTACATTTCGGCTTTGCTGCGTGCTGCTGACCCAGCTTCCGGGTACTTTTTATGGATGCACCTTTCCGTGTGCCCTCCCATCTGGGGGCTGTCCAAAACCATGTTGATGATGATGTCCTTATGGCCTGCTGAATGTTGTCGACGAACGAAGCCTTGGCGCACTCTTCGCCGATGTCGCTGCACCCACGTGCCACACAACTCGTTGGTTGCTAACTCGCAACCCTGCACGTTCCGGCTTGGGCCGCTGAACGCGCAGATCCTCCTGCTGGACGACAATCCGGTTATTCCGGCGATTTTCCGGCGACAATGCTCCTGCTGTGATGTCATCCGATGACCAATGGGTTTTCCCGGTTGCAACCAGGAACGCCTTCCACCTTCCGCACGTGGTTTTCCTATATCTCCGATCCCTCGAAGCCTCTTGCGCCTTTTCCCTTGGGGAACGTTGGCGCTTCTCGGCGCCTTGTGTCCAATGGGCACCGCGAGCCAAATTGTAAGAGGCAGCAAAACTTGCTCAAGGTTTTCCGGCAAGGTGGCTTTCTGGCAATAAACGCTCCCACTACTGGCGAGGAGAAGCGAGTACCAAGCGCCGAATCCGGTGAGCCGAATATCACCAAGGGTGAGAAAAGATGTGGCAAACAGAAGTGGCAAAGCGGTATGGCAGTAGATGTGTAGGAGAAAAATGTGGCCAAAAAAAGAAAAAAAGAGTGTGGCAAAAAAAGGGGTCCTATTGGGACGGAAAAGTGGGGTTAGAAAAAAGATTTGTTGAAGAAATCTAACCTCAACTTACTTCCGACCCCTTTTGGATGCTGATATGCCAACTGTGGCCACGCACGACCAACGAAATCTTTCCCTTTTTGTTAGCGCCTTGCGCAGATTTTCTCTCTGTGAGATTCGCTTTTGGCCGTGGTCGAAAGGTGTGTACAAGCGAACTGGAATAAATGTGCTTCAGTACTAATTTCTCGGCTTCTAAATTGTCGCTTACCTTTGCCTTTTGCGACGTCTTCCGCCCTTAATCGACCGACAATTCCTTCTGGCCTAGGCGTGCGCTTCTGCAATTTAAAATTGTGCCGGTTGTAGCAGATTCGGATCACAGATTCTGGTCTGTTGCTTACCTGTGCCTTTCGATGCTTCACTCGCACGTTTTTCCCGTGGGGGAAGAAAAAGCTTTGCTTGTGTGCCTGACCGATCCCTTGGACCGCGTCCAATCTGATTTTCTTTTCCGTGCCGATTTCTAGCGGCTGCGGTGCACACACCACTCGCGAAACGTCGAACCCGACTCGTGTTTTGCGGCACTTTCAGCTGCCCGTAAAAATTTGCGCTGGCGAGCTTCTTGCTTGTCCCGGAACTAGTGACGACTGTCGGTCAGTCGAGCCAACCGCAAAACTTAAAATTTTCCCACGAATACAAATTCACTGGCGTCTCTCTTGTGGTCAACTTGCGCTCAAACGGTTTAGTTTTCAATCCGATGTCTGGTTGACAATTCTTCCGAATTCCGAGTTCTTTCGGTTGTTTTTGCTCAGTGTTTTGATATTTGTTTTCTTCGACAGGGGTGTGTTTCTTGTTTGCACGCTCCTAATTATTTGATGGGAAATGGGTAAAAGTAACTGTTTGCGTATTTGTTCCTAATATCGTATCAAAATTTCTGAACATAGAATTAAATGTAACAACGTCTATCGTATTCGAGCTCAAGCAATAATAGATCAACATCCGAAGGTTTTTGACGGTTATGGTAGATTCTCTGGCTGTGTGTCTTTAGAAATTGATCCAAATGTTCCTCCTACAATTCAACAACCTCGTCGAATCCCCAATGCTTTGAGACCCAAGCTTAAGAAAGAACTCAAGAAACTGGAGAAGGACGGAATCATTGTTAAGGAGACTAGTCCTACCGATTGGGTCAGCAACATCGTGTTGGTAAAAAGAGGAAGTGCTGAAAATGAGTCCCTTCGTATTTGTCTTGATCCTATTCCACTGAACAGGGCTCTGAAGCGTCCGCATCTGCAGTTTACAACAATCGACGAAATTTTACCGGAGTTGGGCAGAGCTAAAGTTTTCTCCACGGTTGATGCTCGTAAGGGGTTTTGGCATGTAGTGCTTGAAGAAAAAAGCAGCAAACTCACCACGTTTTGGACACCTTTTGGTCGCTATCGTTGGGTTCGTCTTCCCTTTGGAATTGCTCCAGCACCTGAAATATTTCAGATGAAACTGCAAGAAGTCGTTCAGGATATCGAGGGTGTTGAGTGTCTTGTTGACGATCTGATCGTTTTTGGCGTTGGTGATACACTAATGGAAGCTTTAGAAAACCATTCCAAATCGCTTAAAAATCTCCTGATATGTCTTGAAGCCAAGAATGTTAAACTAAACCGCGATAAATTGAATCTTTGCAAAACAAGTGTAAAATTTTTCGGACATATTTTGTCAGACCAAGGTTTACAACCAGACAAAAGCAAACTTGCTGCGATTGAGAATTTCCCACCTCCAACCGATCGTAAGCAGCTTCAAAGATTCATCGGAATGGTGAATTACCTTGCTCGCTTTATTCCGAATCTGAGTGCCAATTTTACAAACTTACGTCGTCTGATATCGGACAAAATTCCCTGGATTTGGTCTAATGTGGAGAAAGATGAATTTGAGCGAATAAAGTCGATGGTCGCAAACACGGGTACACTACGCTACTACAACGTCAATGAACCACTGATAATTGAGTGCGATGCTAGTTCCTACGGGCTGGGAGTAGCCGTTTTCCAAAGTTGGTTGGGTTCCGTAGTTGGTTATGCATCTCGCACATTGACGGCTACTGAAAAGAACTACGCACAGATCGAAAAAGAGCTCTTATCGATTCTTTTTGCGTGTGTGCGATTTGATCAATTGATTGTTGGTAACCCCAAAACAATCGTTCGAACAGACCATAAACCGTTGATAAACGTTTTCAAGAAGCCTCTTTTATCCGCTCCACGTCGTCTTCAGCATATGTTGTTGAATTTACAACGATACAGTCTTCAAATCGAATTCGTTACTGAAAAAGACAATGTGGTTGCAGATGCGATATCGCGAGCACCATTTGACGATGAGCAACCTGAAGATAGATTTGATAAGCGCTGCATCTACAAGATTCTAAAAACCGTCGAACAAGTGAATCTTAGTAGTTTTCTTAGCATTACCGACGAAAGACTGACAGAAATTATCAAAGAAACCGCAGTGGATGATTCGTTACAAAATATTATAGAATACATTCACCATGGTTGGCCAACATCGGTTAGCAAGGTTCCCGACAGTACGAAACCGTACTTTAAATATAGAAATGAGCTCTCAACACAAGACGGTTTGGTTTTCAGGAACGAGCGCATCGTCATCCCCTTCAAATTAAGACGAAAGCTAGCTCAAAAAGTTCATGTCAGTCACAACGGAGTCGAAGCGACTTTACAGCTTGCTAGAGCAAACATCTTTTGGCCAGGAATGAGCACTCAACTCAAAGAACTTGTATCGCAATGCAACATTTGCGCTAAGTTTGCCCCATGCCAACCCCCACCGCCAATGCAGAGTCACCAAATACCCGTGTATCCCTTTCAGTCAATATCTATGGATGTGTTCTTCGCCGAGTATCAAGGTAGAAAGCGAAACTTTTTGATCACCGTCGACCATTACTCGGATTTCTTTGAAGTGGATTTATTGAAAGATCTGTCTGCTGTCACAACGATTGAAGCTTGTAAAGCCAATTTCTCACGCCATGGCAAACCGCAGCTCATTGTTTCAGATAATGGAACAAATTTTTCTGGAACTGATTGGAGCCAGTTTATCAAGACATGGGATATTCAACACTCAACATCAGCTCCTCATCACCAACAGGCAAACGGAAAAGCAGAGTCCGCGGTAAAGATTGCGAAGCGACTGCTTAAAAAGGCGAACGAACCAAACGAAGATTTTTGGTACGCACTACTGCACTGGCGAAATGTGCCAAACAAAATCGGCTCAAGCCCCGCAGAGAGAATGTTCGCAAGAAACACTCGTTGCGGAATACCCACAGCCATTGAGAATCTTTTGCCCCGACCCATTGAAGGAGTTCCTGTTGCGATCGAGAACAACCGTCGCCGATCCAAATTGTATTACGACAGAAAAACCCGTGATCTACCAGGCTTTGAAGCTGGATCTCCAGTTTACGTACAACTACAACCAGGAACATCCAAGCAATGGACACCAGCAGTCGTCGAGAACAAACTGAACGAACGGTCATACATAGTCGATGTAGAAGGTATGAACTATCGTAGAGATCTCCGACACCTCAAACCATGTAAAGAACAACCGAAGCCTTCAATGCTCGAAACTCAGCCAACCCAAAGATATACAAACACGGAATTGTCGTTGATGGAAGATGAAGCGGAACGTGATACAACGGAAGCGGCAACGGTGGAAATCCCGGTGGTATGTGGAACGCCACCAAGATCCAGTTTGCAGTCAACGGAAGCGACTAACGTTTCGAAGAAACCAGGTGTGCAGAAGAAAACAAGTGATAGACCCAAAAGAAACGTTAGGATCCCAGTAAGGTTGCAGGACTACGAACTTTAATTTTCAAAGCAGGGAAGATGTTATATTATGTGACATAATATATGGAGTCACCTAGTTTCGTAGTTTATTCAGTTCCAAAATTGAAAGCTTCAACATGATTGAAGCTGGTTTGTAATTTTTCCTCTTGAAAGATTCTGAGATAGACTCCTTAAAATAAAATGTGTATTGAATATGCTTGAAATAATCGTTGGAAAACCGAATATTGCGTACATTTGCCCCCAAGAACTCAATTCAACATTTACACGGAAATTTCACAATTTTTGTCAAAGTTGATTAAAAAAATCAATTTTGATTATTTTGACGAAAATTACTAAGTGGGGTATATTTTGCATAACAAGTTATGCTTTTTGAACAAAATAAATTAAACGAGGTAGATCATCAGTTAACAAGCACAGAGCTTCTCGTAATAAGACAATCAATTTATATTATCAGAGAGTCATCAATGAGTACTTTGAAGCGATTTGGATATATATTGATTCCGTTATTAAAAACGTAAGAAAAATTTATGTTGAAATCTTTCTTTACCGTCGAAAATCAGTATTAAAAAAACATGAGAAGATGGAGGGGGGGGGGGTACGTCGAAGCGTTACGATTTGTGACATACGGGGGGAGGGGGTCAAAAAAGTGCATTTTTTGCGTTACGTAATTTATGGATGCCGCCTAATAAGAAAAATTCTCGATATTTCATGCTGAAAACATTCACTTTATTGTTTGCCAAATTTGTTTAAAATTAAATCCTTCATGGTCACCATCAGCAGCGCATCAACAGACGGCTCCATCAAAGTTTATTTTTTGCCGCATCTTAATCTTCGACCTTTCGTTTTTTGCCGATCAGCTTGCTGAAAAGTAAACAAATAATGTATTTTGGTTTACTAATATATTCAACGTTCACACCAAAAACATCAAATCGAACTTACCATTCCGGAGATAACAATAACATTTAACATTGAAGGAAAACTATAATAACTATGAACTGGCGATTGCTTCGTACTGTTAGATGATGAAAACAAAACTGATGCTACACTCAGAGGAAATCTTATTATAAATTCCATAAGATACATCTTATGAACCACTTTTTTGCGTCCAAACTAATTTTTCATAAGAGTCTTATGAAATTCTTTCAATTTTCATACGATGTTCTTATAAAAAATAGAAGAAACGGCATTGTGAAAAAATGATGAACACATTCATTCATACACTCAGAAAAATACTATTATGAATGCCATAAGATTCTCTTATGAAGTGGCGCCATAAGAAAAATTAATGAAATTTATAAGATTGTCTTATGTCTTTTTTTCCTCTGAGTGTAGGTGATTCAATCAAGACGGTTTTCATTTGGCTTGTTAATTATCAGATGTAATTTATTTTCTTGGTGAAGCACAGTAGTTTCACGATGCCCCGACAGATGGCGTATGATTCTGAGCGACTTGTAGTTGTATGGATTCAAGCGCCACTGATCAGTCTGGGTATCTGGTGTCTGCGTTTAAATCCAGCACACATTTCTTATCTTTTTTCATTTTTTAACAATGACAAAAATGCCAAAAACGATAAAAATGACAAAAATTATAAACATCACAAAAAAGGAAAAAAAATACCAAAATATTACAAACAATTACAAGAACTTATAAATAAAAAAAAAACTTAAAATTAAATTGCAAAAAATTACAAAAAATCCAGAAAACTTTAAAAACTACATAAAACTAAACATAACTACATAAGTAAACAAGTTAAAATTCAAAAAAAAAATAAAAAAATGTAAAAAGAAACAAAAATATACAAAAAATAACAAAAACTTCAAAAATTACAAAAAATGCACAAAATCACAAAAAAGTTCAAAAAATTACAAAAAAATTAGGAATTGTATAAATTAGGGATTGTATAAAAAGGAAAAGGTTACAAAAATGTATCAAAAAATGAAAAAAAAAAACTAAGAATTAATGAAAACTTGAATAAAATCTACAAAAAATATAAATAGAAAACTACAAAAAATACATAAAAAAAAAAAAATTATTGAAGTTATGAAACACAATTAGTGGTAAGAATAAGGTTTAGCAATTGCTTCGGTGACTTAGCTCGTAACTAAGCAAAGGAAAAGCTCAAAGCATTTGCTTAGTTTGGTATGAATAACGGCGCGTTCGTAAATTGATTTTTTTTGGGTGAAGCATCAGTCGATCGATTTGTTTGGTAGATGTCAAATCTGTACCAACACGTGAAAAGGATGTATCTCCATATATGGCGAATCGAGAAAAACGCGTTTGAAGAAAATACAACCTATTTTAAATCGCTTATTAAAAATCACTCGAAATGTTTGCATTTTATGACAGACAAACGATGTTTAGAAGCATTCTCTATATGTTAGAATAGAGGAATATCAATTTTAATGAAAAACCAAGGCGCTATCGTAGATAGAACCTAGCTCACGTAATATTTTGTCTTCTTTGTTTATACACCCTTTGCTATTTTCTCATTTCTAGCTTTAGTTTTAAGCTCACGTTCATTTGTAACTATGTTTTTATGTTGAATAAAGTGTCAAATCTTTACCAACACATAAAAAGCATCTATCTCCATATATGGCGTATCAAGAAAAACGCATTTGAAAAAAATACAACCTATTTTAAATCCCTTATTCAAAATCACTTCATATTTTTGATTTTTATGAAAGACAAACGATTTTTAAGAAGCATCCCATGTTAGAATAGAGGAATATTAATTTTCATGAAAAAAAAACAACGCGCTATCGTAGATAGAACCTAGCTAACGTAATATTCTATCTAATCTGTTTATACACCCTTTGCTATTTTCTTATTTTTAGCTTTAGTTATAAGCTCGCATACATTTGCAACTATGTTTTTATGTTGAATAAAGAGTCAAATTGATTATTTTGAGTTTGTTTGCGGAGTAGTAGCGAAAAATTGTTCCGGAGTAAAGGGTGTATATCCATGTGATGGCAGTTCTGGTTTTAGAATGTTTATAGATCCTTTACTCAAATTGAGTTTTCAATGTAACGGAATATTATTTTCTCAAAAGGGTTTTACCGTTAAGTAGGGCAACTGTTGGCCTATCATGAGGTACTGAAAATGGTTTTTGTTTACTTTTGGAGATAGATCCTTTTCACGTGTTGGTACAGAAATCACTTCCCAATGCTTTTGCATACGTTTGTTTGTAATTTACGAATGCCAGCATCGATAAAAAAAATCACTTCGATAGAAAAAATCAATTTACGAACACGCCGTAAACATTTGCTTAGCGGTAAATGTACCCAATCTTGGCCCCTAAGGCATGGTTGACTAGATTTCCCATGGTTGTAGTCTTCCTGTAATGTGTACCTTCAAAAGTCCTTCGACAAATATGATTGCTAACTAGCCTAAAATGCAGTAAAAATATGTCCTTGCTTGAAAGCGGTTGATAATTTGAGATAAACCTGATCAAACTTTTGATTGAAATGCTCCTTATTGTAGCCCCCGCGCCGTATTTTGGCCCTTTATGAGTTCCTTAAATTGGCCGTCTCTAGGAAAAACTTGCCTCACTAATACAACAACAGCCCCCACGAATTCATTGAAAATATCCCGGAAGGAAGCACAGCAATGATCTGTATTGTTTTCAAAAAGTCGGAAGTACGAAATGTCAATAAATTTTTTTAACTGATATTTCCATGTAGAATTATAATCTTACGTGAAAACGCTTTACTTGTTCATTTTAGTTTTTGTGTGTTTGTAGTTTCTATTATAAGTTCCAAACTATTGCATTGGTTAACGAAAATATGTTCATTTGACCAGCAAACAAATCGTTTGCTAAATCTTTAACATGCAATTATGATAGATCTGTTTCCATTGAAGTCAACAGGTTAACATAAGATGGTAAATGTTCATATTTTTTTTTATTCCACTTCCATAAAAGGAGGACCGACATTTTAAAAATCATTATTATCGAGGCAAGAAGCAAGCTAAACATTAAACTTAAGTCAGCGAACGATTCTTTGAATCATACATATTCAAAATGTCGCCCATAGGAATGTCTAGCAATAGTTTGCGTACACCGGGATAGCAAAACAAGACAAACTTTCGCTCACTCCAGCCAGCCTGATAAGAACAGATTGCATCTCACTCATTCGTTTGGAAACTATAGGCAATGGAAGCGAACATCAAATTCAAAAGCTGGGTGAAATTCAAGCTGCATCCCACTCGCACTCATGCAAAATCATCACCCAAACTCGGCAGCGCTTCTTTCGCATATTCCTTTCCTACAGAGAACAAACGTCATCACCTCCTGCTGATGCACAGTGATCTATAATAAAAAATAAACTTGTTCAAAATATTATTTTTGATTTCACATGAAATTGCAAACAATAAAAATTGAAGTTCGTTACAACGTAGTATTTCAACATTGCAGTGCAATTATTTTTTTAAATAAACATAATACTTAGAGTGTCATAATTTGAGCTTTATAACAATTCCTTTCAAAGCGACACATATGCAGCAAATGTTCATCTTCGGTACAAATGAAATTAATTAAAAATACGTTGAACCTCATTTCCAAATGTGGAATTTTTCGGGTATGGATATAGTAACTTCAACATTGAGATCCAAGATATCAATTCGGATTCGGATCCGGTAAATTAATTTATTGAGAGGTAAATTTTATTGAGAAGAAAAGTTCTCGAAATTTACCATAAAAGAGCAGCTCAAACCGTAGCATTATAATTCCAACTAAAATGCCAAATACGCTTGAGTTGGTTTGAGAGATAAATAAATTGATTACAGTTCAAAATACATTCGTTATATTTTTAATTTATTTCAATCATTCATTTTACTTTAGACCGGCTTTTCAATTTCCAGACCACTGTGCACCGTCGGCTGACGAATGGCCGCCGGCTGCCGACTGCCTGATGTCGTTTTCACACATACATGCATACTTCTATCTGTGGAATTGCATGCCAAGATTAGGCGAAAAATATGTTTATATTTTCTTAAATTTTAGATAGAAAATGTACGTTGTTTGGAGTAAGTTATAATTTTATATTTTTTGTCATGTTTGCTGCAACCAACGGTAATTTTTAGAGATTTTTCCATAAGGAAGTGTGTTTTTAAAATCAATCTGAAGATGGGAGATGCACAAGTATAGTAGGTTCATTTAAGATTGTGTCTGAAGATCATAATTTTATTTGCAGTTTGTCATGCGAAAAAAAATTATTACGCAGTAATTTGGATTCAATTGTGGACAAATGCTATGCAGAATGTTACCATATGCGGTTTCCTTTAATGTTTAATTTTTTTTTTTCATTTTTAGGCGTATGTTTGACATGAAAATCATCAAAATGCATTTTGGCATGCCAAGATTAGGAGCATGCCAAGTTAAGGCTCACTTACCCCTAAAACTTTAAAACATAGTGTAGTGACCAAATCACTTAAAGTAATTATGGTGTAACTCACCGCTTCAAAAATTTCGATTATGGTGTCACTGAGCCTTGAAAGTTCAACATTTTGCGTGATATTTTGATTTTCTAATCTTCCGAAAAACGAGTCGCTAGAAAGAATTTAATATTTATATTCAACTAAGGTTAAGCTGATCTTTCGGAACCAATAAGCAGAATCGAAATTTTATCGTTCCAGAAAGGATTCTGGCGTGTTCTCCGGATCTTCCGGAAGAAACCACAGAACATCCAAATTCGTAGCTTCACTTTGGTTTTCTGGATCTTCCGGAACCAAACATAAAAATTATAAATTTTTCATTTCCTTTGGTTCTCCGGATCTTCCAGAACCAAGTCGCTTCATTTTGGTTCTCCGAATCTTCCTGAACCAAATCGTTAAAAAATATTTTTGGCGTCACTACGGTTCTCCGGACTGCCCGGAACCAAGTCGTTTCACTATGGTTCTCCGGATCTTCCGGAACCAAAATGCAAAACTCATAAATTCATCGCTTAACTTTAGTAAACCGGATCTTCCGAAACCAAGTCGCTCCACTTTGGTTCTCCGGATCTTCCGGAACCAAATCGTTAAAAAATATTGTTGGCGTCACTACGGTTCTCCGGACTGCCCGGAACCAAGTCGTTTCACTATGGTTCTCCGGATCTTCCGGAACCAAAATGCAAAACTCATAAATTCATCGCTTAACTTTAGTAAACCGGATCTTCCGAAACCAAGTCGCTCCACTTTGGTTCTCCGGATCTTCCGGAACCAAGTCGCTTTATTTTGGTTCTCTGGATCTTCCGGAATCAAGTCGCTCATAAACGTAAGATTGTTGGCGTCGCCTTGGTACTCCGGACTGTCTGGAACCAAAGCACATTCCTTTTGTTTTCCGGATCTTCCGGAACCAAACATCAAAATCATAAATTTACCACTTCCTTTGGTTCTCCGGATCTTCCGGAACCAAGTCGTTTCACTATGGTTCTCCGGATCTTCCGGAACCAAAATCCAAAACTCATAAATTCATCGCTTCACTTTAGTAAATCGGATCTTCCGGAACCAAGTCGCTTCACTTTAGTTCTCCGGATCTTCCGGAACCAAGTAGCTTCATTTTGGTTCTACGATTCTTCCGGAACCAAGTCGTTCAAAAAAATTGTTGGCGTCACTTTGGTTCTCCGGACTGCCCGGAACCAAGTCGCTCAGTTTCCGAAGATCCTGGAACCGATTTTCATTCGGAACCAGGATTTTGCTGAAAGAAAGCTAAGTTAGTAAGTTCACTTCAATTCAACACTTATCACGGAGGCTCAACTGCGCCATTGTAGTGAATTTTATTTATTTTGTTTGAATTCCTGACCGAGCACAAATTAGCTTCCAACAGCCGTTCGAGCCAAAAGTCGTTTCTAGAATGTCGTTGAAATCAAGATTCGTTATTCTCTTGGGACTATGGACGAGAATGAGATTTGTTTCTCTCTTTCGTTCAAATACTGAAAGTATCTATACATCTTGACACTTAATAGGTCTGTTCAGATACTCAATCTTTGAACTTATCTTCACAAATCAAATAGATTTGCTTCATATTTTATTTCGTCCCATTATCCTCTACACATAGGTTTTGCTTTGACAAATAGAGCTATCCAACAAGCAGAATCTGTAGTTTTCTTAAGTAAATTGAAATAAAACGATCAGAAAATTGAAAATTACGGCTAAAACAGCCACGATCTCAGGGTGCGGATAAGAACGATCGAAAAGTATTTTAGGCAATGCATGACAAGCACTAAAAAACGCAGGTTGAAATGTTTGTTTGTTGATTTACCAATTAAAATTAGCTACTTTAAAATCAATAAAAAAATGTTTGTTTTGTTAAAACTTTAAAAAAATCGTTGAAAATTAATAAAATGTTGTTCCGAGTTCGTGCCAGTTGGGAACTCTTCCACTATTCCCGGTAATCTGGAATGTTTGCTATTCGATTTGCTCAATTTCATTTAAGACGAATCATTTATTCATACCAAACTAGCTTGTTCTAAAAGTAAAAGATTCTGTCAGAGAAAACAGCTGTCAAAATAAACTTTATTCATAGCAACCGAAGCAATTGCTTCAAGTGACTACTCGACTGCTCGATTTGGTTTAGCAAAAGCAATTACTAGGTTTTTTTCATACCACCTAATAAAACTAAATTTGGTTTCTTTAAACCGAGTGTATGAGCCGTTTTAAATAAATACATTGTGAAAAAAATAAATAATTTTTTTTTGAAAATATCAAATAAACATAAATTAAAAAAATATTTTCGAAAATAAAAAAAATGAAAAAATATATAAAAAAAAACAAAATGACAAGAAATTACTGACAATTATTTCTCATCGATTCCACCATGTTACAAAACCAACTGATGCCCCTTTTTAAATCATTGGCGGAATAAAAAAAATCATTTTCATTTCCACCTGAGGTGTACCACGACCTTGAGTCTTCAGATCGCATTTTCTAAACTCAAACACCGAACTTTATATTTCAAGATCCTTAATGAAAACTGTTGAAAGTTAAATTTCGATATTGATAGAAATTCCGCGTTTGTTTTGAGGGGCCGGCTTTCGTATTCAAAACTGACACACTAATTTTCGAATAAATTTTCTGAATTTTATTGCTGAAACTTCACGGTTGTAGCTTTAAAAGTTTTTACACTCAATTTTTAAATTAACTTAAATATTTCTTCAGGCAAATCATGTTTTCTTTACACAAAAAAAAAGAACGTCATACTCTGTGTGCGATCTCTACGAGTATTGGTTCAAAGGGAGACCCGACTCTATAGTCCGGATTTGATCGAGTGCGAAACTTAAACATTCAGAGACCTCAAGAAACTCGTTCGCTTCTTGCTAGCTACTATGGGGAATGGAGCCATGGATGGAGCACAACGGAACAGACTAACTTCGAAATGAGTCAAGACGAGAAACGCCGTTTTGGTTTAAGTAAGTCTTTCAGTCATACTTTCACATTCGTCGAGTTCGGTCGGTTTTCTGATTTCTTGTGCTCCGAGGTTTGCGCGATACGCCTCAAGTATCGCATCGCAAGTAATTTATTGCATTCGGCTTTGCCTTGATTTTTTTTCTCTCGAGTTCGTTTCCACCTTTTGGGTAGTGAGTGATCAGTTCATTTGGTTTGAAATTTGAAGTACGTTCCTATACCATTTCGAGTCAAAACTCGAGGAAGGTGGTACCGAGCCAATATTGTTTGTGGCGAATAGCGATTAGATTCGGTGGGTGGTTAATTCTTGTGCTCGTCAAGGATCAATAGACACTCCAAAAAGCCGCCGCCATCCAACTGTCTCGGGTGTACTTTGTGTTTGTAAAAATAGTACCCAATTATGAACGTCTTTCTACTGAAGTAAACCGAGGCCTTTCGCTTACAATTGGTGTTGGGTTGAACGTCTGAGGACATTGTCTATCATCGCCAAGTTGCGCAATGCTGGCCGCGCAAGAGATATGGATAATATGTAATTTAGTGGTTCGTGCGTGCTAAATTCGTGTGCAAACAGGCATTTGTCAAGGTCTGATGATGGCCTCTTCTGAGTCGGAAAGCTGGACAGAAAAAAAACTTGTTTGCCACACTTCGGCGGGTGATTTGAATTAATTTAGTGCGAAGCCGTGATTGTAGGGTCCAATTTTGGCACTTGGTTGCCAATTTGATTCACGAGAATGAGCCCTGCAGCACGTGGAACTCTGATTCAAGCACGAGGAGTTAATAGGGTGGAGTCTCGGAGATCGAATGAAAGTTGCTCATTAGGGGGCGATAGAAAACAACTCCAGTGCTACGAAACTACTTGTGACGAAGAAATAATACCTGAAAGAGGAGAAAACACCCAACCTAACACCGCATGAAGTGTTGTTTTGATGAATCAATTAAAAACATATCAGAATGCTCAGCTCACACCAGCAGCACTCAGCAGCGAAAGGAAGAGATAAGATAAAATGTGAAAATTATGCTGAAACTCTTTTGGAATCAACCGAGCAACCAATACAAGAGCAGTGATTGCATCCCTAGTGCTTGTGAAGTTGTTGATAGACGATGAAGATGGACGCAATGGATTTCCCCCGTTGTAGTTCCATGGAAATGCGCTGCTGACTTAAGAAGTGATTGGCGTTGTTGTTGTTGAAGGAAACGAGCGGCAGAAGCGCGGTGATTTTATGTTTTCGGATGAACGGAACGGCAGACGCATTTTCAAGCTTTTGAGGCGAATATTTAAAATAAGACAAATCACTTGCAGTGCCGCTGAGTTAAGTTTTTTTTAAGAGAATATAAAATTTCGTAATATGTAAAAGCTTTTCATTTTTAAATCGTTTAAAATTTTCATTCGTTCATGTCTTTGTCTTATAAATAAAAGTTCAGAATCTATGAGCACATTTCCAACTTTGACAAGCTGATGTTTTTCCTTCGATTAATGTTTTTTTCCATGAAATTTTGACTCAACTAATACTCCAAAAATTTCAAAACCTTACAATGATTAAACAAAAAAAGATACCGCTATTTCCATAAAAATGGGAAATTTAAAATTGCTTCACTAATGTCTCTGTTTTCTAAACAATTTTAATTGAAAAATCTTGAAATTTGATCAAAAGTTGTAAAAATGTTCGATATAATACTTAGACAAATGAAAGAGTTGCGTCCTCCAATTTCCTTTTCAACGCAATATGTGTTAGGAATATGTAAACATGTATTGTAATAATACCGCAAAAATACTGAAACAAGGGGAAGAATAAAGTTTGGAATTCTCTACTCAAAGCTTCATGTAAGTTTTTATTAAATTGGTAACGTAATAGAAAGGTCTAAAACTGTAAAAAGGTTTAAACTCACTAAATAAGTTGTTAACATTTGTCACTGATTCAGATTTGTGCGTCTTTTGGCCTTTTTTCACATATTTCCGGGTGAGTGAAATAACTACGAGATTTTCCTATTTGCTTCAGCGCACTTCACAATGATGTTCACTTTCGCGGTTAAAATTAGCTGAATTCGGTGTTCAATTTATCTTTTTTCATACTTTTTCTAACTGTTGCATTTAAAAACTTTCTCGTAGTCCTTTTTTTTTATTAGCGACTCGACTGTAATATTTATTGTGGTGTAATTAGTTATAATCGATGTAATAAAGAGTTAATTTCAGTACTTACAAATAAGTTTTCTTTGTAAGCATACAATAATGCCACGTGCCTTTCGTGAGATCTTGGTTTTTGTGTGACTTGTAAGTATAGATCGTTCGCTATTGAGTTTACAGAATTCTACGAGTGTTTCAAAATATAAGTAAGTGTGTGGGATGCCACAGTCTATTAGTGACTTGATACCAGTTCAGTGTATGAGTGATGCTTAAAGCCTCTGAGCTTTCTATATCTCTGTGTGCGTATGTGAAAGCTTGCTTGTCGTGGCGCTTCATTGAGTAGTCAACCTTGATGGAGTCCAGTCGTGTGTTGCATGTTGAGTGATTCCTTGTGAATGTCCAGTTTGCATATTGGCGACCGTGGCAGGCTATTTTCTCATGTTTGTGGGAAAACTGAAAGAAAGGATCAAATTTCTATCTTACAAGAATCACTCAATGTGCAGCAACGGAAGTGAAAGAAGGTGAGGTAAGCGGAAGTGGAAGTGGAAGAAATTATTTATAAAGAGGATTTTGAAGCGCTGGCGCTTTCGTTTTGTTTGTAGTGGTGGAATCGAGAAAACTATTCTTAGCAAAATGAAACACTGAGAAAAAATTGCAGTTACAAACTGGTGAATTATTTAGAAGGACAGAACCATTGCGATAAATCGGGACGAGCCTAATAGTAATGTTTTTAGCTCGGGACGAGCAATAGTAAGTATGAATTTAGCTCGGGACGAGCAAGTGTGATTTTAGCTCGGGACGAGCAAGTATGATTTTAGCTCGGGACGAGCAATAAAAAGCGTGATTTTAGCTCGGGACGAGCAAGTGTGATTTTAGCTCGGGACGAGCAATAGAAAGTATGATTCTAGCTCGGGACGAGCAATGATGTTAAGGTTTAAGCTCGGGACGAGCAATAGAATGAACGATTTTAGCTCGTGACGGGCAGTTGTTCTGGGACGAGAAAAAGAGAGATTTATTTAAGCTTTTTTTTTAGCTCACAGCAATTATTTTATGATTTCAACTCGGGACGAGCAGTAGTTAGAGTAGGTTTAGCTCTTGACGAGAAATATTGTGAATGTTTTTAACTCGGGACGAGCAGAGGTAGGATGAGTTTTGTTCGGGACGAGAACTTTGAAATGAACTTGTTTGAAAGTTCGTGGCGAGCGATTGAATATGGTTCTTAGCTCGGGGCCAGCATCTAATAAGTGGACCTCAGGACAGGCACTGGACAAATGTTAAAACAGCTTCGTAACTTGGGACGAACATCTCCAAAGTAGATTGATACCTCGAGACTCGAGACTCATGGAATGATTCTGAACTTGGAAATAACACTAAAAAATTGATGTGATAGCCAGAGACGAGACTTGTCACAAAGATTATAAATTTGGAAGTTTGTTCATCACATTTTAAAGAGAATTTCAAATAGATATGTTTTTCAGCCGCAGTTATCCGTACAAAGGTTGACTGAAAAGCGGGTAGCGTGTAGAACTCCGACAGATTTTACACTGATTTGACAGGTCGAACAAATGTCGCTGTAATAAATGCGAAGTCCTATCCAGTAGGCTGCGATTAATATTTATACGATAGAGCACCGCGTACAAGGAATAATTAAACGAATGTCAAACTTATATTCTGCGAAGTACACGAATCTAGCTAAAGTAGATAAAAAGTCTGGAAACAGTTTTTATAGCTGCGGATAAAACGAAATAAATATATTTAAAAAAAATATAATAAGCTGGTAACAAATATTAATATATTGAACTTGCGAGCGTTGCCGATTTGAAAAAAATATAAATATAGTTCCTTGCATCATGAGTTTCGTCTATTCGTGCTTAAAAAAAAACTAAAATACTTTAACCATTTTTGCGTATAGGATCGAAATGATAGATCTCTCTGCTTAGACAATACGCATGCTTGTCACATTGCGCAACCCAAGTTCTCTGTGCGTAATAATAGCCGTGGTATATTTATTTCGAGTTTTGTAAATGTTTGATATGTCGTAGTCTGGTGGTGACAAATTATTCTGCAAAATAGAAGTTCTTCTGATCTGATAAACCATAAAAAGATTAAAACTATATCATGTTGTAGACGTCTTATAGAACGAGGACTTTGATCATGAATTCACACATCAGATAAAAACTTGAAATCCAAAAGTTTGTGTTTGAGATTTTTTTTTTTCGAAACCACTACATTTTTAAGAACAAAAAGAGGATAAAATTTATTTCAGTGTCCCTCATTTATAAAAAGGAGAGATAAGCTTGAGATGTGTTAGTGTATCCGGATCGTAGAAAAAATTTGCGATTGCTTGGTGGTGGTGTGAATGAAGACAGCGATCGGATAGTGGTGCAAGTTTGATGAACTACGGATTGTTGGAAGTAGTTGTGAGGAAACGTAACTGCGAGAGACATGCACTCTCTGACTCGGTAATCAGATTATTGATCTTTTTTTTTTATTCAAACTTGTTGAAGTACTAACATGATGTTTTCGAGCGCGTGGAAAATAGAAAACCACGGATGACTTAAATGCAACTCGATTTTTGCTACAAATCATAATATGGATACCATTCATCGTGCTGTTACATGATATCGCTATATTCGCCCGCTGGGTATGCAACACGCAAGCCAAAGTCAATGAGGCAGTTACAAATATTTCCACCCGGTGTCGCTTTAGTTACAAAAAACTACAAATCAACTGTGGGTTCGAAAGCGCTAAAACTGTTGTTTTCATATTCGCCTGGTGTCGCTCCAGTGGACCAGAGTTTGATAAAAGAAGGGAAAACAAACCATATCGTTTCTCTCGCCAAAATTAGGCTCGAAGTATGCAAGGTTTACTAGTTCACCAAATCAAACTTAATCGAATTGACTCAAAAAAAAACGTTACATAGAAAGAACCGAAAAATAAAGTTATAAAAAATTATGCAGTCTATCGAACGTGTAGATTTACAATCTCCATAGATAGAACGTTTATAATAACTGATGATCCCAGCTCAGGATGCTTACGCACGACGAAGGTCTCATTTTTCGTTGGCTTTTTCCCCAAGGAATCGTTGCATAGGCAGAGCGATATTTCGCTGCTTAAACTTTGCAAAACTGCAGGTTTACCAAATGTTAGTAGAAATCCAGGGATGAATAAACCAGTTGATTTAAAATCTCATAAAAATATGTTTGTAGATCATTTATACATTATAGTGTTGAGAGAGCATAGCTTATGTTTTTTTTTAATTTATCATTTTATCGGTAGGAGCATACTCGTTTCATGGCAAACGATGGTTTGATTTTTTCGAGTTTACCTACGATACTTAATAGCGAGCCAGGGTTGTGTGCAGTGCCTGATTATATAATCGACTATATACACGCACGCACACGCACAATGGCGCTAGATGATTTGAGAGAGCATTTATGATTATGTGGTACCGGTTGATCGGCATGTTGTAAATAGACGGAATCTACTGAGTGATGCGTCACGCACACTAGTTGCTTTCATGCTCGTTCGTTGCACATGCGTCAGCGTCTCCGTCCTCAGCAGTGTGCCAGAGTTTGGCCGAATGAGTCAGTGTCTCGAACCCCGTGCTAAGGGTGACTTCCTACCAGTAATATGCTATTGCACAGGTTGCTCGATCCTGTTTCATGCGATTGCTCATTGTTTCACTGAAGTTAATAAACTATAACACAGACATAACTAGGTATTCAAGCATTGTATAAATCTTACGCCGAATAAATAACATTTCTGGCAGAAGAGGATACCTCTCGAACCCAGAGACTGTTCAAACTGTAACGATCCGAGTAACTATGAACACCCTGTAAATGTGTGGTACACATAGACACAATCTCTAATGTAGGTTGAATGTATGTAAATTGTTGTTAAATAAATTATTCTCAAATTTTTTGAAAATAGAATGCGTTGTGGGAAATATTACGAAGCGCATCAATTTAACTTTATTTGTCTAAAAAAAAACAGGATATTTATGTTGAATTCAAAAAAAAAAAAAAAAATTTTTTTTTGTTTTGTTCTCTTTTTCCTGAGAGAAGAAGGGAGATGTGTGGGATGCCACAGTCTATTAGTGACTTGATACCAGTTCAGTGTATGAGTGATGCTTAAAGCCTCTGAGCTTTCTATATCTCTGTGTGCGTATGTGAAAGCTTGCTTGTCGTGGCGCTTCATTGAGTAGTCAACCTTGATGGAGTCCATTCGTGTGTTGCATGTTGAGTGATTCCTTGTGAATGTCCAGTTTGCATAGTAAGGATGAATGAATTTAATTACTTTAATTTAATTTAATACTCACTTGGAATAATCGGAAATTATTGCTAAATTACTCCTATCTGTTACAATTTTTTCGCTTGAAACTTTCTTCTTAGTAGTTCTTCTATTAATCACTGCACTCTCGTGGTAAAGGTGCAAGGGAATGCATGATTTCGATTTGACCTGGCCTGCGCGGTCCGAAAACTCCTTTATGTAAATGCCTGCTTTTCCCAAATCCGACAACGATTTCCTACTCCGACTGATGTATGTTTCGAAGCAACACCCACAGCTTTCCCGCACGCTCCTTTATTTTAACTCAAAATTAAGTAGTTTTGGTTCAAAACAGCACTTCAGTGGCAGCCCTCAACTTTGAGTTTTTTAGAGCAAAGTAAAAGACGACTGCTCAGTGGGAACTCTTAGCAACTAGTAACATTTTATTAGAACCATAAATCATGGCTTACTTAAATATCTAACATCCCCTCTTAAGAGCAAACGCACCAATACGGGAGTATACGCGGCCCGATTTTGCTCATTTCAGCGGACCGATTTAGGTATACACACTCTTTCGCGCACCGGGTGGAAGCATATTATTTTTAAATTGTGCATTGCACTGAGAAAACTTCAACAGAAAATATTAAATTAAATTTACTGATCGAATAAATTTTCGGAGTCGAAAGTTTTTTCGCTTAAATTTCGCGTTATTATCATTTTTATTATAGTTAATTGTTAGAATGCATAGCGATTGTTGGGGGTTATTCGACGGGTTAACTGTTCTCCGTTATGTGACGCCAAAGTCGACATGCTGGTTGAAGATGCCATACAGCAGCAACAGGGCCACGCAGTTTCGAGCAACCAGCAACCTGGTTAGGTGGTGGATGCAGCAAGAACTTCTGTGCAGTTGCAGCCGGAATCATCCGAAATTCAGCGGAACTTGCGCGAAATATGCCAGCTGCTGTGGAGTTCCACGATCAAACAGGAGGTTCTCCGCCGCTGGTCTAAGACTTCGGCTTCAGTGAGTCGGAACCGTTTGCCCTGGTTCAGCGCAGCGAGAAGGAGGATTGTATGCGTCATTGCCCCGGTTCAAACCTATCTGCTAAAGATGCTGCTCATGGACCCGGTCAGACGGTGAAGTTTTTTCTTCTATCTGCTGCGTACTTTTCCAAGCTGTACGGAGGGTAGAAAAAAATTAAAAAAAAATTTTTTCGCTAAATAAACAGTTTTTTCACTTACCTTCCTTGCCTACGTTGTTGTTACTCGATGCTGGTCAATTGCAAGTTCTGCACTGTTCAAAATAATGCTGATTCCGACGACCCACTCGGCTACAAAGAACAAACCCTGGGCCACCGATTCCGAGGGCCTAAATTTTCACCTCTTTTGACCCAGCACAGAATACTTCCAAAATGGCTCTATATAATCTTCGACACATTTCCGATCCCCCCGCGAACAAAATTCCGTCCGCACATTCGACCGAATCAAAAGAAGAGCCACAATTGCTTAATTAATTAGCAAATTGTTTACCAAAATTACAAAATTTTAATAAACATCGTTTGTTTAACTTAGCCTTGAATCGTAGACTTTTTTCAGTGCATGTTTGCTCTCGCCCCTTTCTAGTGAGCAAATTTGGTGATTTTGTCGGTCCCGACGCCAACGGCCCTATTTTGCTCACCCTCATACTAACCCCCGGTGCGGTATGAGAGTGATCAAACGCGTGAGCATTTTCACTATACTCGCGATTGCTGCGGATGCCCTAAGCCATTATTATTTAATCCCCAGAACTGTTCTTGCTTCACAGAATTTTGTTCTAGGAACTGCCTTAGTGAGTATGTCTGCTGCTTGTTGATCTGTTGGTACATAGTTAAGCTTGATTGATTTAAGCTCAACTTGTTCGCGGACGAAGTGGTGTCTAATGTCGATGTGCTTACTGCGGGGCGAGTAACCCATCTCCTTCTCAGCAAGACTAATAGCAGATTTGTTGTCGCAGTTTACAGCTATTGGTCCCGCAACACTCATCAGCTCTGCAAGGAATCCTTTCCACCAAATCGCCTCCTGTGTGGTCGCTGATAAAGCCATGTATTCAGCTTCGGTCGTCGACAGAGCAACAGTAGGCTGCTTCCGTAAACTCCACGCTATTGCCCCGCCTGCCATCAGAAACACATAGCCGCTCGTAGATCGCCTCGTAGCTGGATTGTTGCCCCAATCAGCATCAGTGTAGGCCTCAAATGGCCCAGCACATTCCTTCGAGAACACCAGCTTGAATTTCTTGGTACCTTTTAAATACCGCAGTATCCGTTTGGCTGCTATCCCATGCGCTTCTCCAAAATCAGCACAGAAACTAATGACTACGCTGACTGCATGGCAAATGTCCGGCCTCGTACCTTGAGCCAGAAATTGAAGGCTTCTTGCCAACTCTCGAAACGGTATGGACTTCATACGTTCCCGCTCGGCCGCCGTTTTGGGACACATGTCTTGAGTCAATTTCTGATTTACATCCAAGGGAATGAAACAGGATTGCTTCCGGACATCTTGAACCGCTCTAGGAGTGTGTCGATGTAACGCTCTTGATCAATCGCTACAGTTCCTTTTCCTCGGGTAATCCTCATTCCTAAAACCTGATGAACTCGACCCATGTCTTTCATCTTGAATCGGCTCGTCAGTTCTCGTTTCACCGCCTTGGCCATACCATCATCGTTCGTGAATATAAGGAAATCGTCCACGTAGATTGTGACGATTACCAGCCTTGGACCGTCGTTCTTGAAGTACACGCAAGAATCATACTTCGAACGCCGCAATCCCATCCGCCGTAATTCGGAATCGAGCTTGAGATTCCAAACTCGGCTAGCCTGTTTCAGACCGTATAGGGCTTTCTTCAATTTGCAAACCCTATCGGTACCATCCTCGAACCCTTCTGGCTGTCGCATAAATATTTCTTCCTCTTTCAGGTCGCCTTGAAGGAAAGCCGTCACCGCGTCAAGCTGATAGATTTCAAGATCCATCTCCGCTGCCTTGGCCATCAAATACCGAATCGTTGCGTAGCGTACAACTGGCGAGTACGTTTCGGTATAGTCCACACCTTCGACTTGGGAACAACCTTTAATCACCAATCGTGCCTTGAAACGCTCAATCGACCCATCGGATTTGACCTTCAGTTTGTAGACCCACTTGTTTCGCAACGCCTTGCGCCCGGCCGGAAGTTTCTCTAGCGACCAAGTCTCGTTTTCCATCAGCGCCTGATGCTCGTCGCGCATGGCTGCCATCCAGCGTTCACGATCGTCACTTTCAATCGCCTGCTGGTACGTTTGAGGTTCTTGAGCATGCTGTGGAATGGACAAATGCGGAACTTCGTTGCTCGAAACGTTAATAGAGGAACACTTGCCTCTGACTGGGCGCTCCCAGTCACAAGGGCCTGAATCAAGTTTTACATCAACCAATTCTTCTTGTGTGCGTGACGGGAGCGCGTTGACTGGACCCGAACATCTCGAACCAACCTGTGGGGATGCAAGTTTCTGAGGAACGATACTGTACGTCACAAAGTCAGAATACTTGCCTGGTATCCGGCGCTCCCTCGCGCTGCGCCGCGTCACACCCGCATTTGGTGAACGTTCAGAAGATTGCGGAGGGAGCGCAGTATGATGACTCCTCGAATCGACCAGTGTTGAATTGAGTTCTTCCACGCTTGATTCGTATCCATCGCTGTAATCTGTGTCGTCTGGATTTGGTTCTGACACAGTAGCTGGATCATCATTCGACACCTGCACCACCTCCTTCCGCCTTTCTTCCGCTTCTTGCGAAACCATCGGTTGAACCTCGCTGATTATTTCAATCATTTCCACGCCTCCGGAAATAGGTTCTTCTTCTGTTTGTTTGTGGTTGACTTCATTGAGGAACACAACACTTCTGCTGATGAAAATCTCCCTGGTTTTCGGATTATATAATCGAAACCCTTTTGAATGAGCTGCGTAGCCGACGATTTCTTATCCCACTTACGCCTTTTGGTTTGTGGAATATGAGCCATTGCTTGCGCTCCAAAAACTCGAAGATGGCTCAAATCAGGACGCTTCCCAGTAAACCTTTCTACTGGAGCAACTTTAAGACCTTTGGTTGGCGAACGATTTATTAAATACACTGCTGTGCCCACAGCCTCAGCCCAGAACCGCTTATTTAGGTTAGCATCAAACAACAATGCCCGAGCTCGTTCCACGATGGTGCGGTTCATCCGCTCTGCCAAACCATTCTGTTCCGGATTGTAGGGGACAGTAGTTTCATGAACTACTCCGTTGACACGAAGAAAATTGTCGAACATTTTGTTTACGTATTCCGTTCCATTGTCGCTTCTGAGACGCTTTATTTTCTTACCCGTCTGCGTCTCGACCATGGCCTTAAAATCCTTGAACGCTTCTAACAACTGATTCTTCGATTTCAGGTAGAATACGAATGTCATCCGGCTTGCGTCATCGATAAACGTTGCCATGTACCTACTGCCACCAATCGACGTCGTCTCCATCGGACCACAGAGATCTGAGTGAATTAAGTCCAAGACTTCATTTGACCTCTGCCCGCTCGACTCGAATGGTAAACGTTGCTGTTTCGCTTCTACACACGGCACACAAGGATACAGCTTTCCGTTCTCGTACCCCAAACCAGTGGAAACGGCTCGCAAAATCCGCATGTTGCGCTCGTTCATGTGACCTAGTCTCCGATGCCACAACTGGAAACTGGCCTCTGTTCGCACCGTTAACGCCTGTTGATTGCTGACCAAATTCAAACGATAGAGACCGTCTGTCTCTGTACCAATGCATACTACATTGCCCGTCTCGGAATGAATCACCTTGCAAGCCTCTTTCGTGAAAATCACCCGGTAGCCCATTCTACAAATCCGGCTGACCGACAACAGATTCATGGCTAGATCTGGAACACATAACGCATTAGACAACGTGATCTCACTTGACGTACCTTGGACATCTGCTTCCAGCTTCACAGTTCCAATCGCGACGACTGCCACTTCAGCGCTATCGGCAACGTTGACCGTTTGAGTTGTCTTTTCCAATTTAATAAACGGTTCCGGGGAGCGACACATATGGCTTGACGCCCCAGAATCGAATATCCAGTACGCCGGTTCCTTAGACGTTGCCAGCCCAACACTGAACGCTGCATTGGACTTCTTCCGACTGCCTGATGAGCTGCTACTTGCCGATTCTGCCCGCTTGCATTCCGATGCGAAATGTCCTGCGCCTTGACACTTAAAACATTTGAGCTTCGAACGATCCTTCTTTGTTGACTTCTTCTGGTGACTAGCAAACGCATCATTCGATCCAGACGATTTGAGACTGCCAACTACTGTCACATCTTGCAAAATTTTGGCCTTCACGGAATCCGCTGTGATTTCCTTTCCAGATGCTTCTAATCCCATTATCATGGGCTCATAGGCAGGCTTGCAATTTCTCTAACGAGAATCACCGACGTGCTCGGTTTTCGATTCTCGGTAGAGATTCTCTGAAACGCACCGCAGAGATTTTTATCCGAACCTCTGTAGAGAATCTGTAAATCAACACGACAGGGCAAACACACACTACAGTGAAAAAATGTTTTCACCACGGAGAGCGACAGCGACGGCAACTGGCTTGGCTTGTTGCGTTTACCAACACATACGAAGCTGAACCACTCGCCCGAAACTTTCATCGTTTGTTGATGCTATTATTATGCACACCATCGTGTTTGTTTTTGTCTTTGCTTTTTTGTGGCTTGAACCAGTCGGTTCTATGTTTTCACCGGGGTGCTCTACGGTGACAAATTGTCGTACGCCGGAGCTATTGAACTTAGGTGTGTGTGGCTTTCGAAACCGGGGTGCGAAAAATGTGTGGAGAGGAACAAAAGATCTCACCCGGGTGATTTGCAGCTACGGCACGGAAGTGTTTTATTCTCCGTTCTCCGTCTTTCTCGGTAGAGAATGGCATCTCTGCTCATAGGTATCAGGTAAACCCATAAGCAAAATACTTGCCAGCCAAACGTCGTCTACCTTGAAACCAACCTCCGTTAGCTTGTGACTGGTTGACATCAGCTGGTTGACATAATCCTCTACCGAGCTGCATTCCACCAAACGAACGCTGGTCAACTTCCGCAGCAAACATATCCTTCGGTTCATTCCGCTGTCCTGGAAGGCTCTCTTCAGGTTCGTCCAGGCTTCCTCTGCTGTTTTGGCATCTTGAACCAAGCTATAATTAATTGGTTCAATGCCTAAACATATGGTGGCAAGGGCACGCAGGGATAATTCGGGATCTACATCGGCGTTTTCCGGTACTTCAACGGCATTCCAGGTCCCTTCCCGAATCAGCACCATTTTCATGCCGAACGCCCACGTGCTGTAGTTTTCTCGACCTCGGAGTTTTTCCGCTACCGGCACGGACATGCTGCTAACGTGCATCCTGGTGCTTCCGACGGTCGCTTCTTCCCCGTTGCGTGTTACGTGGTTTCCTCGGCTCGTACTCATGGTTCTTGACGATCAAATTAAGTTTTAACGAAATTTTCCCAACTGTGAAAATTTTTCTCTACTTGTTACTTTCCCTGACTACAGTTGCTATGGGGCTGGGCCCATAACCTTTTAGAGCAAAGTAAAAGACGACTGCTCAGTGGGAACTCTTAGCAACTAGTAACATTTTATTAGAACCATAAATCATGGCTTACTTAAATATCTAACAGAGTTCCACTAAGTTCTGATAGGCATACTCAATACTAAGTTCGGCAGCCGAACTCAAATTTATTCTCTTTATTCGAGGGTTGTTTATTCTCAGGGAATTAAAGGATGGTTAAAATTTTTTGTACCCGGATGCTGCTGTTCCGGTGCATTGCCTTGCAATTATAAAGCGGTGGAAAGTTTTGACATTCCCGGTCAAAGAAAACTTCCGGATGTTACTTCCCACGGGAAGTGAATAACATCCGGAAGTTGCCGGACATTCCAAGCCGCTCACCATATGATGACAATGACGGACAGAATTTTACGCTGACACGGTGGACATTCCGTTATGAAGTTCCTTTCATAGCCTTCCGGCCAGAACGACAAAATTTTGCGTCGTGTTCATTGGTTACGGTTCCGATTCGAACTGAACTCGCTAAGTGTTTTCAGTCCAACAAAGAGAGTTCAATTTTCAGTTCATAAGGGATAAGGGATCAATTTTGAGTTCGCAGTTCGAACTCCGTTTTGAACCATCGCAAAGAGAAAAAAGGGTACTTAACTTTAAGTTCATAGAATCGAACTATGTTTAGAACCTCGGTCATACTTAATTTTGAGTTAAAATAAAGGAGCGAGCGATAGCCACTTTGCTGACAGGGTCGAAATACTTCCGTGGATGGAATGTCACCCGCGCCAATAGCTTTGAAAATTTTCCACTACTGACACACCTACTTAAAGTACAAACGAGCAGCCGATTTCCCCTTGCGAACAGCTGGGCAGTCGGCTCGCGGAAATGCAGAAGATTGGAAAGGTTCTTTCAAAAATTCGCGTGGCTGAACGGCGGATGCCGAAAGCCCCGACCTCGCCGATGCGACGCAAACGCAGGGTCCAAATATGGACGAAAAACCTGATCCAAGGCTTCGATACAAAATCGAGTTCGAATGTGGCCTTGGAAGGCTGGTTCGGAAAATGTGGTACAATGTCCTTCGCCAAAAGCTGCGATTCCAAAGTCCAGTGGGGAATTCGGCGCTAAATGCTGGTCAAAATCCGGTGTCCGAAGAATTCCTCTCCGAATAACGTAGATTTGAAAGCTCCTCAAAAAGGGGTCCTATTGGGACGGAGTAGTAGCATTAGGAAATTGTCCTTTTGATCATTTTAGCTTCTATTTACTTACTTCGAACCCCTTTCGGATCAGGCGTACCGAGCTTGAGCTGCTTCTTCTTTGGTCGACTCTAACCGCGGTCTACTCAGTTACCCCTTTTCTTTGTCAGCGCCTAGCGCACGTTTTCCCTCCGGGAACTCACATTTGGCCTCGAACTACGTGTGGTTTCCTGAGGAAGCAGGGCCGTTTTTGTAATAAGTCAGTAGCTCGATAAAACGTGACGCTTATCTTAGCGTTTTCAACGCCTAATGTGGCTTTTCCTCCGGGAAAACTAGTTGGCCAGGAAGAACGTGCCTAACCATAAAGCGGGCCGACTTTAGTGCTTAGCAATTGGGCTACAAATTGGTGTTAGCTTTTTAACACGACAAATAAATACAAATCATTTTGAAAATAAAGTTTTCTGTAAAAATTGTCTTTTTAAGAACAATAGGTAAGAATAACTGAATTGGGTTAGAAAATCTGTTTTCTACTAGATTCTATGATATTTGCATAAGCGAATAGAATTTTCCGGGTGTTTTCTTATAAAACCTAATTTATAATTTTCACTTCAGAATCCGGAAACAATTATTATTTATTTACATAGTATTCCGTCTCACGACATAACTTGACGAACATAATTCCTAAAATTCACTCGGTTCATAGCAACCGTTCTCCAATTTCTCGGGCACCCCACGTTCGCCAGATCACGCTCCACTTGGTCTAACCACCTTGCTCGTTGCGCCCCCGCTCGTCTTGTTCCTACCGGATTCGTAGCGAACACCTGTTTTGCAGGACAGTCGTCCGGCATTCTCGCAACATGTCCCGCCCAGCGTATCCGGCCAGCCTTAACCACCTTCTGGATACTGGGTTCGCCGTAGAGTAGCGCGAGCTCGTGGTTCATCCTTCGCCTCCACACTCCGTTCTCCTGTACGCGGAAACAATTATATTAGAATTAATAGCAATTTGAGTATACATTAACGAATTTAATGTCCTTCTACGTTTCCAAACTCAAAGATTGATGCCAACTTATATTTGAGGAAAATATAAACTTCTTTAATTTCACAAGTTATCATTTATTTATGTGTAAAGAGAATTATTCACGCTTTTCTTCAAAATAGGAAACTTCTGTTAGAATACTTGTTGAAATGACTGTTAATTTTTGTTTCCGAAACATTTTGTTTTTGTGAAATGGTTGAATATCAGAAAAATCCTGTTTCAGAAAATCTTAGATTCTTTGAAAATTTATTCAATGTTTCATTTCAAATATAAACCAGATACGTGCCAGAAATAGGATTCTTTCTGTTTTGACATGCACTCTAGAGTGCCCCAAATGACCCGACTTTTGAAAAAATTATGCGCTGCAGGCTATAATTGATCCTTGGCCTAGTATAAGATATCATGCCAAATTTAGGCGAGATCGGATCACGGGAAGGGGTCGCTCAACGAGCCTGAAGTTTGTATGGGATTTTGAGACATTTTGTTCGTTGGAAACATGAAAAACCAGTTTTTCATCCATAACTTTGGTTTCCGACTGCTGATTTCTTTCAAAAGCGGGTTTTCTTAAAGCCTAAATTATGAAAAATATTTTATCCCAAGACTGCATTTCGATGAGAGTTAAGATAAAAAAAGTTATTAGGCTTCAAAAATGGGCTAACTTTTTTAACGGTGGTATTCAGCACTGTTAATGAGGCGTCAATATGTTCGACAGCCTCTACTCATTAACAGTGATGAATACCATCCTTAAAAAAATTAGCCCATTTTTGATGCTTAATAACTTTCTTATCTTAACTTTAATTGAAATGCAGTCTTGGGATGAAATATTTTTCATAATTTAAGCTTTAAGAAAACCCGTTTTTGAAAGAAATCGGCCGACGAGAACCAAAGTTATTGATGAAAAACTAGTTTTTCATGTTTCTTCCGAACAAAATGTCTAAAATCCCATACAAATTTCAGGCTCGTTGAGCGACCCCTTCCCGGGATCCGATCTTGCCCAAATTTGGCATGAGATCTTGTACTAGGACTAGGATCAATTTCAGCCTGCAGCGCATAACATTTCACAGGTTTTGAATTTACCATACAAATTTAGGGCAGTCTAATGCACTCATTCCAATTTGGATATCATTTTCACTTGATAAGCCATGAATTGATCGTTCTGAAGAACCTCCGTCCAAACGAAAGAAACGTTTTTTATCTGATGAGATTTAGTTCGTTGTCGATATCTCTCAGTTCAGTTGATCTGTATTCGATAATTTATTCAAAACTCGGCGCAAAACTATAACGGAATTTTTATGGGTTAAAAAGCACAGTTTTCAATATTAATAAAAATGTTACGGGTTATAAAATCTCAATTTTTCAGCCAACTCCTCGAAAACCATATTTCACAAAGCCTTCAAAAGGCGGAACTGGGAGTATGCTTACTCCAGGTAAGCCTTTCCCGTTGTTGAACATTGGCATCACACAATTGTTTTCGGAAATAAAAAAAATGATACATAACAATCAATATTTATTTTTTATCAAGTATTAAAGATTATGTAGTACACGTTTTCTTACCACATTATTCAATCCAATCTTGATAAATACTCCTTCATACACCGAAATTTGAAATTTATCGTTGTGTTTTGAAAAAATAATAGGCGCCATGACGTTTCTATCCATAACATCATCATTTTGATCGCAGTGTCATCTGGACATCGTTTGGAGCTGCAAATCGCCAGTTACACTGGATTCTTTATCAAACGATTGTTGTGTACGTGCAAAAAAAGAAATCGTTTGAAAAAAGTTCAAAGCAACCGGGAAAAAATCATTGCTCATTTCGAGTAGGGGAGGAGCGGGCTATATGCGCCTATTAAGCAGAACACTGATTTAATCAAATATCACATCGAATATGTGTACAAAAACTATATACACGTGTGCAGTAGACTGCCCCAAATTTGTATGGGAAATTCAAAACCTGTGAAATGTTATACGCTGCAGGCTAAAATTGATCCTAGGCCTAGTACTAGATCTCATGCCAAATTTGGGCCAGATCGGATCACGGGAAGGGGTCGCTCAACGAGCCTCAAGTTTGTATGGAATTTTGAGACATTTTGTTCGGGAGAAACATGAAAAAAACATGGAAAAGTCCACTCCGGGAACCTGATTGACCTGAGTGAGTTTTTTTTCAGCGCTTAGCACTCCTTTCAGCTCCGGGCAAGTTTTCGAAATTCGATCATGATTTTTTTCTATTGTCACCTTAGTGTATTTGATTAAAAAGGTGATTACTGGGAATAGGCAAATCAAAAAATATCTGCAAAGCAAAAAACTATGCACTGATTTGCGTTTAAAATTATGGAAGCTAAAATGAACGAATTTTTAATTTTGTACAGTTCTTAGGTTAACAGTCCATCTAAACCAAGTCCAAATCGGGAAACGATCCAGAATTTGTCCCGATTCACCCCATTCACGGCACCAAATGTAAACATTTATGATAAAATTTTCCAATAGCTTACGGATCTGATTTAGAGTGTCCATTTCTCGGCCATTTTCCCTTTCCCGGGAATCGGGAAATCTGATGGCCTGTTTTCCGGGAATTCCCGGGTTCCCGGGAAATATTAAAAAAACATGTAAAATATATGCACTTCGACTCAAATATACATAGCCTATTGAACTTTTCGTGCATACAAGCCCATAATTTGTTCAAAATGTACTCTTCATAATGTTTTTAACTTATTTTAATCAAACAAGTAAAACTGTTCTCAACGATGATATATTAAAAATAGTCTAAAGAACTATAAAATAACCTGAATAAGTCAAATGAAGAATTCATCCATGCAATTAGGGGTTGATCAAAAATTATGTTTTTATTTGTTTGATTATTCCAACCATTTTTCGTTTTTCTAAACACATATTTGCTCTTCATATAAAAAACTATTTATTCTTCATTTTAAGGATTTGAAATTTATCTGGCTTTTAAAGCCAAAGGGAAACAATTGCACGAATGTTACTTTCGAGAATCAGTCTACCTTCTACGCAATTTTTCATAAATTTCTGAACTTTTGTGGGGTTTCGTTCAATGAATATGGTGTGGAAAGACATATAATCTTTTTAAACTTACCTATTCGAATATAAAAAATGCACCAAATGGCTGCCAAATCTCTACTGCCACAGGAATCGGCATATTCTCTCAATTTTTTTATGACTACATTTTCAAAAAGCACATCTTCCAGGCTTTTCCAGAGAAAGAATTTCATACATGTCGGGAATTCCCGGGAATGAAACTACGATACCCGGGTATCGGGAATTCCCAAATTTTTCGAATTCCGGGGAATTCCCGCCCGGGAAATCCTAAGATGGACACTCTAATCTGATTGTTGGTCTAAAATTTAGAAAACCTTTTCTTAAAAAGACAGTTTGTCAAAAGATAATCAAAAGAAAATAAAATCAAATAAAATACTGCTACACTGACGCCCGCTCACCTGTTACCGGTGATTGATGTCGCTTTTCACCCATAAGATTTTGAAAAATTAGAAACCATCAGACCCCCCACGTGCCAAATTTCGATTTTTTTTTTGTGGAACCGTTTCGCAGTCACCGAACTGCAGCACCAAGTACATGACAGTTTTTACTACTTTTTTTTATAATACTTACGATGGCGCTCTCAATGGGGTTTTTTTCATTTCCCCTGTTTGCTTAACAGAAGCAAAAAAAACCATGTTGGAAAATTGAAAGTAGCATTTTTCCGCCATCGCACTTCGCCCGTCGAGATGTGCAACCCATTTGCTCAATGGGTCGACTAAAATGTGCTAAGCGAATGAATTGTTTAATTAAGCTGATTTTCGCCTCGGAAAGTCTGGTCGAGAAAATTTCCACTTAATTATTGAAACCACCAAAAAATAACGAGCGACGACGACGACGACGACGAAAATGACGCCGTCCGTCGACCTAGGGAGATTCAAATTAATCGAAAAGCAAACACATACACGTTCAATGTCTGGGTCGTAAATCTGTTGAAGATTTACCAGCTCACAAAAATTACCGGTAACCAAGTTTGAAATTGCGTGGAACAATAAACTTCAAATGTGAACATTGATCCGATGTGTAAACGCCTCACCAATCAGGGGTTTCGTCGTCGCTGCTGACATTCAAGTCTTTCGTTTTTTTGTCTCTAGTTGTGCGCTCATTATGAAGCTCCTCAAAACTGATCTGCTATCTTCCTACTGGTGGATTTGCAAACTGCTGCTAAATCATAACGAATTGATGGGGAGTAGCTCAGCGAGTCGCCTGTTTCAAACCGATACCGAGCCATCTTCAAAACAACTTTACTTGGATACATTGTTTGATTATTGAATAGTAAAGTGAGCGATAATTATTGATAATTGAATCAGCCCAATCTCTTTTCTCCTTGTAGCTGTCCATCATAAATCACTTGTTTCACATGCATTAATAATGCATTTGAAAATATAAATTGATAAAAATATAACTCGGAAGGTTAAGAAACAACAACTAATTGACTGAATATCGTGGTTTTTGTAAACATTCAGGACTGGAAAGACAATTCTATCTATTTTGTCAATTTTGTCAATTTTGTCAATTTTGTCAATTTTGTCAATTTTGTCAGTTTTGTCAATTTTGTCAATTTTGTCAATTTTGTCAATTTTGTCAATTTTGTCAATTTTGTCAATTTTGTCAATTTTGTCAATTTTGTCAATTTTGACAATTTTGACAATTTTGACAATTTTGACAATTTTGACAATTTTGACAATTTTGACAATTTTGACAATTTTGACAATTTTGAAAATTTTGACAATTTTGACAATTTTGACAATTTTGACAATTTTAACAATTTTGACAATTTTGACAGTTTTGACAATTTTGACAATTTTGACAATTTTGACAATTTTGACAATTTTGACAATTTTGACAATTTTGACAATTTTGACAATTTTGACAATTTTGACAATTTTGACAATTTTGACAATTTTGACAATTTTGACAATTTTGACAATTTTGACAATTTTGACAATTTTGACAATTTTGACAATTTTGACAATTTTGACAATTTTGACAATTTTGACAATTTTGACAATTTTGACAATTTTGACAATTTTGACAATTTTGACAATTTTGACAATTTTGACAATTTTGACAATTTTGACAATTTTGACAATTTTGACAATTTTGACAATTTTGACAATTTTGACAATTTTGACAATTTTGACAATTTTGACAATTTTGACAATTTTGACAATTTTGACAATTTTAACAATTTTGGCAATTTTGACAATTTTGACAATTTTGACAATTTTGACAATTTTGACAATTTTGACAATTTTGACAATTTTGACAATTTTGACAATTTTGACAATTTTGACAATTTTGACAATTTTGACAATTTTGACAATTTTGACAATTTTGACAATTTTGACAATTTTGACAATTTTGACAATTTTGACAATTTTGACAATTTTGACAATTTTGACAATTTTGACAATTTTGACAATTTTGACAATTTTGACAATTTTGACAATTTTGACAATTTTGACAATTTAGACAATTTTGACAATTTTGACAATTTTGACAATTTTGACAATTTTGACAATTTTGACAATTTTGACAATTTTGACAGTTTTGACAATTTTGACAATTTTGACAATTTTGACAATTTTGACAATTTTGACAATTTTGACAATTTTGACAATTTTGACAATTTTGACAATTTTGACAATTTTAACAATTTTGACAATTTTGACAATTTTGACAATTTTGACAATTTTGACAATTTTGACAACTTTGACAATTTTGACAATTCGGACAATTTTGAGAATTCGGACAATTTTGACAATTCGGACAATTTCGACAATTCGGACAAATTTGGCAATTCGGACAATTTTGCCAACTTTGACAATTTTGACAATTTGGAAAATTTTGACAATTCGAACAATTTTGACAGTTCGGACAATTTTGACAATTCGGACCATTTTGGCAATTTTGTCAGTTTATGTTATTTTTTTGGTTTACAACTTTTTTTAATTTGTAGAGTTTCTAAATTTTGAAACCTCGTAAGTTTCAACCATTGCACAATGGGGAAAAAAGTGTTCATGACTCAAATCTATGAATTTATGTTTTACTTTTGTGAAAATTTCCATAAAATCGATTGGACATAGTTTCAAACGCCGCACAAGCATGCGAACGGAGATATAGTGCCTTTTTAACCCCTAATTCCCCTATATTTTTTAAACATTCCAGAAAAACATTGATTCGAACCTGAGAATTTTGAACGAATACAGACTTATCGTGTGTAATTTTTTTTTGAGAAATCGAATGAAGGCTATTTAGGCCACCGCACGCTTCAGAAAATGGAGTTATGGCTGTTTTTACCCTCAATTCCCCTACATTTTTCAATGATTTCAGAAAAAAGCATGTTCGGACTTGAAAATTTTGAACCAAATGGATTGTATCCTAGGTGATTTTTTCCGAGAAATCCAACGAAGCCTATTTGAGCCACCGCACGGATTGGGAACAGGAGTTATGGCTGTTTTACCCTCAATTGCCCAACATTTTTCAAATAGCTCAGAAAAGCATGTTGGGACTTGATAATTTTGAACCAAATGGGTTGTATTTTGTGGAGTTTTTTTCCGAAGAATCGAATGAATTCTGTTCGAGTCTCCGCACGCTTCGAAAAATGGAGTTTGTAGTGATTTTACGCCGTTTTATTTAGATTTTCTTCGATTCAAACCCGAAATGAAAACACTTCTATTCGCGTTAACAAATGTCTTAAATCTAATTTTTATTTTCAAAGCTTGCTATGACTGTACTATCCATTTTTTCGCTAATATGTGGCTTTCTGTTTTCCTCTTTAGCTGTACTTATTCCGAACGGTACAAGCAACTTCCGTTCGACATGTATCTGCTATTCGTTTTACTCTATCTTACTTAATTCAAACTTTTTCTCGAATTGCTGATTTTATACATTTTTTTCTTTACATTTTGTTTGTTTAGCATTATTTCCATTTGTTCACTACAGAGTTATGACTGTTTTACCTTCAATTCCCCTACATTTTTCAAATTGTTAAGAAAACGCATGTTCGGACTTGAAAATTTTGAATCTATTGGAACATATGTTGTGTGATTTTTTTTCGAGGAATCCAATGGAGGCTGTTTGAGCCACCGCACGCTTTGAAAAATTAAGTTATGGCTGTTTTCACCCTCAATTCCCCTATATTTTTCAATGATTTCCGAAAAAAAAGCATGCTCGGACTTGAAAATTTTGAACCAAATGGAATGTATCCTATGTGATTTTTTCCAAGGAAACCAACGAAGCCTATTTGAGCCACCGCACGGATTGGAAACAGAAGTTATGGCTGTTTTACCCTCAATTTCCCTACATTTTTCAAATAGCTCCGAAAAAGCATATTCGGACTTGAAAATTTTGAACCAAATGGATCGTATCATGTGTGATTTTTTTTCGAGGAATGCAACGAGGCCTATTTGACACACCGCACGCAACGGAAACAGGAGTTATGGCTATTTTACCCTCAATTCCTTTTCATTTTTCAAAAAGTTCAGAAAAACCATGATCGGACTTGAACATTTTGAACCAAACGAGACTTATCTTGTGCAATTTTTTCCGGGGAATCAAATGAAAGCTGTTTGAGCCACCGCACGCTTTGAAATATGGAATTATGGCTGTTTTTTCCTCAATTCCTCTACATTTTTCAATGATTTCAGAAAAATGTAGGGGAATTGAGGGTAAGAACATCCATAACACGATAGGTCTGTATTTGTCCAAAAATCTCTGGTTCGAATCAGTGTTTTTCTGGAATGTTTACAAAAATATAGGGGAATTAGGGGTTAAAAAGGCACTATATCTCCGTTCTTATGCTTGTGCGGTGTTTGAAACTATGTCCATTCGTTTCTCCGGAAATTTTCACAAAAGTTAAGTATAATTTCATAGATTTGGGTCATGTAGGACGAAAGATAATGAATTTCTTCGCGATTTGTACACTTTTTTCCCACATTTGTTTACTTTTTTCCCCATTGTGCATTGATTAATTTAGTATTCATTTTAACTTAAGGATACCGCGTCAGTTTTTCGGCGCGTAGGGAGGGCGTGGTAAAATACCTCCACTGTTGATGATCTGGAGCCAGAGTCTTTACTTGGTCCCAGCCACGAGCTTCAGGGCCTGTCTATCCTTCGATGTTCTTCTGGATTCAATTCAAGCGCCTCTCTGAAAATCTCGTTTCCATCTCATTCACAAATACTTGCATTTTTATTTTAATCGAACAATCCGAACGAAAAAGATTTTTTTAACTTTTCTCTTATTCGAGGTTTGGACAGATGTCCAAAACCACCTCAATTGTTACATGGTATACAATCCAAAATGTTTTCTAAAGAACTGCATACCAAACCCTAGAAAAATGTTTCTCGAAATTCCACCGACATTGCCCAACCAGAGAAAAAAAACCGCAAACGTTAGGCTGTGTTCCAATGGCTCGATCTTGAGAAACTTAGGATTGTTTACAATTGCCTTACAGGTCACTGCAAGAGTTAGGTGCCCCAAAGACAGAGCACAGCTTCACCGAGATCGTGCTGTTTGGGCTACGATCGTGACCTGCTAAGCCTAAATCCCCTATTGGAAGAGACGAGAATTTCGACTGTAAACAGCCGTTTCTGGGGTTAAAAAAACTTCCTAAGTCAATAAGTATTAAGACAAGGTGCCTCCAGAAGCTAGTTAAATGATCGTTTACCGTTTCTTTTAAATCATTTGCCTTTTCCCTCAAACCAACTTCTCCAGCAAGATCAACTGCACTACGTGGCGTGTCGTTCCTACAGCATTTACCTTTACCTTTCCGTTTCGTTTCAAAACCAGATTCGATTCTTGGCTGTTCGTACAACAACAACATGAGTGAATGGCACACCTTTGAGGCAGTGCGATCTGAATAATGTGAAGCAAAAATTGACTCTACTTACAAAAGAACTCGGTACTCCACGCCACACCGCTGCCAGAAACTTGGATCATTCGTAGTAGGGGGACCAGGAACGCGAAAAAGAATTGTAAAAATCAAGAAATAAGGTTCTCGATTGGATTCAAGTGTGATTGTTTAGAATAGGTATAGTGCGGGGCGGCCATTCTCCCGAGCCGGCGGTGAGTTTCGTCAGCATGTTCTTGAAGGTCAACTCGATTTGCCGCTCGACCGACTGCAACGAC
>NC_073692.1:45784756-45813690 GCF_029784155.1 Uranotaenia lowii | reverse complement strand
TTCTTATTTTATGACGCGACTTTTTTCACCCTCTGACAGCTTTCTGGTCGAGTAGAACAAACGGGTTGCTTTGATTGCAACAAACGTGCAGTATACAAAGTTGGCATACTACAATAAGTGCTTGCCGCAAGGTGTCGCATATTATTATATTTGAATTGGCAGTTTAAAGGTGATTTGAATATTTTGCATTAGAGCGGTCCTATTCTGTTGTCCGACACTGTATATTAAATTTTATCTCAGTTCTTCCTTTTTTATTCTCCGCTTCATTTTCACAATGTTTTAAATTGGCTTGTGTAGAAATGCTCCTGTTTCTCTCTGTTCTTCTTACTTCTTTGGTTGTTTCTAACTTACGGTTTCTTATCGATATGATAAGTAGATTGAAACATAGATAAATCCTTTACTTATGTAATTTTTTTTTTTGGGATTTTAAGCCAATTGGTTTATTATCTCCAATACTTATTGACTTATGTCATGGTATTTTAGTTATTATTTTGGTGATTGTCTCGGTTTCATTTCTCTTTGTTTTTTTTCCGATTTCGTTTAAACTATTGTTTAATTTCCATCCATTTTTATTATTTTTCAACGTTTTCCATTGTATATCTTCCTCTGACATTTTCTACTTTTAGTCAAATCTTTTACTCTTTTTTCATATTTTTTATCTTGTATTTTTAGATATAATCACCCTATTTTTTCAACTCTTTGTTCGTTCTACCTTTTACATTTTTATTTTCGCTTTTTTATTGCCTTCTTTTTTCTTGTCTTTTAGGAAGTTTTTCAATCTTCATACTTTTCTTTAGATTTTTTAAAATTTTGTTTTCAGTATTTTATTAGTATTCTTGTTTTTTCCGCTTATCACTTTCATTTTGTTTTGTATTTTTGCCTTCCTGTTCCTGTTCCTGTTGGTGCATTGAAAGTTGTTTGCTCTTCATACTATTCCAATTTTTATGTTAATCACTTCCGTTATTTTTTCTCCACTAAAAATCGCTTCTGCTTCATTTTTTAATTAATTTCTTTTGCTGAGACATTCGCTATTTTTTCGCGGGTGATTCGGCTTTTCTTTCTATCTTTTTGTTTTTTCCTGAATCTTTTTTATCATTTTTTCATCAGGTTTTTTTTTTAACTTTTATCGTATCAGTTTGTCGTTTTTCTATTTCTGTTTTTGGCCTTTTTTTACTTATTTTTTTTTAATACTTTTTTCCATTTTCTCTTTATTTGAT
Organism: Uranotaenia lowii; assembly: GCF_029784155.1. NCBI lineage: Eukaryota > Metazoa > Arthropoda > Insecta > Diptera > Culicidae > Uranotaenia > Uranotaenia lowii. Next base: position 45,812,473 of record NC_073692.1, on the reverse strand, counting down.
AAATCTCTTTTCCCTATTCCATTAGTTATCTTATCAAAATTTTGTGATTAAATGGCGATGGGAATTTTTCATACATGTTTCTTTTAATTTTGATGGGTACTTTTAGTTTTTGGAAACCTGTTGGTTCCGTGCTTAAAATAATAATTTTTTGTCTTTTCCCCCTTTATTTCCTATACTCTACTTCTCAACGCTGTGTTTTTTGTTAAAAATTAATCAATTTATTCGTATTCTTGAAATACGATTTTTGTTTTTTCGCTAGTAAGTTTAATTTCATCCTTCTCTCAAGAAATGTTCCTCGGTTCTATTTTTTCATTTTTTCTGTCTTCTCATGTCTTCTCTGTTTAATTTTTTTCACTCTATACTTTTTGTTTCAAATCTTACGCCTAAATTGTAGGAGCGATTTAAGAAAAATCAACTCAAGTTAGCTGTAGAAAAGTGTTAAGTTTTATTATACGATTCGTTGCTTAAAAGTTTTCGTGAATTATTTAAATTTCTGAAGATATTTCCAATCGATTTCGACCAATCCAGCCATGACTGAACACACCTAACATTTGATAATGTCCAATGTCCATATTGCCTGTTTGTTTACAGCGGTACTGTTTGCTTTCTCAACTATTTTGTTTTAAAGCGGCTTTACATAATCCGTAAATTTTTAAAACCAAAGTCAGCATTGATCGCAAATTCTTGACAAAATGAGTACATTTTCCAGCGAATATATGAAAAATAAAGACATAGGTATGTATTCCTCCGGTTGACATGCGAAAACAGTATCTCAGTTTCCAATAGATGATGATTTATCCACCTTTTATTTAACTTCAGGTTTACAACCGTGGCCCGATGCGGCCGTCCTCTATCAGCCCTATGAAGAAGAACAGATACTGTTGGCCGAAAATGCCAGCTGTCTGGCGGTGCGTACCTACCTGATCATGTTGAATCTTCCGTTCAAGGTGGAGCAGCGGGCCAATGCCGAGTTTATGTCGCCCGGTGGCAAACGGACCAAACTTCCGGTTCTGCAGGTCGAAAATTTCATCATTGCCGAGTTTGAACAGATACTTCACTTCGTCGAGCAGAAGGGCTATTCCCTGAGCAAAAATATCGCCGAGAACACCAAGAAAGAAATACGATCCTATTTTTGCCTGGTGGAAAATATCCTTACCAATGCCGAGGTATAGTTTAAGATTTTTCTAACCAATCTACTCCACTAACTTTTGGGCTTTTTTCACAGCAATACATCAGCTGGGTGGATACCGAGGTTCGAAAGAAAGTTACTTTCGTACGAAATGGTTGTGTGTATCCATTTCCGCTAAATCATATTCAAAATTTCCGTAAACTTATGTCGGCCCGGCGACAGCTAGGCGTTTACGAATATTTGAATCTGTCTTTGGAGAAAGTCATCGATCAGGTGGAAGTTCTTTGCAAATCACTCAGCAATCTGTTGGGCGATCAAAAGTACTTTTACGGTGCCAAGTAAGCCGCTATGGGAGAGTTCTAACAATTGTAAGGATAAAGTAATAAGCTTTTTTTTTCCTCCAGGCCTACAGAACTGGATGCCTTGGTGTTCGGTCATTTGTTTAGCATTTTCACCATGACTCTGCCGAATGATGTTCTAGCTGTGACGATCAATAAGTACGAGAATTTGATTCGGTTCTGCAAAAACATTGATGCTGAGTACTTCAATAAAGCACGGAAACGGCCTACTGTAACCTTCAAAACTACTTAACTAGAATACTTGAATTGTGCTGGATAGTACCGATAATTCATCTATTTCCAAGTAGTTCTATAATCCAACTGACATTCAATCACTCTCTCGTATTCTGATTGCTATGATCGATACCACACGGCCGACATAAATTTATCCCACGAACCAGCTAGTTGAGGTAATTGATCTTTTTTGAAATGCTTTTAGTGGAATAAATTAATCAGTTATGCAGTACTTGAATATCAGCACTCAGTACTATTACGTGATCCTAAACTGCCGAAATCCAAAGTATGTTGGTAAAGGGTCATCAACTTTAAAAAAAACTGCTTATTTAATTTTTAATAACTTCATCAAACTACGATATTTTAATGTATCGAAAAAAAAACATCAGAAAGGATTTCAATAATCCTAAATCTAATAATTGTGCAACTTCAACCTCGGAATAATGTTCATGCTGGTAAGCTCCTGGAAAAGCAGTTTACAAGCGTACGGCATCGAGATCTTGGATACGCTGGCACTGGACCGGCAGTTGTGGCACCAAGACGAGTAAGCCAGACGGCCGCACACGTTGCAAACATCCACGTCGAAAGCATCGGAAGAAATCATCAAACGTTCCATTATGAGCATCGAAGCGCCGTAGGAAATCAGACAGTCCCGTTCCATCTCTCCCAGACGAAGGCCACCCTCGCGGCTACGTCCCTGCGTGGGTTGACGAGTCAATACGGCCCGAGGTCCCCGAGCACGGGCGTGCATTTTATCTTGTACCATGTGCTTGAGCTTCTGATAGTACACCGGACCGGAGTAGATATAAACTTCAAGCGGTTCCCCGGTTATTCCCGAATAGAAGACGTCCTTTCCGAGGTAGTTGAAACCATTTTTGAAAAGTTCATCCTGAAGGTCCGAACATTTCGAACCACCGAAAGCCGTTCCGTAGTGAAACTTGCCTTCAAGTACTCCTGCCTTGCTACCGAGCAGTTCTAGCGTTTTGCCAACCGTCATACGGGAGGGAAAACCGTGAGGGTTCATCACCATGTCCGGTGACATTCCGTAATCGTTGAAGGGTAGATCTTCTTGGTCTACAATCAAACCGGTGACACCTTTCTGTCCATGCCGGGAGCTAAATTTGTCTCCGATTTCCGGTCGACGGGTTTGACGCAGCAGAATTTTTACCAAGAATTCTTCCTCGTTGTTAGTTGAAACCATGACCTTTTCAATGTAGCTTGGTTCAGTGCCTTTATAGGTGATCGGAACAGGGCTGTAGGTTATCGGTTGTTGGCCTGCTTCTTTTTGCTCAATCGGGTTGGTAGATTTAACCGCGGGCATCTCTTTGTTGACCATGGTTTGTTTTGATAAAACCTTCTCTCCCGGCGAAACTATTCCATCCGTGTCCAGGCATTCATGTTTGAAGATTATCTTATTGGTCAAAGAATCTTTCAGCGGACCCATTATACGATCGAATGTTTGATTGCTGTATCGTTTTATGGTACATTTACTATTTTTATACACCAAACATCTACCGTAACCTCTATCGATTGAAGCTTTGTTCAGAATCAAGGCATCTTCGATATCGTAGCCGGAATAGCTCATTACGGCTACAGTGGCGTTTTGGCCAGCCGGCAACTTGTCAAAGTTGGTAAGTTCAATAGTTTTCGAGCGTACCATCGGGCTTTGCGGATAGACGACGTTATACATCAACGTGTCGATGCGATTTTTCTGATTGTAACCAATAGCGCCCATCGCTTGTTTACCCATAGCACATTGATAGGTGTTGCGGGGACTTTGGTTATGATGCGGGTATGGAACCAATCCTGCACAAATTCCCAGCAATGTAAACGGTTCAATTTCAAGATGTGTAGTTTTCTCCGGATCAATGTCCATCTCTTGATAAGCAATAAAGGAATCATTTTCCTCATTCACATCTAGATACTCGATCAAACCATCGTGAAGGAAATCGTCAAACTTTCTCAGACCAACTTTCAACTGTTCAATATGCTCTTGTAATACGAGAGGTCTTCCATTCTGGACGATAATATAAGGTCGACACAACCGTCCTCCATCCGTATGAATGTAAACACAGCGTTGTGAAAACGACGTATGGATCGATACAAAAGCACCGATCAAACCTCGCCGACGCATCATCCGAAATACTTCCACCAACCTTTTGTAGCCAATAGTGACTCCCAAAATATTACCATTGATGAACACCATGAATACTTTCGGATTATTGATGGTTTCACCGCCCAACAAACGAATGTCCTCTACTCCAGAATTGTAAGCCAACCGAATGACCGGTTCTTCGTCGACCTCCGTGGTGATATGCGTCATCAACGCCAAATTCTTTACCAATCCACAGGCCTCTCCTTCAGGCGTGTCCGAGGGACATAACATTCCCCACTGACTTGGTTGCAACGATCGTGGTCCTGATACTTTTCTAGTTTTCTCGAACTGAGAGTTGACTCTCGTCATCATGCCTAGCGCTGAAATATAGCTCAACCGGGACAAAACCTGCGTGACTCCTGCACGTTCCATCTTGAAACGTTTGATAGTCCAATTACCGGTTGAAATGGCCGTTTCCAGTCCCGTTGAGATTAGCGCTGCTCGCATGTGTTTCACGATATCGAACTGAGCTGCTTTAATTTTGGGAATATTCTTGTCAGCAATCATTTTCAGCTCCCAGTTGAAACGCTTGAACAGATCCTCGAACATCAGAGACAGCAGGGAACCGGCCAGTTCCAGCCGTTTGTTACCATAATAATCGCGATCGTCGACGGCCGATTTGTCCAACTCGGCTGCCATCACTCGACGAATCATCAAGGCCACGTAAATTGCCTTCACCTAGTTAGAAAGTCAAAAATCAAGTTTAAACAACCTTTTATATGATAAAATTAAACAAACGATTTTTTACCTGAAAATTGAAATTGTTCACAGGAACGTGAGCCAGGATTGTCGTCGCAAGCAGGTCCCTTGCCTCGTCAGCGGTAGTCTTGTATTTGGTTGCTGCCGTGGTGAACCGTTTTGCAATCAGCTTGGAGCCCATATACTCCAAGGCTCGCTGCTGGGTGTACACCTTATGGTTAGCGGCCTCCAAAAGCGACGGAGCAAACCGTTTCTGTGTTTCAATGTCGATACCAACGAGCTGCATGATTTCCTGGTCCGAAGCTATTCCCATGGCTTTGAAAATAATTGCAACCGGAATTTCCTCAGTCATCGAGTTGTGCTTCAAATAATATTTTGCATGCTTCGCAAGCAAAATTGTCCTGGATTTTTTCTCATGGGTAGAACTGGTCACTTGGCATTGGATAACGTTGTTGTAATCCTCAGTTATCATTTTGTTCCAGGAAACTTGTTCCTGTATAAGAATAACTTTCTCCGTACCACGGATTACAAAGTAACCGCCAGGATCAAGCGGACACTCGTTTACCTTAGACAACTCATACTCGGATTTACCAGACAAAACACAATTCGAGGAACGCAGCATGATGGGCATCCGACCAATCAGTAGATTATTCCGAACAACCCTTTGGGTTCCTCGAGTGTACTCTATATCTACCGTTATCGGAGCTGCATATGTCATGTCCCGCAGCCGACACTCGTGGGGTGTCGTAGATTTGGTATTGTTGAACCCTTCTTCCACATCCGGCATACCGATGCTGACATTCAGGTACTTCAGATAGAAGCACGGGTCGGCATCACTTTTAACCTCATCGTTTGCCCGGACGATGTTCTTAATGTCGACATTGATGAAATAGTTGAAAGAATCAATGTGTTGCTTCACCAAACCCTTGATTTGGAGAAAAGCCGGCACTAGCTTCCATTTATCCTGGAAAATGATGCAATGTTACGAATTTGAACCTTATCTAAAAAAATTTGAAAACATACCTCCAAAGCCTTCTGAACTTTCTTGTGTTTCTTGCCGTCGAAGTCCCAGGACTTCTCCGCGAGGACCATGGTTAGAGAATGATTTCCCCTTTAGTTAACACACCAAACAATTAAAGAACGTTTTAAACTTTCTCTTTGCGACGGAGTTTATCACCAAAAATTTAAATCGAATGAAACAACGTGCGATCCGATTTGCACCGGTGCGTGCTTTTGCGGTGAATGTTTTGATCATGCCCAGGTTTTGATGCAAAGTTGCCTTGACAGCCTTCTGGTCGTACCGCTGTAAACAAAACGTACACTTTGAGCGGATACACTTACAGTATTTTTTATATGGTACACACACTCCTCGAGCGGGCAAATGGAAAACAGCAGGCATGCAGTGGGTGGGGAAAGGGTGGAAAATTGTTTGTTTTTAGTGCGCCCTGATATAAATATATTAAGGCGGTTCACATTGACTCTTCCAATATGTATTTCTGATTTATCAAGATTGATTAGGATTTTGAATTCTCATTCAGAGTTCAAAATATTACACAAATAGGTACCTACTTCTCTACATTTACTCGAGTAAATCTCGATGATCATCCTGAAATCAATTTCTATTAGCTTTAAATCGCAGACACCAGATATCTGGTGTCTGCGTTTAAATCCAGCACAAATTTCTTATCTTTTTTCATTTTTTAACAATGACAAAAATGCCAAAAACGATAAAAATGACAAAAACTATAAACATCACAAAAAAGGAAAAAAAATACCAAAATATTACAAACAATTACAAGAGCTTATAAATTAAAAAAACTAAAAATTAAATTGCAAAAAATTACAAAAAATCCAGAAAACTTTAAAAACTACATAAAACTAAACATAACTACATAAGTAAACAAGTTAAAATTCAAAAAAAAATAAAAATAAAAAAATGTAAAAAGAAACAAAAATATACAAAAAAAACAAAAACTTCAAAAATTACAAAAAATGCACAAAATCACAAAAAAGTTCAAAAAATTACAAAAAAAAAATAGGAATTGTATAAATTAGGAATTGTATAAAAAGAAAAAGGTTACAAAAATGTATCAAAAAGTTAGTTTGGTATGAATAACGGCGCGTTCGTAAATTGATTTTTTTTGGGTGATGCATCAGTCGATCGATTTGTTTGGTAGATGTCAAATCACTTCCAATGCTTTTGCATACATTTGTTTGTAATTTACGAATGCCAGCATCGATAAAAAAAAATCAACTCGATAGAAAAAATCAAATTACGAACACGCCGTAAACCTTTGCTTGCGGATGTGTACTAAAACTTTAGAACATAGGTTTTGCGTTGACAAATAGAGCTATCCAACAAGCAGAATCTGTAGTTTTCTTAAGAAAATTGAAATAAAACGATCAGAAAATTGAAAATTATGGCTAAAACAGCCACGATCTCAGGGTGCGGGTAAGAACGATCGAAAAGTATTTTAGGCAATGCATGACAAGCTCTAAAAAAGCAGGTTGTAATGTTTGTTTGTTGATTTACCAATTAAAATTAGCTACTTTAAAATCAATAAAAAAATGTGTGTTTTGTTAAAACTTAAAAAAATCGTTGAAAATTAATAAAATGTTGTTCCGAGTTCATGCCAGTTGGGAACTCTTCCACTATTCCCGGTAATCTGGAATGTTTGCTATTCGATTTGCTCAATTTCATTTAAGACGAATCATTTATTCATACCAAACTAGCTTGTTCTAAAAGTAAAAGATTCTGTCAGAGAAAAAAGCTGTCAAAATAAACTTTATTCATAGCAACCGAAGCAATTGCTTCAAGTGACTACTCGACTGCTCGATTTGGTTTAGCAAAAGCAATTACTAGGTTTATTCATACCACCTAATAAAACTAAATTTGGTTTCTTTAAACCGAGTGTATGAGCCGTTTCAAATAAATACATTGTGAAAAAAATAAATAATTTTTTTTTTGAAATATCAAATAAACATAAATTAAAAAAATATTTTCGAAAATAAAAAAAATGAAAAAATATGTAAAAAAAACAAAATGACAAGAAATTACTGACAATTATTTCTCATCGATTCCACCATGTTACAAAACCAACTGATGTCCCTTTTTAAATCATTGGCGGAATAAAAAAAAATCATTTTCATTTCCACCTGAGGTGTACCACGACCTTGAGTCTTCAGATCGCATTTTCTAAACTCAAACACCGAACTTTATATTTCAAGATCCTTAATGAAAACTGTTGAAAGTTAAATTTCGATATTGATAGAAATTCCGCTTTTGTTTTGAGGGGCCGGCTTTCGTATTCAAAACTGACACACTAATTTTCGAATAAATTTTCTGAATTTTATTGCTGAAACTTCACGGTTGTAGCTTTAAGTTTTTACACTCAATTTTTAAATTAACTTAATTTTTCTTCAGGCAAATCATGTTTTCTTTACACAAAAAAAAGAACGTCATACTCTGTGTGCGATCTCTGCGAGTATTGGTTCAAAGGGAGGCCCGACTCTATAGTCCGGATTCGATCGAGTGCGAAACTTAAACATTCAGAGACCTCAAGAAACTCGTTCGCTACTTGTTAGCTACTATGGGGAATGGAGCCATGGATGGAGCACAGCGGAACAGACTAACTTCGAAATGAGTCAAGCCGAGAAACGCCGTTTTGGTTTAAGTAAGTCTTTCAGTCATACTTTCACATTCGTCGAGTTCGGTCGGTTTTCTGATTTCTTGTGCTCCGAGCTACTCTGCTCCGAGGTTTGCGCGATACGCCTCAAGTATCGCATCGCAAGTAATTTATTGCATTCGGCTTTGCCTTGACTTTTTTTCTCTCGCGTTCGTTTCCACCTTTTGGGTAGTGAGTGATCAGTTCATTTGGTTTGAAATTTGAAGTACGTTCCTATACTATGCGATTCAAAACTCGAGGAAGGTGGTACCGAGCCAATATTGTTTGTGGCGAATAGCGATTAGATTCGGTGGGTGGTTAATTCTTGTGCTCGTCAAGGATCAATAGACACTCCGAAAGGCCGCCGCCATCCAGCTGTATAGGGTGTACTTTGTGTTTGTAAAAAATAGTACCCAATTATGAACGTCTTTCTACTGAAGTAAACCGAGGCCTTTCGCTTACAACTTGGTGTTGGGTTGAACGTCTGAGGACATTGTCTATCATCGCCAAGTTGCGCAATGCGAGCCGCGCAAGAGATATGGATAATATATAATTTAGTGGTTCGTGCGTGCTAAATTCGTGTGCAAACAGGCATTTGTCAAGGTCTGATGATGGCCCCTTCTGAGTCGGAAAGCTCGAAAGCCAAAAAACAACTTGTTTGTCACACTTCGGCGGGTGATTTGAATTAATTTAGTGCGAAGTCGTGATTGTAGGGTCCACTTTTGGCACTTGGTAGCCAATTTGATTCACGAGAATGAGCCCTGCAGCACGTGGAACTCTGATTAAGGCACGAGGACTTAATAGGGTGGAGTCTCGGAGATCGAATGAAAGTTGCTCATTAGGGGGCGATAGAAAACAACTCTAGTGCTACGAAACTACTTGTGACGAAGAAATAATACCTGAAAGAGGAGAAAACACCCAACCTCACACCGCGTGGAGTGTTGTTTTGATGAATCAATTAAAAACATATCAGAATGCTCAGCTCACACCAGCAGCACTAAGCAGCGAAAGGAAGAGATAAGATAAAATGTGAAAATTATGCTGAAACTCTTTTTGGAACCAACCGAGCAACCAATACAAGAGCAGTGATTGCATCCCTAGTGCTTGTGAAGTTGTTGATAGACGATGAAGATGAACGCAATGGATTTCCCCAGTTGAAGTTCCACGAAAATGCGCTGCTGGCTTAAGTGGTTGGCACTGTTGTTGTTGAAGGAAACGAGCGGCAAAAGCGCGGTGATTTTATGTTTTCGGATGAACGGAACGGCAGACGCATTTTCCAGCTTTTGAGACGAATATTTAAAATAAGATAGAACACTTGAATGGCCGCTGAATCGCTATATAGTTTTGTTTTTAAAGAGAATATGAAATTTTATAATTAAAAGTAAAGAAAGTTTATAGTAAAAGCTTTTCATTTTTAAATCGTTTAAAATTTTCATTTGTTTATGTCTTTTTCTTAGGAATAAAAGTTCAGAATCTATGAGCACATTTCCAACTTTGACAAGCTGATATTTTTCCTTCGATGCTTAATAACTTTCTTATCTTAACTTTAATTGAAATGCAGTCTTGGGATGAAATATTTTTCATAATTTAAGCTTTAAGAAAACCCGTTTTTGAAAGAAATCGGCCGACGAGAACCAAAGTTATTGATGAAAAACTAGTTTTTCATGTTTCTTCCGAACAAAATGTCTAAAATCCCATACAAATTTCAGGCTCGTTGAGCGACCCCTTCCCGGGATCCGATCTTGCCCAAATTTGGCATGAGATCTTGTACTAGGACTAGGATCAATTTCAGCCTGCAGCGCATAACATTTCACAGGTTTTGAATTTACCATACAAATTTAGGGCAGTCTAATGCACTCATTCCAATTTGGATATCATTTTCACTTGATAAGCCATGAATTGATCGTTCTGAAGAACCTCCGTCCAAACGAAAGAAACGTTTTTTATCTGATGAGATTTGGTTCGTTGTCGATATCTCTCAGTTCAGTTGATCTGTATTCGATTTTTTTTTTTTTATTTTTTTTTTTAAAATATGTCTTTATTTGTATCAAATCATCATTACACTTATATTACATTATTGCATTAAACTAGGTGTTCAGCTCAATAATGAACTGTTCATAGCCCTATAAGTAACTAGATTATAAAAATTTATTTATAAGATTTTAATTTGCTGAGCGCAATCAAGTTTTTAATGTAGGAGAACATCCTGTAATAGCAAAAATATTTTATACTTAAAACTAAACACTATCTTAAAATTAAACTAAACATAAAGAGAACGAATCTCTGCGATGGAAGACTGCATCGATTTGCCTCTGAAGTTGGAGATGATTTTGTTGGCCATCTCTTCGATCGATTCGATGCCCGCAATCCGATGAAGATCTTCGGTGCTGTGCCAAGGTGGAAGCCGCAAAATCATTTTCAGAACTTTGTTCTGAATCCTCTGGATGGCTTTCTTCCTCGTCGCGCAGCAGCTAGACCAAATCGGAACTGCATACATGATCGCTGGTCGGAAAACTTGTTTGTAGATGAGCATCTTATTTCGCAGACACAACCGGGATTTCCTGTTGATGAGAGAATAAAGAGATTTAGTGTATTTATTACATTTAGATTGAATATCTTCAATGTGATTTTTAAAAGTAAGATTCCGATCAAGTGTAAGTCCCAAGTACTTAACGTGATCAGACCATTCTAATGAAACCCCATTAAAAGTTATGGAATGATTTTCATTAGGTTTTAAAAAATTTGCTCTTGGCTTATGGGGAAATAAAATAAGTTGAGTTTTGGAAGCGTTAGGAGAAATTTTCCACATTTTCAAGTAATTCAAAAAGGAATTTAAATTTTGTTGCAATCTACTGCGTACCACCCGTAAATTTCGACCTTTGGCTGAAAGCAAAGTGTCATCAGCAAATAATCTTCTACCTTTTCCTTCTGGTACATCAGGAAGATCAGAAGTAAAAATATTATATAAAATTGGCCCAAGTATACTACCCTGAGGGACACCAGCTCTAATGGGTGTCCTTTCAGAGCATGAATTTTGATAGCTTACTTGTAAGGTTCGGCTAGTCAAATAATTTTGAATAATTTTGGTGAGATATACAGGAAAATCAAATCGAGCTAATTTAGCTACTAAACCTTTGTGCCAAACACTGTCAAAAGCTTTTTCAATATCAAGAAGAGCAACACCAGTTGAATAACCTTCAGATTTGCTAGCGTTAATCATATTAGTTACACTCAAAAGTTGATGTGTAGTAGAATGTCCATGACGAAAACCAAATTGTTCATCAGGGAAAATAGAATTCTGATTAATGTGAATCATCATTCTATTCAAAATAACTCTCTCAAATAGTTTACTTAAAGAAGGAAGCAAACTAATTGGTCGATAACTTGAAGGCTCTGAAGCACTTTTTCCAGGTTTCAAAATTGGAGTTATTTTGGCATTTTTCCATTTATTGGGAAAATAAGCCAAATGAAAACATTTGTTGAAGATTTTAACTAAAAAATTTAAAGTGCTTTCAGGCAACTTTTTAATAAGAATATAGAAAATCCCATCTTCCCCTGGAGCTTTCATATTTTTAAATTTTTTGAAAATCAATTTAAGTTCATCAATATTTGTCTCACAAGAACTTTCAAACACATTTTGCTTGGAAAGAATATCATCAAATTCTAGGGAAATTTGAGCATCAATTGGACTTACAACGTTTAAATTAAAATCATGAGCAGACTCAAATTGTTGGGCTAATTTTTGAGCCTTTTCTGAATTAGTTAAAAGAAGTTTATCCCCATCTTTCAAAGTAGGAATTGGCTTCTGGGGCTTTTTCAAAATTTTAGTTAATTTCCAAAATGGCTTTGAGTAGGGTTTTATATCCTCTACTGCTTTAGCAAAATTTTCATTACGAATGAAATTTAAACGACGTTTGATCTCTTTTTGAAGGTCGCAATAAATTAATTTCAAATAAGGATCCCTAGTACGTTGATATTGGCGTCGACGAATGTTTTTCAGTCGTATCAAAAACTGAAGATCATCATCAATTAAAGGTTGATTAAATTTATGTTTAACTTTAGGTATTGAAGCGGCTTTAGCATTGACTATTGAAGTTGTCAAATTTTCTACAGCCAAATCAATATCTTCTATTGAATTTAGTGGAACGTTGACATCTAAAATACGTTCAATAAAATTCATATATCGCTCCCAGTTAGCCTTTTGAAAATTAAAAGTTGATTTTAAAGGGTTTTCAATGGGACTTTGAGATAAAGAAAATGTTACTGGAAGGTGGTCTGAATCGAGGTCCGCATGAGTAACTAATTGACTACAATGCTGTTGGAATCGAATGCAAAAATAAAACACTTGGTTTGATTCCAGGTTAAAGATAATTTTATTGAACATCATCTCGTCAGGTCATTATAAGCGAACGTGTTGCTCTATCGATTGTTAGAGAGTTTTCGGTGTTTCTCATTTCTATATTCGCCTACCTATAGCACACACTTATACGCTGCCGCGCACGTATTGCACAGCTTTAAGTTTCCCACCTAAAGCTTCCCATGCATACTGCATACAATCGCATGCTGGCGCTCAAGATGTAATAGGCTGTTGTCAATCTATTTGCTACCTATCTATAGTATATATTGTGATGAATGACAAATTGGTTTTGATTACAGTTCACTTTCTAATTAAACTTAGTGCAGTGAAATGTTACTTTTAACACTTCCCCACAATTTGCACATTCAGCATATTCAACAGTCGCCGATGCGTATTTTTAGGTAACCCCTTGGTAAACGCGTCGGCTGGTTGATCTACACTCGGGATGAATTGCAGCTTGACTCGCCCTTGCTTGATGAGGTCCCGTATGAAGAGATATTTGATATCTAGATGTTTCATCCTCTGGTGTGATCTTGGTTCCTCTGCTATGCTTATGCACGGAATGCTGTCCTCCATTATAATGAATGGTGTTATAACCACATCCAATTCATTAAGAAGTTTTGTTATCCACATCCCTTCTTTGGCAGCAGCACATAGTGCAATTAGTTCTGCTTCACTCGTTGATAGGCTGATTGTTGGCTGTCGTTTTGTTGACCACGAAATCAGATTTCCATAAAGTTGATATGCATATCCTGATACCGACTTCCTGTCGTCTGGATCATTTGCAAAATCCGCATCTCCAAATCCAACTAATGCAGGTCTATCTTTGTGTTTTGCATACACAATCTTCGTGTTACTTGTTCCTCTCAAGTATCGCAGAATCCGTTTTAATCCTGACCAATGCCAATCTGTTGCGCAGTTTGTATACTTGCTCAGAGTACTCACTGCAGCACAGATATCTGGTCTTGATGTCAACGAGAGATATTGAAGGCATCCTATCAATTCTCTATATGGTTGATCAGTAAGTTTCCCTTCTGATTTTGACCATTTAGTGTTATTATCCAGAGGTGTCCCCACTGGTTTACACTCAGCCATTCCAAATCTTTCGAGAAGTTTCTCAACATATCGCTTTTGAGAAATCTCGATAATTTGATTTTCAAAATCACGGTTGATTTCCATTCCCAGGAAATGCTTTACTTCGGAAAGGTCTTTCATTTGGAATAACCTTCCAAGTTTTTCCTTTATCCATGATATTTCATCTATGTTCTTAGCAATTAACAAAATGTCATCTACATAGAGTATAAGAATTATCCCCTTGGATTTCGATTTGTAAATACAACAATCGTTTTTAAGTGAAACAAATCCAAGTTCTTCCATAGCATCATTGAAACGTTTGTTCCATGATCTACTTGCTTGCTTTAGTCCATACAAGCTCTTATTCAGACGAACAATCTGACTTTGTCCGTCTTCATTGAGTGGCAATTTCATGAAGATTTCCTCTTCCAATTGTCCATTCAAAAATGCTGTTTTTACATCCATTTGGTGTACAAGTAGTTTATGTTCGTTTGCAAGTGCAAGTGCCAAACGAACGCTTTCGAGCTTTGCAACAGGCGCGAATGTTTCAATATAGTCGAATCCTGGTCGCTGTGAACATCCTTTAGCCACTAACCGTGCCTTGTGCCTTCCATCTTCTTTTAACGAGAAGATCCATTTTGAGTATATTGGCTTTACTCCTTTTGGTATACAGTTAACCACTGTCCAAGTATTGTTGCTATGCAATGCATCTAGCTCTTCTTTGAGTGCTTGCTTCCATTCCTCCCAGTCCACTAGTTCTTTCAAGTCTTTGATGTTTTGTGGAATTTCTCCATTTTGAATTGAAGCCATTCTTGCTGAGTAGTCCGAAAACCAATGGGGTGGTTTTCTATTCCTCTGGCTCCGTCTCAATTCTTGTTGATCTGCATCTTCCTCTCCATTAGCTTGACTATCATTTGCGCTTTCGTAATCAGTTTCGCCAACTGATTCCTCCAATGCATCCTGATGCTCAACTGGATCTGGATTCCGTTCAACTATGGTATCATCTTCTATTTGATCTTCATCAGATGGTGATCCTTGACTATCATCTTGATCCTCTTCACTAAGATCTTCATAGTTATCCTTGAATTGAAATTGTGTGTATATTGTCAAATCCTGTTCCCCAGGATTGACTTCATCCAATCCATTTCCACGATAAACCATGACCGATTCGTCGAATACAACGTTTCTACCAATTTCAATAGAATGTGTTTCGTCATTCCACAATCTAAAACCATTGTTTGCGTATCCCACAAAAATCAATGATTTAGTCTTGGAATCCAATTTTTGACGTTTCTCCTTTGGGACTTGCTTGAATGCTCTGCATCCAAAGATTCTCAAATGTTTCAAATTGGGTCGTCTTTTAAACCACATTTCATAAGGAGTTTTATCTGACTCTAACCCTTTTGTTGGAGATCGGTTCAAGAGATATGTTGCAGCATTTAATGCCTCACCCCACATATCTTTAGGTAACCCGCTTTCATGAAGCATTGCTCTTACCTTTTCCATCAATGATCTATTCATCCTTTCACTGACTCCGTTTTGCTGAGGAGTATATGGAACTGTATAAATCATTTGAATTCCGTTTTCCTTACAGTATCTTTGGAATTCGTTGCTTGTGTATTCTCCGCCATTATCACATCGCAGCATTGAAATACGAGTTTCAAAATATGCTGATGCCATGGCTTCATACTCCTTGAATCTCTCAAAGACTTCAGACTTATGTTTCATCAGGTAAACTACGACAAAATGCGTATAGTCATCGATAAAAGTTACAAAATAGCGATAACCATCGTATGTTTCCTGCTCCATGTTCCCACAGACATCTGAGTGTATTAATTCTAATGGTCGTTTCGATCTTGGCGATTTCATACCCTGAAATTTGAAAGCAGCTTGCTTCCCTGCCAAACAACCATTACATACGTCAGTCTGATTTTTCTTTTCAGAAGATAGATTGATTCCCTCAACCATACCTTTTCTAATGAGTTTCTCCAAACTAGTAGTACTTAGATGTCCTAGTCTTTTATGCCATGTCTCGAGACTCACCTGTTTTCCAAAATATGCTGATCCGTTTGCATCTTCTTCGGACTTTCCATCCCAAATGCAATCAATGTAGAATAAACCATCAGTGAATCTACCTTCACCGATTACCTCATCTTGGTATTCAAAGATAACCTCTTTGTCTGAAAAAGTAACCCTTTTCCCATGAAGACTTGCCCTTCTAACCGAAAGTAAATTTTCTTCAAGATTAGGAATGAAAAGAACATTGTACAATTCCAATTTCTTTATTAAATTCTTGCCAACCACAGATTTCAGCCGCAACTTACCCATCTTCGTAGCCCGAAGATTCTCGCCACTTTTGGCTGTGGAGATCATCAGTGGTTCCGGAAGATCCTTCACGTCATCCAGCAGGCGCTGGTCGTTGACCATGTGGTCGCTCGCACCAGAGTCGACCACGAAACGAACCCGTCTGGTCCGCTTGATCATCTTCGTTTTTGTCATCATGGCGTGGGGTCGTTTGTTGTCATTCTTTTTCTGTTCCTTCTGGTATTTTTCCTTCTCCTGCGCTTTGAACTTCTTCATCAAAGGGCACTTGTTGTAAAAATGCCCCGTTTCGTTGCAGCCGAAACAACGCGTGGTTTTCTTCTTTGATGCAAGGGCTACGTTCGGCGAATTCTTTTCCCTCGCCATGTCTTCCCCAGCTTCTGCATCGAAGAACATCCGTTTTATTTCGGTAGTGGTTTTTCCGCACAGGTCTTCATTCGACAACACAAGTAACGCTCCTTTGACATGCTTGTATCGCTCTGGAATGGCACTAATCAATGCGTGGACCTTTTCCTCCTTTGAGATTCCGCAATTCATCCGCTCCAATTCCCGGACGATTATATCGTACTCATCGAAAATCGTCCTCAGAGGAGCATCGCGATGACGATATTTGATTGAGAACAGCCTTTCTCTCATGTTGACGAGTGCAGCAGTGCCCGCCTTCTCGTAGGTTTTAATCAACACGTCCATGGCTTCCTTGGCGTAGTTAAGGCCAATTAATTTGTTCAGGACTTCGTTGTTTACAAGCATGACGATTTCGTCGAGTGCTTCGACGTCATCGTCCAGCCGTTTCTGAAGTTTCGTCTTCCTTGCGGCTTCTTGCTCCGGAGTAGCACCTGCAACCGCTTCGTAATACTCTTCTTCGTTCGGAGTCCGGGTGAGTGTATGGAGCAGCTTGAGCTTCGCCAATCGGTTCTGGATGCGCCATTTCCACGGTCCAAAATTCGCTTCGGTACCGTCGAAAACGTTGGCTCGCTCCGCTTGCAGAACAGTGGTAGCGTAGGGTAAGGTGCGCTCGAAAGTTCCCCTTTCGAAGCCACCGTTCCTACGTCCAGCCATTGTTCGGAGTTGTCGTCCTGCCCTGTTCCGATGTATGCGTCACTCGGTGTCTGCTTCCTCGATGACTATCAGTCTACCACTGATCAAGATCTGCTGCTTCCAGTTAACCACTGGTTTAAGATAACCGCTCCAAGCTCTGCTACTCCTACCAGTTGACCACTGGTTTTTCTGGTTCACTCCAAGGGCTGCTGCTCTTACCAGTTAACCACTGGTTATTATAGTACGATGTACTGTCCGAGGTCTCAGTTGACCACTGGGCCCATAACCTTTTGTTGGAATCGAATGCAAAAATAAAACACTTGGTTTGATTCCAGGTTAAAGATAATTTTATTGAACATCATCTCGTCAGGTCATTATAAGCGAACGTGTTGCTCTATCGATTGTTAGAGAGTTTTCGGTGTTTCTCATTTCTATATTCGCCTACCTATAGCACACACTTATACGCTGCCGCGCACGTATTGCACAGCTTTAAGTTTCCCACCTAAAGCTTCCCATGCATACTGCATACAATCGCATGCTGGCGCTCAAGATGTAATAGGCTGTTGTCAATCTATTTGCTACCTATCTATAGTATATATTGTGATGAATGACAAATTGGTTTTGATTACAGTTCACTTTCTAATTAAACTTAGTGCAGTGAAATGTTACTTTTAACAAATGCTCGCCTAAATCCGTTAGAACCAAATCAATTGTGGAGGGATTTCTAATTGAAGAAAAACAAGTATGCCCATTAGGATATTCAACAGTATAATAACCTGCAGAGCAGTCATTAAACAAAATATTCCCATTTGAATTTGATGAAATATTATTCCAAGATCGGTGTTTTGCATTAAAGTCACCAATAATAAAAAATTTAGATTTATTTCTAGTGAGTTTTTGTAAATCTCCCTTCAAAAAATTTTTCTGTTCACCGCTACATTGGAAAGGCAAATATGCGGCAACAATTATAATTTTCCCCATAGAAGTTTCTAATTCAATTCCAATTGTTTCTAAGACTTTTGTATTGAAAGAAGGAAGAAGTCTAAATTTGAGACGACTATTGATGACAATAGCTACACCCCCACCTTGTCGATCAAGTCGATCATTTCGTAAAATTTTAAAGAAAGCATTGCTTTTCAAGTTATTGTCTGGCTTTAAAAAAGTTTCAGTGATGGCAGCAATATGTATGTTTTGAGTTTTCAAAAATAAAAAGAATTCATCTTGGTTAGCCAGCAAAGATCTAGCATTCCAATTCATAATATTTAAACATCTATTTGGATCCATGAGGGAATCGTAAAGTCATAATAATTTTGTTAGCATAATTAAAAGAAGTTTGGAAAGCTTCAAACATTGAATTTGCTTTCAACATAAGTTGCATCATTTCCATTAAGTTTTGATGCAAAAATTTTAATTTTTCCTCAGTAATCTCACCCAAATCAACAAAATTGTTAGGATCAGAACATGAAGGAGAAGAAAAAGTATTTGAAATTCGGGGATTTTCCCAAGCCTTCGCATGAACGTTGAGACTTGGTTTTTTCCCATTTTTATTAGTTAAACCTGAAGAGGGAAACCCATTTTCAACCACCTCTGAGAACGATAAACAACGAGTCTGGGGCGCAGATTCAGCCCAGGTAACATTAAAATCACTTCGGGTATTACCCAGCCGTGATTCCAATGTAGGCCGAGGCTGACTGCGAACAGGCAGGTTGTTTGCCGGTCTGACGTGTGTAGACGAAAAAGAGGAAGGAGGAGAAGAAACTTTTCTGGAAACTTTGGGGTTTTTCCTAGAAGCAACAATTTTTGCCCTGATGGGACAATCTAGCGAATTCGAGGAATGATTACCTGCGCAATTCGCACACTTAAAAAATTCTGTTTTTGGCTTATCACCACCAAAAAGGCATTTAGATTTTTCATGATCGAATGAGCCGCAAAACATGCATCTGGCATTCATTCTACAATTTTTAGTGCCATGACAAAAAGCTTGACAACGACGACATTGCGTAATGTTTTGTAAAAAATTGGTAGAAGATTTACGAAAAGGTTCGAATTTGACTCGACAATGAAACATAAGACGAGCCTTTTCAAGAATTTGCAAATTATTAACCTGATCCTTTTTAAAATGGATCAAATAAAGTTCAGGAGCAAAACCAACACTACTGGTATTATTCGTGTTGGTTCTTCTCCTCATTTGAATTACTTGAATTGGAGAAAAACCTAACAAAGAATTTAATTCAGCTGTGATCTCATCCGGTGTCTGATCACCAGTGAGACCACGAAGTACAACTTTAAAAGGACGATCACTTCTAGCGTCGTACGTAAAAAATTGGTGTTTTTTATTATTCAAATAATTTAAAACCTTTTGAAAATCATTAAAAGATTCCGCCAATATACGAGCAGTTCCCCTTCGACCGATCTGAAAAGAAATCTTCACATCCTTGACGGAAGTGACGATTTCTTTTCGAAAGGCATTGAAGTCAGGAATCGTGACCGTTATTGGTGGAATCTTTTCGTTTTTAAGAGTATAAGAAGAAGAAGGTTTCTTAGTACTCTTATCAGAATTAAATATGAATATTTCCTCATCACCGATGTTATGAAGGACATCGAATGAATTGGAAATTTCAACTTTTTGGCAGATGGCCCTGGATTAGGTTCAGCAATCCGTTTTCTTCCGGCCCTTGAGCCGGCCGAAGACTTCCCCATGCTGGAAAGAAAAGAGAAAATATGAATAAAAGAAAATGAAAATAATTTTAGCACTGAAAAGTGCTGATTGAAATACAGGTAAGGAAAAAATAAATAATTTAAAATGTTCCTGCAGGTACACAGCAACGATACGATGCTCCGGCGTACGTGTTGACGGCTCAACGGTACAGATGGAAGTGGAGATCTGTATTCGATAATTTCTTCAAAACTCGGCGCAAAACTAGAACGGAATTTTTATGGGTTAAAAAGCACAGTTTTCAATATTAATAAAAATGTTACGGGTTATAAAATCTCAATTTTTCAGCCAACTCCTCGAAAACTATATTTCACAAAGCCTTCAAAAGGCGGAACTGGGAGTATACTTACTCCAGGTAAGCCTTTCCCGCTGTTGAACATTGGCATCACACAATTGTTTTCGGAAATAAAAAAAATGATACATAACAATCAATACATGGTTTTTAAAAGTATTAAAGATTATGTAGTACACGTTTTCTTACCACATTATTCAATCCAATCTTGATAAATACTCCTTCATACACCGAAATTTGAAATTTATCGTTGTGTTTTGAAAAAATAATAGGCGCCATGACGTTTCTATCCATAACATCATCATTTTGATCGCAGTGTCATCTGGACATCGTTTGGAGCTGCAAATCGCCAGTTACACTGGATTCTTTATCAAACGATTGTTGTGTACGTGCAAAAAAAAAAAAAGAAATCGTTTGAAAAAAGTTCAAAGCAACCGGGAAAAATTCATTGCTCATTTCGAGTATAGTGGCCAACTTGGATTGTGAATCGATCATATTCCAACCAGGTAGACCATTTTGAGCTGATTTTAGTGAAATCGGAAAGCTCAAAGATTTGTTTTTGGTTTTAGGGCATCTGTATTCGTGGTCTATTCTTGGGTCTTATTTATACAAGAATTGAACCAAAGAAATGAGATCCGATCCAATGAAAAAACTGGCAACTGCACTCGTGCTTCATTAACTGTCAAACGGTTTAGAACTGCGTCAAATTGGATCCAAATCTCATCAGTTTTGGATCAATCCTTATACCAGCTCTAAAAAGAGTTGAGTTGAAACTGGTATAATGGATCACCAGTGCGGTTGCTCGGGTCGGAATTTGGGTCTAAACCGTCTGTTTGGACCACGGATACAGGTGCTCTTAAGCAGGGTGGATAAAAATCAATGATTTTTTTGAAAAAATCAAAAAAATCGGATTAATTTGATTTAAATCGGATTTTTTTGATTTAAATCAGATTTTTTTTATTTAAATAGAAGTTTTAAAAAAAGCTGCTTTTATGAAAAAATTCACTATCCAAAGTTTCTTCCATCATGAAACAAAGCTAAGACATTTAACACAGTAGAATAAAAGTTGTATATGTGTAACATTCATGATTCATGATTTTGTACATTCACCAAAAGCAGAGAAAGCCAATGCTTTCCAATCTAAATTCTCATAGATTTGACATTGTATACATCCAACGCCTCGATTAAAAAAAAACGCCCAGTTCTGATTAGCAAGTTGACGATCGTTTGAAAAATTATATCAAATTCCTTCGTACACTCAAAAAAAAAAATAAAAAATTAAACCTATTTCAATTTCAGATAAGAAACAGAGCTCGCGTAACAAACAGAATTTACGTAGTTTTTATATGTGTAGGGGGGATCCATTCGAAAAAACGTAGATAAAATGTGAATAGGGTTTCGTTCTGCTTTATGCATATCACATATTAATGTTTTTAAACGTTTTTGATAGGTGAACAATTAAGGTGTATTAAATAAATTTTACTTCGGGAATCTAGACTTCCAATTTCCGACTTACTTCCGACAAAGAAAAATGAATTATTACGTTTCTAAAAATTAGATTTGAATGCATGATAGATACTCCGTCTATACTTGGCGAATCAATGGATTTTCACGCAAATTAAATGAGGCTATGTTTTTACTAATACAATCATGTGAATTTCAAGATCGTATTAAGGGATTTTTGATTAGCTTCTAAGTGCTTCACGTAAATCTATCAAGTTCGGAACCGGCCTCATTGTGACCCAGAAAATTCTCTTTCACCCGAATATACAATGAAACAATCCCAGTAGAAATACATTTTTTTCGGGCCCTGGCTAGCTCAGAATTCTCGTCAATCACAATTTTCCAATAGCTTACGGATCTGATTTAGAGTGTCCATTTCTCGGCCATTTTCCCTTTCCCGGGAATCGGGAAATCTGATGGCCTGTTTTCCGGGAAATCCCGGGTTCCCGGGAAATATTAAAAAAACATGTAAAATATATGCACTTCGACTCAAATATACATAGCCTATTGAACTTTTCGTGCATACAAGCCCATAATTTGTTCAAAATGTACTCTTCATAATGTTTTTAACTTATTTTAATCAAACAAGTAAAACTGTTCTCAACGATGATATATTAAAAATAGTCTAAAGAACTATAAAATAACCTGAATAAGTCAAATGAAGAATTCATCCATGCAATTAGGGGTTGATCAAAAATTATGTTTTTATTTGTTTGATTATTCCAACCATTTTTCGTTTTTCTAAACACATATTTGCTCTTCATATAAAAAACTATTTATTCTTAATTTTAAGGATTTGAAATTTATCTGGCTTTTAAAGCCAAAGGGAAACAATTGCACGAATGTTACTTTCGAGAATCAGTCTACCTTCTACGCAATTTTTCATAAATTTTTGAACTTTTGTGGGGTTTCGTTCAATGAATATGGTGTGGAAAGACATATAATCTTTTTAAACTTACCTATTCGAATATAAAAAATGCACCAAATGGCTGCCAAATCTCTACTGCCACAGTAATCGGCATATTCTCTCAATTTTTTTATGACTACATTTTCAAAAAGCACATCTTCCAAGCTTTTCCAGAGAAAGAATTTCATACATGTCGGGAATTCCCGGGAATGAAACTACGATACCCGGGTATCGGGAATTCCCAAATTTTTCAAATTCCGGGGAATTCCCGCCCGGGAAATCCTGGGATGGACACTCTAATCTGATTGTTGGTCTAAAATTTAGAAAACCTTTTCTAAAAAAAGACAGTTTGTCAAAAAATAATCAAAAGCAAATAAAATCAAATAAAATACTGCTACACTGACGCCCGCTCACCTGTTACCGGTGATTGATGTCGCTTTTCACCCATAAGATTTTGAAAAATTAGAAATCATCAGACCCCCCACGTGCCAAATTTCGATTTTTTTTGTGGAACCGTTTTGCAGTCATCGAACTGCAGCACCAAAGTACATGACAGTTTTTACTACTTTTTTATAATACTTACGATGGAGCTCTGAATGGTTTTTTTTTTCCTTTCCCCTGTTTGCTTAACAGAAGCAAAAAAAAGCATGTTGGAAAATTGAAAGTAGCATTTTTCCGCCATCGCACTTCGCCCGTCGAGATGTGCAACCCATTTGCTCAATGGGTCGACTAAAATGTGCTAAGCGAATGAATTGTTTAATTAAGCTGATTTTCGCCTCGGAAAGTCTGGTCGAGAAAATTTCCACTTAATTATTGAAACCACCAAAAATAACGAGCGACGACGACGACGACGACGAAAATGACGCCGTCCGTCGACCTAGGGAGATTCAAATTAATCGAAAAGCAAACACATACACGCTCAATGTCTGGGTCGTAAATCTGTTGAAGATTTACATGCTCACAAAAATTACCGGTAACCAAGTTTGAAATTGCGTGGAACAATAAACTTTAAATGTGAACATTGATCCGATGTGTAAACGCCTCACCAATCAGGGGTTTCGTCGTCGCTGCTGACATTCAAGTCTTTCGTGTTTTGTCTTTAGTTGAAGCTCCTCAAAACTGATCTGCTATCTTCCTACTGGTGGATTTGCAAACTGCTGCTAAATCATAACGAATTGATGGGGAGTAGCTCAGCGAGTCGCCTGTTTCAAATCTATACCGAGCCATCTTCAAAACAACTTTACTTGGATACATTGTTTGATTATTGAATAGTAAAGTGAGCGATAATTATTGATAATTGAATCAGCCCAATCTCTTTTCTCCTTGTAGCTGTCCATCATAAATCACTTGTTTCACTTATTAATGCATTTGAAAATATAAATTGATAAAAATATAACTCAGAAGGTTAAGAAACAACAACTTATTGACTGAATATCGTGGTTTTTGTAAACATTCAGGACTGGAAAGACAATTCTATCTATTTTGTCAATTTTGTCAATTTTGTCAATTTTGTCAATTTTGACAATTTTGACAATTTTGACAATTTTGACAATTTTGACAATTTTGACAATTTTAACAATTTTGACAATTTTGACAATTTTGACAATTTTGACAATTTTGACAATTTTGACAATTTTGACAATTTTGACAATTTTGACAATTTTGACAATTTTGACAATTTTGACAATTTTCACAATTTTGACAATTTTGACAATTTTTACAATTTTGACAATTTTGACAATTTTGACAATTTTGACAATTTGACAATTTTGATAATTTTGACAATTTTGACAATTTTGACAATTTTTACAATTTTGACAATTTTGATAATTTTGATAATTTTGCAATTTTGACAATTTTGACAATTTTGACAATTTTGACAATTTTGACAATTTTGACAATTTTGACAATTTTGACGATTTTGACAATTTTTACAATTATTACAATTTTTACCATTTTTACAATTTTTACAATTTTTAGAATTTTTACAATTTTTACAATTTTGACAATTTTGACAATTTTTACAATTTATACAATTTTTACAATTTTTTACAATCTTTACAATTTTGACAATTTTAAAATTCTTACAATTTTTACAATATTTACAATTTTTACAATTTTGACAATTCTTACAATTTTTACAATTTTTACAATTTTGACAATTTTGATAATTTTGACAATTTTGACAATTTTGTCAATTTTGACAATTTTGACAATTTTGACAATTTTGACAATTTTGACAATTTTGACAATTTTGACAATTTTGACAATTTTGACAATTTTGACAATTTGACAATTTTGACGATTTTGACGATTTTGACGATTTTGACAATTTTGACAATTTTGACAATTTTGACAATTTTGACAATTTTGACAATTTTGACAATTTTGACAATTTTGACAATTTTGACAATTTTGACAATTTTGTCAATTTTGTCAATTTTGTCAATTTTGTCAATTTTGTCAATTTTGTCAATTTTGTCAATTTTGTCAATTTTGTCAATTTTGTCAATTTTGTCAATTTTGTCAATTTTGTCAATTTTGTCAATTTTGTCAATTTTGTCAATTTGTCAATTTTGTCAATTTTGTCAATTTTGTCAATTTTGTCAATTTTGTCAATTTTGTCAATTTTGTAAATTTTGTCAATTTTGTCAATTTCGTCAATTTTGTCAATTTTGTCAATTTGGTCAATTTTGTCAATTTTGTCAATTTTGTCAATTTTGTCAATTTTG
Organism: Uranotaenia lowii; assembly: GCF_029784155.1. Lineage (NCBI taxonomy): Eukaryota > Metazoa > Arthropoda > Insecta > Diptera > Culicidae > Uranotaenia > Uranotaenia lowii. The sequence continues at coordinate 45,787,312 of NC_073692.1, read as the reverse complement.
TCAATTTTGTCAATTTTGTCAATTTTGTCAATTTTGTCAATTTTGTCAATTTTGTCAATTTTGTCAATTTTGTCAATTTTGTCAATTTTGTCAATTTTGTCAATTTTGTCAATTTTGTCAATTTTGTCAATTTTGTCAATTTTGTCAATTTTGTCAATTTTGTCAATTTTGTCAATTTTGTCAATTTTGTCAATTTTGTCAATTTTGTCAATTTTGTCAATTTTGTCAATTTTGTCAATTTTGTCAATTTTGTCAATTTTGTCAATTTTGTCAATTTTGTCAATTTTGTCAATTTTGTCAATTTTGTCAATTTTGTCAATTTTGTCAATTTTGTCAATTTTGTCAAATTTGTCAATTTCGTCAATTTTGTCAATTTTGTCAATTTTGTCAATTTTGTCAATTTTGTCAATTTTGTCAATTTTGTCAATTTTGTCAATTTTGTTAATTTTGTCAATTTTGTCATATTTGTCAATTTTGTCAATTTTGTCAATTCTGTCAATTTTGTCAATTTTGTGAATTTTGTCAATTTTGTCAATTTTGTCAATTTTGTGAATTTTCTGAATTTTGTGAATTTTCTGAATTTTGTCAATTTTCTGAATTTTGTCAATTTTGTCAATTTAGTCAATTTTGTCAATTTTGTCAATTTTGTCAATTTTATCAATTTTGTCAATTTTGTCAATTTTGTCAATTTTGTCAATTTTGTCAATTTTGTCAATTTTGTCAATTTTGTCAATTTTGTCAATTTTGTCAATTTTGTCAATTTATTTAATTTTGTCAATTTTGTCAATTTTGAAAATTTTGTCAATTTTTACAATTTTTGCAATTTTTTACAATTTTCACAATTTTGACAATTTTGTCAATTTTGTCAATTTTGTCAATTTTGTCAATTTTGTCAATTTTGTCAATTTTGTCAATTTTGTCAATTTTGTCAATTTTGTCAATTTTGTCAATTTTGTCAATTTGGTCAATTTGGTCAATTTTGTCAATTTTGTCAATTTTGTCAGTTTTGTCAATTTTGTCAATTTTGTCAATTTTGTCAATTTTGTCAATTTTGTCAATTTTGTCAATTTTGTCAATTTTGTCAATTTTGTCAATTTTGTCAATTTTGTCAATTTTGTCAATTTTGTTAATTTTGTCAATTTTGTCATTTTGTCAATTTTGTCAATTTTGTCAATTTTGTCAATTTTGTCAATTTTGTCAATTTTGTCAATTTTGTCAATTTTGTCAATTTTGTCAATTTTGTCAATTTTGTCAATTTTGTCAATTTTGTCAGTTTTGTCAATTTTGTCATTTTGTCAATTTTGTCAATTTTGTCAATTTTGTCAATTTTGTCAATTTTGTCAATTTTGTCAATTTTGTCAATTTTGTCAATTTTGTCAATTTTGTCAATTTGGTCAATTTGGTCAATTTTGTCAATTTTGTCAGTTTTGTCAATTTTGTCAATTTTGTCAATTTTGTCAATTTTGTCAATTTTGTCAATTTTGTCAATTTTGTCAATTTTGTTAATTTTGTCAATTTTGTCAATTTTGTCAATTTTGTCAATTTTGTCAGTTTTGTCAATTTTGTCATTTTGTCAATTTTGTCAATTTTGTCAATTTTGTCAATTTTGTCAATTTTGTCAATTTTGTCAATTTTGTCAATTTTGTCAATTTTGTTAATTTTGTCAATTTTGTCAATTTTGTCAATTTTGTCAATTTTGTCAATTTGGTCAATTTGGTCAATTTTGTCAATTTTGTCAATTTTGTCAGTTTTGTCAGTTTTGTCAATTTTGTCAATTTTGTCAATTTTGTCAATTTTGTCAATTTTGTCAATTTTTTCAATTTTGTCAATTTTGTCAACTTTGTCAATTTTGTAAATTTTATCAATCTAGTCAAAATGTTTTTTTAAGAACTGCATACCAAACCCTAGAAAAATGTTTCTCGAAATTCCACCGACATTGCCCAACCAGAGAAAAAAAACCGCAAACGTTAGGCTGTGTTCCAATGGCTCGATCTTGAGAAACTTAGGATTGTTTACAATTGCCTTACAGGTCACTGCAAGAGTTAGGTGCCCCAAAGACAGAGCACAGCTTCACCGAGATCGTGCTGTTTGGGCTACGATCGTGACCTGCTAAGCCTAAATCCCCTATTGGAAGAGACGAGAATTTCGACTGTAAACAGCCGTTTCTGGGGTTAAAAAAACTTCCTAAGTCAATAAGTATTAAGACAAGGTGCCTCCAGAAGCTAGTTAAATGATCGTTTACCGTTTCTTTTAAATCATTTGCCTTTTCCCTCAAACCAACTTCTCCAGCAAGATCAACTGCACTACGTGGCGTGTCGTTCCTACAGCATTTACCTTTACCTTTCCGTTTCGTTTCAAAACCAGATTCGATTCTTGGCTGTTCGTACAACAACAACATGAGTGAATGGCACACCTTTGAGGCAGTGCGATCTGAATAATGTGAAGCAAAAATTGACTCTACTTACAAAAGAACTCGGTACTCCACGCCACACCGCTGCCAGAAACTTGGATCATTCGTAGTAGGGGGACCAGGAACGCGAAAAAGAATTGTAAAAA
>NC_073692.1:45768256-45784256 GCF_029784155.1 Uranotaenia lowii | reverse complement strand
AAATCATTTAAAACAGCTTGTCTGTGCCCAATAGTTGCACAGGCAAATTTTGTGTCGTGCATAATGTTGTCCGATTTATTCCAAAGGTTGCACATTTTAAAAATCAGTCACCATGAGGTCGAATAGGCTGATATTTGTTACGGAAGCTTATTATGAGATCTTCTAGTTCAAATGCAATCTAGTTTTTAGACGGCCCCTTATGAGGGGGGGGGGGGGGGGGGGTAGGGTGGTCTTCCATATAAACCGTCCAATGCACTTTCAAATTCCAATTCGGCGTAAAAAAAAACACAAAGCCGCCGGTTTGAGTGTCTGGAATAGCATTTATCACACGTGAAGTTTTCACAGAAACTCAAATCCACCTCTTAATTTACCCGAAGCCATTTAAGTGGAGTGTTATTTAATCTAATTTGCCCAGTGTTGAGCCTTTTTCTTTATATGTCCTACCAACATAAATCTTTATGTCTTCAAAATCCCATAGAATGAACTGAAAGGTATTCAGTGCTTGATTTTTAAGTGGCTATTAACAGATGAAAAAATTAGAGAACGTGATCTGTTTTGCCCCCTTTTACCCCTATGAAGAAGATCCGATTTTACAAAACAAATGTTTTAGGACTCACTTGGAAGTCGATCGATTTTTAAAATAATGAATCTCAATTTAAAACTTGAAAATGGACACAACCACGCCCAAAGTTTCAGATCGTTTGACTGATTTATGCTCATGCTATACAATTTTGTATAAGATTTTTTTTTTCAAAAAGTTAATTGATTTAAATATATTTTTTATATAAGTGGGTTTATTTGTAATTAATGTAACCTCTGTAGCATTTCATCAATCTTCAGGAAACAATCACATCACATAGAAATGCTTCCCGAGAGTTTTCCGGCTGAGAAACTGTTTTGGATCAAATTAAGTTTCACAAAGCTATGACTGTTTATTTTTCTGGATGATAAGGGTCAAATAAAGCTTCACTTAGATGTCTCCAGTGACGGCAACTCGATGGCAGATTCGAATTCCTGAGAAAATTGCACGTTAGATAAGTAATATTTCGGGTCTTCCAATCTTCGACTTCTAGTTTCTGAGATTAAGGGTCGTAGTTTTCCTTCTGTACAATATTCTGTCAATATTAATAACAATATCAAAGGGATCGCTGTTGACATGGAATAAAATTCTTTTAGATTTGTCGTCACGAAATTAGAGAAACAGATTTTTTCAGAACAGCTTTAAGATTCTTTGCATAAAATGTTGAGTAAATGGTCGGGATAAAGGATTTCAAAATAATTCTGATAAAAAAGTAGTCTCTCAAAGCCAATGCAGTTGAGTTGACTTTGACATTTTTCAGACAATGCAAATTGCCCGACTTTCATATGAAGAACTAATATTATTTATAAAAATAAAAGTAAATAAAAAAATTAAATTATGAAAACATAAGTTTTTCAACGAGTTTAATAATTTCAAAACTTCATTTTTAAGATTTGACGGTAGAAAAAATAAACTTATGGATATTTAAAGTGTCTTTGAATTATTGAACTTATTATTAAAATCAACATTGAGTGTAAAAAAATGTGAAAATTCTGAGTGTAAAATAATTAATTAAAGCACAGAATTCACTAAAATTACTAGTTAAACGTAAATATCCACTTATTCAGAAAAAAAAACATGTCATATCAATAGACAATTCGAGTTGTTTTAGTTGCATGTAGTCAATGAACGTGTTCAATGTTGTATGACAATTTGTATACAAGAAGAACTTTTCGCATATACAAGAAATTTAAATAAGTTAGAAATGAATTTTTTTTTAAATTTTTGATTTTGCCCATTCCTAAGAATAATTGTTTGCCAGCATGAGAAGAAGCTAAGTATTTCATGAAAAAAGTTATAACAATTTCGAAATAAAAAATCGTAATCCATTGAGAAGTATAGTAAAATTGCAGGTTTTGCTTTCTGAAGCTTTCTATAATTTCATGATATGTTTTTGCGAAAGTTTTGAATCATCACACTTATTGGCTATGCAAAGCAGTATAATGCGATTCTTATTTTCATCTGGTTAACCAGCTTTCAAATTCACTAAAATTAAAAAATATTAACCTTTTTTGAATTTTTTGTATGACAACGACTATCATTTCTGAAGTACAAGTTAGGTTTAGTTTTTGTTCACATGCAATGTATTGCAAGAACCAAGAAATATTTTAAAAATACAAAATTATGTTTTTGAACTTTCAGTACATCTCTGATGGTTTTTGAATGGAAATTTGGATTTTTCCGTACAAGCCTCCATACTAATTCAAAACACGTTATAATTCAGGACTTAATCAATCGCTTTCAAAACTTTTATTGCTATTTTTTGTTGTAAAAACAACCAAACAAAGTTATTGGAGGTATACGAATTTATAAATTTGAAATTTCCAAACAAATTTTGCAGCGGAATTATGTACAACAATGGGGCAGGAGGAGATTGAGCGGACCAATTGTTGCACGATCCAACATATTTTCTGGTTAAGTAGGGATCATAATTTTTTTTCAAAATCATGGTGCTAAAATTGTCCAACAAACGTTTCGTATAGAAAACTGATACGAAAAATGTTTTGTTCTGACGTAAAACCTTATTTGCCGTAGAAGGAATGTTAAGGTTTTTGTTAACAATTAGCACAAAAATCGCGCGAAAAAAACAAAAAAAATTAAAACTGTCGTAAGATGCACACTTACCAGCATAAAATATCACAAAAGCCTCATTTCATCAGAAAACATTCCGAATTACATGATTCAGTAAAAAGTAAAAAGTTGGAAAAGTTGAAAAACAGCTAAAATATTGACAATTTAAGTCATGCTGTGCAACAATGGGTTAGGGGACAACGATTGGCAAATCACCCTAAGCCAATTCTCTACATGCGCGGTCATCCAAAAGCGGGAAAAAATGTTACAAAATTCATGAAAACGCTCGAACTTCTATAAAAATTTAAAACTTTTCCTTAATGGAATACACATGAATTTTCAAGAAAATTTGCACTCCGTGGGAATGTTAATCGAACAAAAGTTATGGCGTTTCAGAAGCGACTTTTATTGGCAGTCTAACTTTCTTATCTAAGAAAACATTTTTTTTTTTAAATTGGCATATCCACATGGGCTAAATAACTCAAATTTACAACAACTAGATTTGTCGATTTGTTGTCAGTTTTCCCCATTTCGCCTTCAGACGACCCTTATATTTCTTCTTTTCTACCTGTTCTACGATCATTTTCATCTAAACAAAATTAATCCAAAATGGTGGTTAATTTTAGATTTAGCTGTCATTATTTGTCCTAGATTGAAAATGTATGGGTCAAGGATTTATGACGCTACCAATGCAATGTGATAATTTTTTTTTTTAAATAGGTCCATTTCCAGTTTTCTCATGTTTTTCTTAGATGTAGGTTTTGACAACTGCTAAAACAATCAAACAGTGATCATTAGTATGAATAGTTAAATTTTCATAACTTGAAACATACTGCTTGAAAAAAAAGTTAAAGTAATTGTCGTGTCCGTACGGTTTCACCTAAGTCCACACACGGTTCTTCAAAGAACGACCGTCTTCTATCAGACATCATCACTGCTTAACATCTCTCCAAAAACTCAAGCGTCACGGTGGACGATTGGTTTTACTAATAATTGCACAGGTTCCGCGAGGTTCCTGCATGTTGCATGTACTAGCTCTAGATTTTCCACAGTTATCCAAGGAACTAGTTAAATGATCTTTTAAATTATAGCTGTTATACTGAGCCTTATGCGGTTTCACATTAAATCTGTTTGTACTTAGGCATGCATGGCTTAACCTTTGAGACAAGCGTATGTTACTGGTAGGATCAACCAGAAGGAGTTTTTTTAAAATATGTTAAGCAGTGATGATGTCTGATAGAAGACGGTCGTTCTTTGAAGAACCGTGTGTGGACTTGGGTGAAACCGTACGGACACGACAGTCCTAATGATTTACTTTGATTTTTTGTTGATTTTAGTGAACACCGTCTAAAAGCGAGGTTGATTTTAAGAGGGTTAACAAAATTAAATTTTTGATTTTTTTTTTCATGAAGTAACAAATTATAAACAGACATGTATAACATAGGAAGGCAACAAATTTTTTCTTCAATGATCATTACGTTAATGTAAATAATTGCCTGTAAAACATGATTTAAATAGAAAATTTAAAAAGCTCTGAATTGAAGGGTCTCAATTTGTTTTTTTTTTTGTGGTAACCTTTAAATAATTTTCAATTTTAAACTTCATGATACACTTTTGATTGCAAGTCACGATTTCGACAGAAAGCATCTCTAAACCCCATTCTTTTTTTAAAATGAGAATCAAACTCACTAGACCATAGGTCGGCAACCTGCGGCTCGCGAGCCGCATGCGGTTCTTTTAATGTAAAGCTGCGGCTCTTTAGTTCACTGCGCTAATATTATAAATACTTTTAAATAAAATATTTATTAAATTATGCTAAAACGATAATTAAGTCTTGTGACCTGGCACTAATCAACCATTTCGAAATATATTTCCAACTTTGACGCATAAAAACATAAACATATTGGGAAAACCACCTCAATCATATCACATTTGTTCGGAATGAAAACGATAATTTTAATGTATTTCTATATTATACCTCATAACCATTCTAGATTGCCCGGTTTACTCCCGGTTTACTACATTGACAATAAATGAAAACTTCAGTTCTGAAAATATATTTCAAAACTCAATCTCAAAAGGCTAAATACTTGATATCAATAACTTCATTGACCTTTTCATCCTGAAGCAGTTTTTTTAAAAACCGAACTGTATGTATTGAGAATGTAAACCTTTGAGTCTTTGAACACATTCAAAATTTCAATTGTGATGCATGCAGCCATTATTCATCAAAAGCACAAAAATTTTGGCTAAGTTTCAATAAGGGACATAATTTATTTTTCACTTTCGATAAAGAGTTTATCACCGTTGATTTAGTTGTTATTAATTTTTGTTCTGAAACTTTAAAACGGAACTTGAACTGGTTTTACCAGTTAAAATGTACTGTTTATGTCGTTTTATTTGTCACGAGTTTTCAATGAAAGCTATAAAATCCCATTATTACAGATTCATACCGGTCGAGCAGCAGCAGCTTTAGCAAATATTGATGAATAATATACAACGTATTGCATTTAATTTTTCATTCCATTGGACGTACAATACTGAAGAATCACATGTGACATAACATAAGATTTTTGAATTTTCCAGAAGCATAAAATTCTGAAGACACGTTCGCTTGATGTCATGAATTTTGAAAATTCTACCAGTTGTCAGGAGCATATTTTTGAAGATAAAAATTCTCGACTACATAAGTCTTAGTTGAACTTTACCTCATACTTCTGGATTTTGGAAAGGATTAGCTAAATCTGGGGAATGTCTTAAAAAGCTTGATAATTAAAAAAATATTTCCCTTTACATTGTTATTTTTAAAGCTTTTCTTTGACGAAGAAATTATAAATATTCTGCTTTTTTAAGCTTTACTTGGATTTAAAACTTTGTTGATTCGATATTTGCCAACGTATTAAAATTTCTATACAATCAAACCGTGTTGTAAGAGATGACGATCCAGAAGAAGGTAATCAGAAATAGATTTGAAAGAAAAATCCAAGAGTTAGATAAAAACTCTAATGGGTTTAAAGTTATATTCGTAAACCTAAAGTTCTATAATCATGTATATATTTTCTACGGTTTTTTGAGATTTATTTAAGCTGGCTCTTCCAAACTCTGGCATTTTAAAATTTGAAGTTTTTTGCTCTTCCAACTCCAAAGGTTGCCGACCACTGCACTAGACCATTTCAATTAAGAAGATGCATTTATATTATAGAATCTAATTCCACATTTTCCCGTTTACAATCTACGACATTTTTTTATACAAAGATAATCCAAATGAAAAAAAAAAACTATTGCAAAAAAGAAATAGAATACAAAAAAATACGGTTTTATAAAATCAAATTATAACGTTGAATCTCTACAGCTTCTAGCACTAATAATTTGATTGTGAGTGTTATAACTATATGTTCATTTTGAGTTTTCATCAAGCACGGATTGTTAGTATCAAATGCTAACACTACTTTAATATCAAGAAATTAGAGCTTTGGCGAAAGACATTTAAATACAGTTCCAAAATTCAAAATACAAACTCACAATAATAATTGAAACTATCCCGTTATCATTAGACTATTTTTCGGGAATCACTTTAATGATCTTGAAGTAATTTTTGACTAACTTGTCTGTGTTCCAAGATTCACACCGTGTTGATTCATTCATATCCTCAATATTGTTAACAGATCATACACAAATAGATAACTAAAAATAAAAGTTATTATCCAGTTGCAGATTTCACAAAAAAAGTTGATTATTTCAAATGCATTAAAAGACTAGTATTAACTACATAAGATAACAGCATTTTTGATGCCTTTGTTCTTACAAATGATTAAGAACGGTTTCGGCGTCAAAAAATTGAAATTTTTTTCAGATTTTGGTGCTAGGGCTAGTGAAAATTTCTAATAGGATAAACTAACGAACCCACACAAGATCTAAAAACTGATTCTAAATCTTTTCATTATTCATTATTAAATTAAGGTTACAGATTTTGAAAGATGTACGCGTTAGTCTTAAGTAAGATTTAGATCTCTTCACTGAAACATGAACTTTCAATGAGATTCTATATGTGTGTGTTCGTTTTTAAAGCTCTTAAATTTTTTGCACTTTGGAAAAATTTGATTTTTTTTGCCTTGTGCTACCAGGAATTGATGCTTCATTTTATCAATTTCTTTGAAAAACTGTTGAACCTTGCAAATATTTTTAATGCATTTTTTTGACTCAATAATAAACTTTTCTGAAGATTCCGAGTGATTTTGACTTCTGAGAAAAAAGTTATTGAAGTTTTTTTTGGTTAATTTTTTGTCAAATTTGATATTTTTCAAATAATTTCGCAGTTTTCAAACAGTTGATGAATAAATTGAAATCTTAAATATCAAATACTCAAAGGCTTTCTGTTGACGCCATTGTTTTAGAGCTGAGCACAGTTTATAACTTGTTTAGCTGTAATAAGAGACCCTAGGGAAATATGTCAATCGATAGGCGTGAAGTATGCGTTTGTATAGAACAAAACTAAGGATCAACAAAAAAGCGGGAACGAAAATAACGTGATTATCAGTTTACAGAACAACATCTAAAAAATATTGAATTAAGAGCCCAACGGGAATATTAAGTTAAAATTAAGAGCTATTGAAAAATGTAAGAAATGATTCGTTAAAATATTGATTTGGTTAAAATAACAGCTTACTTTTAGAGAATTGATGAAAGATTAAAATTGCAAAAAGCAGATAAAGGAAATAGTTCAGGATCGTATTTCACCTGGAACTACTAATGTAAGTTAAAAAATTCAAAACTATTGTACCTTATACCTTATACCTTATACCAATAAAATTTTCAGTTTTGAGCTGCATTGTAAAAATCTGCTACAAAAGGTGGTTTCTAGATTCGATCCAAACACTTTCCTAAAATATTCGCTTAAGGGAAATTTCACATGCAGTTTGTTGGCGTTTTGCTGGTCGTAAATCATAACCGATTTTGATGATTCATTGAGTAGGTACCTAATTTATTCCAATGTCTTAACATGTCAAAATAAAGTCAATATGTATTACCATGTTATCCGAAACTGGATTTGAATAAAAAAAAGTCCGAAAAACATTTTTATTTTTGAAATATCCATGACATCTTTGCTGTATTGTAGTCTTTTATTGATTTTTGAAATTGTTTAGAATAAATAGCTCTACCCGACTATGCATAAATATGTTTGGGCTCAATGAAAGTTTTGACCGCTATCTCGGAGATTCCGGTAGAAAAAAGGCATCCAATCTTGGCTTTGCTTCGCTGTATTTCATTTTTCAATGATCCGATTTTCTAAACTTTTATTTTCGGTTTTCCCATAAACTTGATTATGATTTTCATAAAACATACTTGGTCTCTAAAAAATCTCAGTTCATCAGTATATTGGAATGATGATAAGGATGTTTGAAATGTGCGCTTCGGGTCATATTAACCCGAACGGCTTTGGAGGGTTAAATGATGTCAGAAAAAGTTGTAACCTTATTTATTTAAATTTTGAAAAATTGCAGAATTTATTCTTTTTAATTTAATTTTAAAGCGTTGTACCTCTGACACAAAATTATCTCGACAAATCTGCATCCTTGATTGAATGAATGATAGTAAATTGATTTAAAATCAGCTTTCAGTTTTCATGTAGGTTTTTTTATTTTATCAGTTATCAACGATGGTCCATTTTAACCAAAACTAACCAATTAAAAAAAATTAAACTAGAGGGTGGTAAACAAAATATTAAGTTTTTTTTTAAATCTGGGCACAAAGAATGCTGTTCCCCATTGTTATTACCTTATAATCGTTTAAAAAAAAACCCACTTTATTCATACATTCTTTGTTGCAAATTCGAAACGAAGGTTAAAATGTCATTTAATTCGTTTTATATTAAAAAAGGGTAAAAATCTAGAATAAGAATTGAAATTCAAGAGTAAATGAATGAGTTATAGTTTCAAAACTCCAGAGTTCTGAACATAGCTGATTTTTTTTTATTTCAGAACTAGCTGACCCGTTGTGCTTCGCTACACCTTCCGGAAATAAATGTAATTTTTAATTTTTTTTTTAAATCACACCTCATCATACTTCAGAACCAACAACTTTGAAATGACAGCTGCAGCTGCAGTTCTGAATTGCAATTCAAAGATGGTATATATTATTTACTGAAACTTGATTTCTAAACTCGTTTTTCAAGATCTGAAATATGTACTCTGTATCCAAAAAAAAAACCTTTTTAAATATGGTCCCTTCTTTGAAAAGCTCTTTATCTTAAATTTACATGGGAGCTCTCGCATCTTTTCCAATTTTGTCCCCCACTGTTTGAAGAAGGTAGGCAAATTTAACCGGCTTGAGACCCAAACAGCACTTATCATGGTAATGAAAAATATATTAAATTAGTTATGTATTAGATACAGTGCAAATTTCTTTATTTTATAAATATATTTACTGCGGCAAAAATATAAATATTAAAAAAAATATCAGTTGCATCACTAAATAAGTTCTCAACGTTTTTTTTTTTAATTTTCTCTTTGAATGTCAAATATTCAAAAATGTTGGCAAACACAAATTTCTAAGTTTACATTTGTCCCGTATATTAGGGCAAGTGTCAATGCAAAACTTATTTACAGATGCGTCAGAGTAATGGCTTTAAAATAGATTTAATATAGGGTTGCCATCCGTCCCGCAAAAGCGGGACATGTCCCGCTTTTTTGATGAATGTCCCGCTTTTTTGTTGAATGTCCCGCTGTCCCGCTTTTTCCTCACAATGTCCCGCTTTTTTTCTTGGAAAACTTTATCAAAGTTAACTGACTGACACCGGAAAAAATCAAACTGTAGTCTCAATTGGAATTCTATGATGATCAGAAAATCTTTCAAATCATTTTTTTTCTCAAAATAAGCAGCAATTTTCATAGCTTATGTAAGACAATCAATGGTCCGAAAATCAATCAAAACAAACACTCAGGATGCGTTTCCTGTTGGAAACATTCCGATTGTATAATGGGATAGCGCCTCTCGCTACTGCTTCGCCTGGCTGGTATGCAATCTCGATCAGCGCTCCTATCAGCTATGCAAACCGAGTCGCATCATTCAGAATCATCGGTTCAGCAAACATCGCATATCGGAGATGAGTGAGATACAAACTGATCCATTCTGAATGTAGCTCACTCAGTATCTGCCTGAATTATATGAAATTCAAAATTATTTTTTGCAGGACGAGAAAAATCAAACAGTTGTGCGGGACACCATAAATTCTCAGTAGTTTTAACGTGACGTACGACATTTTAATAAGAGAACTTGTGAAAATTGAAAAACACGGCGAAAGTGAACATCTTTCCCTCACAAACACAACTGCAATTTGATTTTGATCATACTGATGTTAAAAAACGTTATAACAACAAATAAATTTATTAATTTGCTTTATATCAAATCAAACAAAATACGCTAATGATCGGCTTCATGTATCATTCACTCACTGCCTGATCCATTCACTCCTGATCGAAGACCAACAAGATTCGCCATATGCATTGCGCATTGGTGATATTCCAATTTGATGATGGTGCTGCACTGTTTTGACAGCAAGCATCGTGCGAGGTGATCTGTATTTTAGCGATGAATTGAACGATCGATGATCGGGTAGGTCCAGTAGCAATCAATAACGAAACCCGACCGCTGTACGTTCAGGTGCGAAGTGCAATCAGAAACATTCATTGAAAATGAGATCAAAAGCTCTTAGCATTACAGTAAGGTTATGATTCAGTTAAGTTTTCTTGCAGCACGTAAGCCAATCTATTAAAAAGTATTGTTAAAGATGCCTCCAGATCATTATAAATTATCTTATATATAAAAATGGAGGCGTTTTCTTTGTGATAACATCACGTATGAATGGTCGGTCGGAATGAAGTGAAATTTGGTATCCGAGGGTTTTTTGGGTCAGAGATGGTTTGTATAATACTTTCAAGAATCTCACTTTTTATGAAAGCGAGGTCCCCATACAAAGTTATCTCTTCTTCACATCTTCTTATATATAAAAATGGAGGCGTTTTCTTTGTGATAACATCACGTATGAATGGTCGGTCGGAATGAAGTGAAATTTGGTATCCGAGGGTTTTTTGGGTCAGAGATGGTTTGTATAATACTTTCAAGAATCTCACTTTTTATGAAAGGGGGGTCCCCATACAAAATTATCTCTTCACATCTTATATATAAGAAATGAAGGCGTTTTCTTTGTGATAACATCACGTATGAATGGTCGGTCGGAATGAAGTGAAATTTGGTATCCGAGGGTTTTTTGGGTCAGATATGGTTTGTATAATACTTTCAAGAATCTCACTTTTTATGAAAGGGTCCCCATACAAAGTTATCTCTTCTTCACATCTTCTTATATATAAAAATGGAGGCGTTTTCTTTGTGATAACATCACGTATGAATGGTCGGTCGGAATGAAGTGAAATTTGGTATCCGAGGGTTTTTTGGGTCAGAGATGGTTTGTATAATACCTTCAAGAATCTCACTTTTTATGAAAGCGGGGTCCCCATACAAAGTTATCTCTTCTTCACATCTTCTTATATATAAAAATGGAGGCGTTTTCTTTGTGATAACATCACGTATGAATGGTCGGTCGGAATGAAGTGAAATTTGGTATCCGAGGGTTTTTTGGGCCAGAGATGGTTTGTATAATACTTTCAAGAATCTCACTTTTTATGAAAGGGGGGTCCCCATACAAAATTATCTCTTCACATCTTATATATAAGAAATGAAGGCGTTTTCTTTGTGATAACATCACGTATGAATGGTTGGTCGGAATGAAGTGAAATTTGGTATCCGAGGGTTTTTTGGGTCAGAGATGGTTTGTATAATACTTTCAAGAATCTCACTTTTTATGAAAGGGGGGTCCCAATACAAATTAAACTTTATTTGTTACGATTTCCATAAGAATCTATTGGCGAGCACAATGCAGTTAAGGACGTGTAGATGAAATTAAACATTTATTACGATTTATACTTTAAAAGGTAAAACGAAGTTTACCGGGTCAGCTAGTAGAATTATAAATATTTACTTTTTCGTCGGAATTTTAGTTAAATTTTTAAATATTATACCCCACTTTTTTTCACTCAATTTTCCAAAGTACATAAAGATAGAAGTTTTTTTGGTGTTTTCAAACTTTGGAACTAATTACCAAACAAACTAATTTTTATAAAAATTACACAATGGTTTTTAACGCGGTTTCAAATCCGCCGTTCACATGTACGACTTTAAATATTCTCTTAAAAATAACGTGATAATTTGCGAGAACCGTGGAAAAAAAAACGGTGCATATGGCAAAACTCACTGTAAATAAAGTTCATGTAAGAAAAATTAAGCAAAATCAATCTGCGTTAGAAAACCTTAGTGTACTTTCTATGAACAACTTTGGCTGATGATAAACGTATAAGTTTAGCTACACAATAGAGCTTTTTATAAATTTTCTTAAATGTCCCGCTTTTTTCCGCTGTGTCCCGCTTTTTTTCGTGAAATGTCCCGCTTTTTTCTGAAAGTATCTGGCAAGCCTAATTTAATACGAATTCCTGTTTTTTGTTCTATCAAGTTTCACTGATATATCTGCAGTATTCCTGCAGTATAAATTTATGTTTGTTACTCCAATTTTAACGAATGCTGTTCAAAGGGAATGACCTTCATTTACAAAGACATTTAAGAATTTTCAATATCCGCTTTAGTTTCAACATTCGGAATACCCCTTCTGGTCTTTCCAACATAATGAATCATTTTGAAGATGAATTTCTTAAACGTTCGACGTTTGCCCTTACCCCACCGTGTAAGTTGACAGGAGGGAATATTGTTTTTAACGCTTTAAGGGTATACTAAAAATTTCTCATAAAGATTTTGCGTCCAATTGAATATCAGTTCTAAAGTCTCGCTTTTCAAAAACCGAATCGGATCAAAAGTCTCTTTTATGCAGCCAGGTAACACAAAAACACTTTTCATGTTAAGTACGTACTTGAATTGGTATGTAAGCAAAAAGTACGATGGTTTTTTCAGAATTGTTTAAAATAAAAAGCTCCCATTTTCATTTCTGAATTCGTTTAAGTTGTGTATTTGGGCCGAAGTAACAATTTCTAGAAGAAAACATAATTTTTAATTTTTTTTAACAGAAAAAGTTGAACGTTTGAACATGTTCTAATGTTCCTTGAATGAAAAGTCGAATGCTGCCTACATTAACATGAACTAAATATGAAAGTATTTTTGCAAATCTTTCAATTGGTTTTGATTCGATTGATAAAATACCAATCCGTGTCACATCTAGGCGTCATTTATTATCACGTGCAATTAAGCAAGAAGAAATCACATCTAGGTTGCATATCGCTCCCACGTGCATAAGAAATAAAGGTACCTACTTGGTTGAGAAACAGGCGCCTGATTGTTAAAATTTTCCAGCGATCAATGAACAGTATGCTTTAGTTACTATACACTTCCGACGACGTTTGGTTGACCATAGAGACGAAAAACAAACCCCTCAAATAAAAGAAAATCTCTAAAAATGGATGCCATGACTTTTCAATTTCAGATTTTGGCAAAAAAAAATGTATATGTTATATTCGATCGGCAAAATGTCAATCTGGGTCTCATCTAGGCGTCATTCATAACCATGTGCTGTACAAATGAGCTAAGGATCAAGTCGAAAAAAAAATCACATCAAGGCTTCATACCGTCACCCCTTGCATTGAAAATATGCTTGGTTGAGAAATACGCGCCAAAATATTCCCACTGATCAGTATGCTATGCCTGGGTTACTATCTTTTTGCGACGTTGGCTCGCGACGCCTCGACCATGGAAACGAAAAACAAACCGCCCAAAGGAAGAAAGAATCTCGAGAAAATGGATGTCATGACTTTAATTTGTTTCGAAAAACTACAAATTTTGTATGGAAGCCCCCCCTCCCGTAAGTCGGATGGAGTTTTGACTATTACAGAAACCATCCCCGGCCCCAAAAACCCTCAGATGCCAATTTTGACGATGATTGGTTCAGTAGTTTCCGAGTCTATAGGGAACAGACAGACAGACAAACATTCATTTTTATATATATAGATTAAATATCTAATAGTTTTCTAGACAATCTTTATGATATTGTTATTTTTGAACCGATCAAATCTGCTCTAAATACTGCTAAAAATAACTGACCCACTGATGCCACCAAGTTTACTATACATCATCATCTCTAACTTTTACAACTTTTGTTAATATTAATCGCAGCGCACTAAATTGGACTGCGCACTCATGAGTCATGACTGCGATATTTGTGCGAAATTATACATTCGTGCGACCTGTCAAATCAGTGTAAAATCTGTCGGAGTTCTACACGCTGACCTCTTTTCGGCCAACCTTTGTACGGATAACTGCGACTGCAAAACATTGCACGAAATCCAATTTTCAATGAAAGAGATAATAAATGTTTGTAGGTATTTTATTCCGTATTCAATTGACGAACTGATTTTTAAAATTTTTAATTAAAATTTGATGATATTCTTTACATTCGCCAATAACGCCGCGAACGACACAAAAATGTTAAAACGACTAGCATCGAAACAAAATAATCAAACTTACATTCTCAAATGTGTCACAATAGATTGTGGGCTCAGAAACGAAATCTTTATGAGTGCCGAACGTCGGCATGTTAAGTAATTGCACATGACAACTTCGGCATTGCCTACCATACATTTATTTTTGCTGTTTTTTTCCTTAATAGGATGACTATGGAACAGCAAAACTGTGTAAGTAGGAAAATTTTCATAACAAATTCCATTAAAAAGGAGCATTACCCGTGACGCTGACGGTGGTGTTCATGTGTAGATTTTGAGTGGAAAATAGGAAAATCTGTAGTAAAAAAATTGACTCAAATTTTCACTGCCACTCGGAGTAAATCTTCCCGGTGTGGAGCCGTCGTTTCCATGGAAACCCACAGCCTTGTATTCTGTTCTGGCAAGGGACACGTGTGCTGTATGAAAAAGGACATTAGTTAACTTGTGTTGGTGTCACACAGTGCCACCTGAAGTAAATAAAGACTGAAAGTGTGAATGTATTGAAGGTAATCCAACCGGCCAATCAGAGGGTTCGTTTGAATTTCCTTCCACCGAGGACTGTGATGAAAGAGAAGCAAGGAAGAGTAAAAAGGACAACCAGTGTGCCATGTGGTTCTTGTTCGAATCATGGCAGTCAGTCGGAGATTGCTGAAAGAAAAAAAAACATAAAGTTGTACCCCGAAAAATGAAAACATCGGTTGCTTGCCGGATAAGATAGGTAGCTATGTAGGCTCACACACAGGAATGAGGAATAAAACAAATTTGATTCTGCTTCCGTGATTACGGAAGCGGCCCGTGCGTCTCGTCCGTAGTCGTGTAAGGGTCGTAAAATGTTGTTGTGTAATAAATTTTGCCAGGCTACTTCCAGCAGCCTACCGGAAGTGTGGGGAAAGAAAATGGTGGTGGAAGGAGGATTGATTGAAGTGGCAGCAGCACTAATGAAAATTTGCAGTGTAGTGCTAAACTTGCCAGGCAATATTATAACGAAGTTTTCTTTTCGAGCAATCCACTCGACGTTTTTCCCCGGCGACGACGACGTACGGTTTTCCTCCAGGAGTGAAGTTTGTGATGTGGATAAGTGAATTTGACTGACGGACGAGTGAGTGGGGCCGCCCCGTCTTGATGTGTGAGTGTCTGTAGCTGCCATTTTAGTTTCAGGATGAAGTTTTCCGAATGCGTACGGTGTTGAAATGTCAATGTTTACATGACAAATAAATTGAATTTCGGTATTGAAATTATGTGCAGTGCTTGTGGTTAATGATCTCCAATGGCAAGTTACATGACTTTTTGTTTGAAGTTGACAAAAATTGTCAGGTATTGCAAAATCAATCTAAAAAATCAAAAGTTTGCAACTCGGAATAAAAATGAAAAAAATTGCTCAAATAGTTTTTTCCGGTTATGGTTACTTTACGTAAGTAATATTAGCATAGAAAGAATAAAACATGGTAAATCTAACCAGCTCCAAGCTTAAATTAAACATTGCCTTACCAGAAGTTCACAAGCCTAATTAAGCAAAATCTGACCATCGGAAGGGGTTGCGATTGAGCCTCACGCGTGAATGGGATTAGGAAATATTCTGCTCGAGAGATGCACAAAAATCAGATTTTTCATTAATAACTTTTTTATCCACTAGCCGATTGATTTTTTAAAATCATTTTCTCAAAGCCTAAATCAAGACAAACATTTTACTCGAAGACAGTATCACGATTGGAATTGAAACAAAAAAGTTACCTAAGATTCAAGCGCTTACACTTTCTGCATTTGATTCCGTTTCCTGGATTCTGAACATGGATGCGCG
>NC_073692.1:45752756-45767756 GCF_029784155.1 Uranotaenia lowii | reverse complement strand
ATATGAAAAATGCAATCCGGAAGCAACAAAACAAATGCAGGAAAAATTGTATCCCTATCCATACATATAAGTGTCCCCTTCTAGCCATTAAGCAGGATAAGATTATCGTTACCCTCCGCGCTACTCTTGAACGCTACCTACCTCTGACTCAGGCTACAAAACGATTGGTTTGGAATGAATAAAAATCATCAAATCGAGATGTCATTCATTCATAGGTAGGTGCCTACCAGTTGTTCTCTCTAAGCGTTGGATGGGCGACCGCTCACTGTGAATTGCACGCGGTACCGACTCTGGGTCCCACTTATAATCATTCGGAACGAGGTTTTGGAAAGTGAATGGACCGTGAAATTTTGCTGTATTCAAGGAAGCACACTTGGAGTTACTGTTTCATTGAGTGGAAATGCTGAGAGTGTGATCAGTGGTGTTCAAGCTAAAAAAATCGGAGTTTTACATTTTAACTGAAATTATCTATTTTTATAGATAATTTGTGTTTCAAGCTAAGTTTTAATTCAGGGTTGTTTTAAACCACCGTCCATTTATTAAAAGAAGTGTATTAAAAAGAATGACAGATTCTCTGTGTTAACAAGTCTTTCTTTCTGCCGGAAAAAGCATGTGTCGGAAAAGCATTTGCCAAGAGTTCTGGCTCGCTTATTCCACTACTTCTGGTAAATTAAATTGCTTAAGTCGGAAAACTGTTCTAACAAAAAGTACAGTGTTGCGTTGCATCTTTTTTTTTCTTAAAAGAGATCTCATTATAGCTCATTATAAGTACTTAGAGCACCGGCAGCGGTAGGTGCTATCCCAGGTGGGACACATTGCAGTTTTTTTTTTAGTTTTAGCAGCTCATTTGCGCACCGGTGCACAGTGGTTCAAATCACGAAAAACGTGATCATGGGCTTTTTTAAGGCCTAGGAGTCAAAATAGCTTGACGGTATGTTCTACAATGTTTCATTATTTTAAAATGATCATATTTTCGTAGATGATGGAAAGAATTAGTGAAACATGAGATATCAAAGAACGAAAGAACATAAGCCGTAAATATCATGAATTTTTCGAAAAAGATACAACGGCTCACCGGCAGGACTTGAACCTGCAATCTCCGCTTCAGTACAACGGCGCGTTAGCCAATTTCACCACGGTGAACGTGATGAAACCGGCGAACACGAGCAATCGAGCTCTGCCGATCAACTGCTGGACCTTCTATCGAAACACCATGTATATCCCGCAAGCAGGGTTGCCAACATTTCTTTTCAAAAATCAGGGAACTGGCGAAATAAAAATCAGGCAAAATCAGGCTACGTAAAATTAACGGAAATTTTGCTATAAGTGATTACCTTTTTTTTTTAGTCGTCGCTCCACATTTTTACTCTAATATGGTGTTGTGAGCCCACTTAGTTGAATAATTCTACTGCATCAAAGCAATCGAAAGATCCCTTTAATTCTCTTTTTAAATAAAAATTAACGGGAATCTTTCGATTGCTTTGATTCAGCCACATTTTCACTTTTTTACTTCAGCTATGGTACCTACCCCAGTTCCTTACTACCCATTTTTTACGACATTCGCAAAAATCAGGCAAAATCAGGCATATTTTCAAAAATCAGGGAAATTCAATGGCTTATCAGGTTGTCAGGCAGAGCCTCGAAAAATCAGGCAACGCCTGAAAAATCAGGCACATTGGCATCTCTGCCCGCAAGTGATCTTTCCCGCTATTGATCTCTCTAGTTTCTCTAACCCCACCCATCGACTCGGGATTTTGCCGAGCGAGCACATGGTCGATTGCTTCGGGTTTGCCGCAACTTTGCATTATTTGCAAGATTGCAGGTTCAAGTCCTGCCGGTGAGCCGTTGTATCTTTTTCGAAAAATTCAGGATATTTACGGCTTATGTTCTTTCGTTCTTTGATAGCTCATGTTTCACTAATTCTTTTCATCATCTACGAAAATGTGATTATTTTCAGGTACAAAGATGTACCGTGCGATTTCATAACATCAGTATTGATGAAAATGATCATGTTTTGTTGATTCTTCATTTCTGATCAATTAACCTAAAATGGAGATCATTTTTAAATTTTTATATTCATCATCTTATCACATTGTAATTTTCAAGAAAGTTGTAGCACATTCAATTTAAGAAAACTTTGTTGAAAGCAGCAAAGCTCTATCTTTCAAAATAACATCTTTTTAAGACATTTTTCTGAAAACCAATCTCAAAAACCAAAATGAAAAATTTCAAAGCGAGTTTTGAGGCGTACTTTGTACGGAAAAGTTGTGACAATTGTAAAATTGCACAACTTCATTGAAAGTTTCAAGTCTCTATTTGGAAGTTTAATGGTACCTTTTGAGTGATTCTATTTGAAAACAGCATGTTTTCAATCTTCAATATCTCTAAAGGTTGCAAACCTTTAAATACAAAAATATTTGCAATTAAAAAGGCAAGTTTTCAACTTTTATGAGTATACTAGCTGATTTTACTCGGCCTTGCTCGGGTTCACAAAAGATATTAATCAAAATGAGTCGTTTGATTTTTCGAAATGTTGGAAGCTTTATATTCATCATTTTAAGAAATTGGGCCCATGTTTGGCCACGTAAGTTTTGTAAGTCTTTTAAAAGTTTTAATTGAGATTATTCACTGTGTTTATTGATTTCATTTTTTTTGAAGAAGCTTATAGTTTTAATGATTATGAATTGAATTTCAAAATAATTTCCTTCTTCTCTATCACAAAAAACTTTAATCTCTTTTGGAGACTATCCCACTTTTCAAGATGGATGATCTCCCTGTACAATGGTATATTTAAGTTTTATTTAATAAAAAATTTCTAAAAACACTTCCGAACCTTGTTGAACCATGTTTAAGACTCATTTGGCATGTTTTCAATTGTATGTGTGCTTTTTTCGCTTTTCTAATTTAACACTGTTTTTCTTAAATGTTGAAAGTTGCACTAAAAGTTTTTTGGAGTTATTGAAAAGAAATCATCTCTGAACCGAAATAACCATTTAAATGTTTTGGAAATGGTCTTATTTGAGTTCCATTAATTATTTTGAAGAGTGATCAATGTTAAAATTCTTTGAAATCATTTGTTTGAACTCGCAGTACCAAACGGTTTTTTCAAAATTGGATGGTAGAATTGAACACATTGATGACCAAAAATAAATCAAAAAGTATAAGTAAATTGGCCAATGAAATAGAATTGTATAAAACTAAAAACCTTAGATTGTATTATCTAATCAATTTTCTAATCCCCCATTTAGATTCCCCGGCGGCTATCAAAGCGTTGAAATTGCAGCCTTCAACATATAACTCTGAATCTAATGATTTTTTTTTTCTCTTTAAGGAATCCTAAAAATTTGAAAATGGTTGGTGAAAAGCTGGAGTTTATGAAAATCGGTTCATTAGTTTTTCAGCATTCAGTCCAAATGTTATTCAGCTGAAGAAGCCAATTCACTGTTGACTGTTCAGTTCACTGTATATCCTTGTAAACTCTCAAAGCCCCCTAGCGAGGCGGTAGGCAGCACATTGAAAATCACTACAATTTTAGTCAATATATTCTTTACAGGATAGTTGTATTTTTCAATACAAAATGTAGGCTCATTATTGCATCCAAATATCTCGTACCGGTACCACGTGCTTTGAAAAGTAGAAGGAAAAAACAGCCGCCAAAATTTTACCTTTCAAATCTTTGATGCTCAGCAAGCTTTGATTTGCTTTCTAACAGACTATAAACAAAACATCGTTGGCAATATAGCAAACAAAGCTGTGCCATAATACCCCGCTGACTGAGGAAAACAGTCAGCAAAAGAAAGAAGAAGAAGAAGATTTGCTTTCCAGTCCACGTGAACTCTTGATGGTCGTTTCTAATGCCCGGCCCATGGTGATGGTGAAAACAACCCCGCCAAAGGGAAAAAAATGGTTCTAAAAAATGGATGCCATGACTTTTGATTAGTGTGAATAAAACTGGAAATTGTATGGGAGGGTCCCTTTTCTTAGGAGGGAGGGGCTCAAAACTATTACTAAAACCTTACCATGGTCCAAACACATAACTGTACCAAGTTTCAGGCTGATCGGTTAAGCGGTGTGGATTTGTATAAGGTGCATACAAACAAACATATATAGTCCAACTCATCTTTATATATTAGATAATAATTTTATTTGTATTTTGACCATGAGCGTTACGAATTGTGATATCGGGGAGGGGGAGAGGGATGCTCAACGTTACGTAACGATTTCTTCCCTTCAAAATTTTTCATTCTGCTCGCAGCTACACTGCCTGTCGGCCAAAAGTTTGGGATCACCCTGTGAGTAATGGATATGATATGTTTCATTGGTCCTTCCACAATCACATCCGATCACCCCTCGTTTAATCGTTGTATGTTTCGGACAGTTTTATACCACTCGCTCACGCACACCGTCGTACCCCTCGGTTGCGCCTCGTCAGTCGAGCTCCAGTTTTCGTCAGCGAGTTCCAACGGTCAGTAGCCAGCGTCAGTAGCGAGCGTTTCCGGCAGTCGCGAGTGATCTAGGGTACGTTTATATGGTGACCAGAGATTCCCTGCAGTGCTAAATACTAGTTTTTCACAATGGCGATCCAGCCAGGACTGTACCGCAACATCTATTTCCTTGGAATGAATAATTAGAAACAAAAAGGGAATCTCCGGTTGCTCACTTAAGTGAATATGGCAGCCATTTTTGTTTTTTTCCCAACCTCAAACTTTTCGAATAATTTTTTTTTCAGTCACTTGGAATAGTTGAAGTAATCTATCGCTTTCTTTAACCGCCAAGTGTAATAACCTACCAGACGACAAGTGCAATCGATTTATTTGACCATTTTTTCATAATCAGTGCCACAAAGTTTATCGGAAAAAAGAACGGGCAAATTACGCTAAAAGGTGAGTAGTTTGAAAACAATTCCATTTCTCTGTAAGGCGGAAACGCCAGTTGTAAGATAAGGCAAAATACCAGTTAGGACTTTACGTCCAGTTGAGGACTTATTATAGTCCAGTTCAGGCGGAATCGCCAGTTAGGACTTTACGTCCAGTTAAGGACTTATTATAGTCCAGTTCAGGTGAAATCGCCAGTTAGGACTTTACGTCCAGTTAAGGACTTATAGTCCAGTTCAGGCGGAATCGCCAGTTAGGACTTTACGTCCAGTTAAGGACTTATAGTCCAGTTCAGGCGAAATCGCCAGTTAGGATTTTACATCCAGTTAAGGACTTATTATAGTCCAGTTCAGGTGAAATCGCCAGTTAGGACTTTACGTCCAGTTAAGGACTTATAGTCCAGTTCAGGCAAAATCGCCAGTTAGGACTTTATGTCCAGTTCAGGACTGAAAGTCCAGTGAAGGCGCAATCGCTAGGTCATTTAGGCAAATTTGCCAGTTGAGGACTTAATGTCCAGTTCAGGCGAAATCGCAAGTTAGGACTCTTTTTCCCAGTCCAGGCAGAGACGCCAGTCCAAATAAGGTAAAATTGCCAGTTAGGTTTTTATGTCCAGATCAGACCAAGTTGCCAATTGAGGAGCGGATGTCCATTATATGTCAATTTGGTAATGTGGGACTTGAAGTTCAATTCATATGAGATCTCTAGTACGTTTATGTTGAATTCATGTTGCTATACAGTATGAATGTTGTAACATTTCTGTGATATAAAATGTGTGCTCAAGACATTAGATAGACTAACATTGAATATTTAAGTAGCAAGTGGAAGCAGCCTCACATTAACGTATTCCTTCTATCCATCAACACAGTTCCTAAAAATGCCCAGACCAGGACGATACGTGCTCCTCAATAAGAGCGATGAACACTCCGACAGTTGCGAGTCCGAATCAGATGCAGTGAGCGTGGAACTCAGTATCTCGTAAGTCATTTTTTTTTCTCGATAAATGTACTGTTTTATAAATATTTGATTTCAAATAGGAATCATGACGCTACGGAAGAATCACATTACGACTCGCTTGAAGAAAGGCATTCGAATACGGTCATCCGACCATCAGGAGAAAGGTTCGAAATTTTCGAAACCGTTCGAGATGAACTGGTTGAAACTTTCAATCAAGCATCATCCTCTTTGTGAACCCATTCAGCAAACTACGTCAGCTCCTATCCATGAAGATCAGCCACGCTTCCCAGAAAATCAACTGCCAGTTATTTCCAATCCATCGGGTCATATTCGCTGGGATCATGTCCGACGTTACCCGGACAACGTTCCTGCTAATAGGATGTGGGAATCGTGGTGCCGGTTCCATCAGAATTTCGAAATGGCAGCTTCTCTTGGAAATGCACATCCCCCCAAGCAACGAGCCCAGCTGTTGTATATTTCCTTGAGTGAACAGCTACAAGGAATAGTTAACGCGTTCTATTTGATGCCTAGCCTTTCAAGTTCATCTTGCTACGATGAGTTCGTTAAAAATATAGAAACGCATCTCCTGCCTCTGACTGACACATCGGCTGAACACGACAGGCAATGAGACAAGGTGCTGACGAATCTGTCGTCACTTTCCACTCGAGGTTGGTGGAGGAGGTACGTCTTTGCGGTTATAGTCGTGAAGATCAACAAAAGTTTGTCAGGACACAACTCCTAAAAGGCATCCTAAATCGTGACGTTGCAAAATTTGCACGCATTAGCGGTTCTGATGTTAACTTCATCGTACAATCTGCCACCCGCGAGGAAGCAGCCAATATGGACGCAGGCCCGTCTAACAACGCGTTTGCGGTCAACCATAAGCGAAGTGCATCGAATCGCCAGCCGTTTAAAAGTAACGATAACCTTCGGAAGCGCTTTAAAAATTCATCACCTAAGCGATCTCGGTATGATGACGATTCCACGCCAAACCAGCGTTCCCGTTGCCCGAAGTGTAACCATGCCTATCATCACTCTAGTAAATGTCCCGCTCTCGGTATGATCTGCAAGCGATGTGGCGATAGAGGCCATTTCGCCAGATGTTGCCCAAGTCGCAGGCTAAGGGCAATAGAAAACGATCCGAAATGTTACGTAGCATCTGAAAAAAAAGGAAGATAAAAAGGTATAGATACCAAGTACTTATTTCTTGACCAAAATCATCCAACACACCTGAATTAATCCCAGATATTCGAAAATGGGCATCTATTCGGTTTAGTTGCAAAATAGTGCTGCCATCTATGACTTAAAACTAAAGAAATACTGTTCGATTACCAAAAACATTAGTATTTTGGAATTTTAAGCCTGTTTTTTTTATTCAAATTCAACCTCAAATCTATGTTTCGTCATTCTGCATCATACTGATGAATGTTAATGAAGAAATCAAGCAGTTTGATAAAGGATTATAGCTCAAATTTAAAATTCCTTAGTTCTAGTAGAGCATCTCTTAAAATTCCCTTTTAAAACCTTTGAAAACTTTTGAAATTCTAGAAAATTCCTTAAAATGCAATTATCCATTCAAATAATTCGTAGAAGCATTATTATTCACTTTTACACAGTAAATTTTTAGAAATAATCTTGTTTTTGTTGAAAAACACAAGTGGTACTATTCTTATTTCGCACCCTTTTTTCCATACTTTTGGTCCTCAACGCCAATTGCAACTTCCTAAAAAAGTAAACTTATGCTTGATTTATCCGTAAAAAAATTCAAAGCAAATTGTAGAAGAAATTTTCGGCGATTTTTAATCATTCATTTTTGTCATTTTCGTCATTTTTGTCATTTTTGTAATTTTTGTCATCTTTGTCAACTTTGTCAACTTTGTCAACTTTGTCATTTCTGTTATTTTTGTCATTTTTGTCATTTTTGTCATTTTTGTCATTTTTGTCATTTTTGTCATTTTTGTCATTTTTGTCATTTTTGTCATTTTTGTCATTTTTGTCATTTTTGTCATTTTTGTCATTTTTGTCATTTTTGTCATTTTTGTCATTTTTGTCATTTTTGTCATTTTTGTCATTTTTGTCATTTTTGTCATTTTTGTCATTTTGGTCATTTTTGTCATTTTTGTCATTTTTGTCATTTTTGTCATTTTTGTCATTTTTGTCATTTTTGTCATTTTTGTCATTTTTGTCATTTTCGTCATTTTTTTAATTTTTGTCATTTTTGTCATTTTTGTCATTTTTGTCATTTTTTGTCATTTTTTGTCATTTTTTCCATTTGTTTATTATTATTATTTATTGTTTATTATTTATAAAAAAGACCATCTGACGTAAGTGTCTTAATGGTTTACTTAAATCTAGGTCTATCTAAACTTACATTTTGAGATTTCTAGCTGTTTCTTAACTGGTCACTTATGTTAGATTCGATCAAGCGTTTAAATGTTGCAGTTGAGACATTAAAGTCAAAGAGAGCATAATGGCGTAAGAAGCTAATTTTTGCGGAACGTAAGGGGTCGTTGCTGCCATAGCGTGTATTTCTCGATTCCAGTGAAAGCCAGTCACGGTTTCGCAGAGCTCTTTCTGGGGCATAAATGTTACAGCGCGAGAGTATCCAAGAACAGTCGATTTCGTTTCTGAGAATTTTCGCTATAAATAGTGATTGACCGATGGAATGGCGATCCGACAGCGTGTGAAGGCCAAGCAACGCGCAACGTTGTGCATAAGGTGGCAGGATTCGAGGATTATCCCACGGTAGATCACGCAGAGCATAACGAACGAATTTCCGTTGAACCGCTTCAAAACGCGCTACCCATGTAGCTTCAAATGGCCACCACACAAGATTTGCAGATTCTAGTATTGAACGGACCAGGCAGCAATACAGAGCTCGTAGGCAAATAGGATCTGTAAATTCTTTACTCAGACGTATGACAAATCCCAGCATTCGGTTAGCCTTTTCAAGTGTAGCACAGTAGTGACGCTTAAATGTCATATGACTATCCAAAACAACGCCAAGGTCCTTTATTTGATCAACACGATGTAGGAATTCGCCCTGAATATTGTAGTCGTACAAAAATGGAAGTTTCTTGCGTCCAAATGTTATGATACAGCACTTAGAGACGCTTAAGGCCAGTAAGTTAACAGCACACCAATTTACAACCGTATCGAGGAATCGCTGTAATATCTGACAATCTGCCAAGCTGTTAATGACTAAAAAAAATTTCAAATCGTCCGCGTACATGAGTACTCCGCATCCAACAAGCAACATGTTAATATCATTACAGAACAGGGTGAACAATAAAGGGCCCAATCATTGGAAAATCGCTCAAGAAAAGCAATCAGGAATGGTTTCTAGCTAGAATGATGCTACCTCCGAGTGCTGTGATACGCACGTGGTAAAAGTACCCATTGAATATATATCGAAAATCAACACTAACTTGATACAAGAAGATATACCATGCCCCACCGGAGGCTACCGTTGCTATTCGTCACGTGGCTAATCGACGGTGATCGACATACTTGGTGATACATTTTGAACGTCGCTCACTCAATCATTCCCGAACGTCTATCCTCGCATCATTGTTGATAATGCTCGTTATTGATAGACGATCATTAATGTTTCAAAAGGAAAAATCTGAATAAATACCAGGACCACATGTTCAAAAAAGCTGTAGCACATGCTGGACAGTTCATTGCGGTTACCTAGTCATGATTTTGTCCTTCTAGGCAAAACGAAAAATAAAAAATCATCTGATAGCCTACATAGATCGCTCAGAACTGATACATATCACTATCAGTTATGATCCTAAAGGTTGAAAGTCGTTAGGGGAAGGAAATCAGCATCGAGACGTTCGTTGCTGATAGTCTGCGTCCTTTTTTACCTCATCATGTATCGCAAAAGTGTTTCAAATACAGAAGCGTCGTTGTCATGCATGATTGTTTGTATGATTTGGTTGAAGAAGGAAAATTTGACTGCTTTGATTTTTTGGCTCTGAATGTAGTCAAGCATGGCTCAGTGAAAATGATTGATTTTCGGAAGCATGGCCCAATGTTATGTCATTTTTGTCGTTTTTGTCATTTTTGTTATTTTTGTCAACTTTGTCTTTTTTTTTCATTTTTGTCATTTTTGTCAAGTTTGTCATTTTTGTCATTTTTGTCATTTTCGTCATTTTCGTCATTTTCGTCATTTTTGTCATTTTTGTCATTTTTGTCATTTTTGTCATTTTTGTCATTTTTGTCATTTTTGTCATTTTTGTTATTTGTGTCATTTTGTCATTTTGTCATTTTTGTCATTTCTGTCATTTTTGTCATTTTTGTCATTTTTGTCATTTTTGTCATTTTTGTCATTTTTGTCATTTTTGTCATTTTTGTCATTTTTGTCATTTTAGTCATTTTTGTCATTTTTGTCATTTTTGTCATTTTTGTCATTTTTGTCATTTTTGTCATTTTTGTCATTTTTGTCATTTTTGTCATTTTTGTCATTTTTGTCATTTTTGTCATTTTTGTCATTTTTGTCATTTTTGTCATTTTTGTCATTTTTGTCATTTTTGTCATTTTTGTCATTTTTGTCATTTTTGTCATTTTTGTCATTTTTGTCATTTTTGTCATTTTTGTCATTTTTGTCATTTTGTCATTTTTGTCATTTTTGTCATTTTTGTCATTTTTGTCATTTTTGTCATTTTTGTCATTTTTGTCATTTTTGTCATTTTTGTCATTTTTGTCATTTTTGTCATTTTTGTCATTTTTGTCATTTTTGTCATTTTTGTCATTTTTGTCATTTTTGTCATTTTTGTCATTTTTGTCATTTTTGTCATTTTTGTCATTTTTGTCATTTTTGTCATTTTTGTCATTTTTGTCATTTTTGTCAATTTTGTCATTTTTGTCATTTTTGTCATTTTTGTCATTTTTGTCATTTTTGTCATTTTTGTCATTTTTGTCATTTTTGTCATTTTTGTCATTTTTGTCATTTTTGTCATTTTTGTCATTTTTGTCATTTTTGTCATTTTTGTCATTTTTGTCATTTTTGTCATTTTTGTCATTTTTGTCATTTTTGTCATTTTTGTCATTTTTGTCATTTTTGTCATTTTTGTCATTTTTGTCATTTTTGTCATTATTGTCATTTTTGTCATTTTTGTCATTTTTGTCATTTTTGTCATTTTTGTCATTTTTGTCATTTTTGTCATTTTTGTCATTTTTGTCATTTTTGTCATTTTTGTCATTTTTGTCATTTTTGTCATTTTTGTCATTTTTGTCATTTTTTAATTTTATAATTTTTGTCATTTTTGTCATTTTTTGTCATTTTTTGTCATTTTTGTCATTTTTGTCATTTTTGTCATTTTTGTCATTTTTGTCATTTTTGTCATTTTTGTCATTTTTGTCATTTTTGTCATTTTTGTCATTTTTGTCATTTTTGTCATTTTTGTCATTTTTGTCATTTTTGTCATTTTTGTCATTTTTGTCATTTTTGTCATTTTTGTCATTTTTGTCATTTTTGTCATTTTCGTCATTTTCGTCATTTTTGTCATTTTTGTCATTTTTGTTATTTGTGTCATTTTGTCATTTTTGTCATTTTTGTTATTTTTGTCAACTTTGTCTTTTTTTTCATTTTTGTCATTTTTGTCAAGTTTGTCATTTTTGTCATTTTTGTCATTTTCGTCATTTTCGTCATTTTCGTCATTTTTGTCAGTTTTGTCATTTTTGTCATTTTTGTCATTTTTGTTATTTGTGTCATTTTGTCATTTTGTCATTTTTGTCATTTCTGTCATTTTTGTCATTTTTGTCATTTTTGTCATTTTTGTCATTTTTGTCATTTTTGTCATTTTTGTCATTTTTGTCATTTTTGTCATTTTTGTCATTTTTGTCGTTTTTGTCATTTTTGTCATTTTTGTCATTTTTGTCATTTTTGTCATTTTTGTCATTTTTGTCATTTTTGTCATTTTTGTCATTTTTGTCATTTTTGTCATTTTTGTCATTTTTGTCATTTTTGTCATTTTTGTCATTTTTGTCATTTTTGGCATTTTTGTCATTTTTGTCATTTTTGTCATTTTTGTCATTTTTGTCATTTTTGTCATTTTTGTCATTTTTGTCATTTTTGTCATTTTTGTCATTTTTGTCATTTTTGTCATTTTTGTCATTTTTGTCATTTTTGTCATTTTTGTCATTTTTGTCATTTTTGTCATTTTTGTCATTTTTGTCATTTTTGTCATTTTTGTCATTTTTGTCATTTTTGTCATTTTTGTCATTTTTGTCATTTTTGTCATTTTTGTCATTTTTGTCATTTTTGTCATTTTTGTCATTTTTGTCATTTTTGTCATTTTTGTCATTTTTGTCATTTTTGTCATTTTTGTCATTTTTGTCATTTTTGTCATTTTTGTCATTTTTGTCATTTTTGTCATTTTTGTCATTTTTGTCATTTTTGTCATTTTTGTCATTTTTGTCATTTTTGTCATTTTTGTCATTTTTGTCATTTTTGTCATTTTTGTCATTTTTGTCATTTTTGTCATTTTTGTCATTTTTGTCATTTTTGTCATTTTGTCATTTTTGTCATTTTTGTCATTTTTGTCATTTTTGTCATTTTTGTCATTTTTGTCATTTTTGTCATTATTGTCATTTTTGTCATTTTTGTCATTTTTGTCATTTTTGTCATTTTTGTCATTTTTGTCATTTTTGTCATTTTTGTCATTTTTGTCATTTTTGTCATTTTTTAATTTTATAATTTTTGTCATTTTTTGTCATTTTTGTCATTTTTGTCATTTTTGTCATTTTTGTCATTTTTGTCATTTTTGTCATTTTTGTCATTTTTGTCATTTTTGTCATTTTTGTCATTTTTGTCATTTTTGTCATTTTTGTCATTTTTGTCATTTTTGTCATTTTTGTAATTTTTGTCATTTTTGTCATTTTTGTCATTTTTGTCATTTTTGTCATTTTTGTCATTTTCGTCATTTTCGTCATTTTTGTCATTTTTGTCATTTTTGTCATTTTTGTCATTTTTGTTATTTGTGTCATTTTGTCATTTTTGTCATTTTTGTCATTTTTGTTATTTTTGTCATTTTTGTCAACTTTGTCTTTTTTTCATTTTTGTCATTTTTGTCAAGTTTGTCATTTTTGTCATTTTTGTCATTTTCGTCATTTTCGTCATTTTTGTCATTTTTGTCATTTTTGTCATTTTTGTCATTTTTGTCATTTTGTCATTTTGTCATTTATGTCATTTCTGTCATTTTTGTCATTTTTGTCATTTTTGTCATTTTTGTCATTTTTGTCATTTTTGTCATTTTTGTCATTTTTGTCATTTTTGTCATTTTTGTCATTTTTGTCATTTTTGTCATTTTTGTCATTTTTGTCATTTTTGTCATTTTTGTCATTTTTGTCATTTTTGTCATTTTTGTCATTTTTGTCATTTTTGTCATTTTTGTCATTTTTGTCATTTTTGTCATTTTTGTCATTTTTGTCATTTTTGTCATTTTTGTCATTTTTGTCATTTTTGTCATTTTTGTCATTTTTGTCATTTTTGTCATTTTTGTCATTTTTGTCATTTTTGTCATTTTTGTCATTTTTGTCATTTTTGTCATTTTTGTTATTTGTGTCATTTTGTCATTTTGTCATTTTTGTCATTTCTGTCATTTTTGTCATTTTTGTCATTTTTGTCATTTTTGTCATTTTTGTCATTTTTGTCATTTTTGTCATTTTTGTCATTTTTGTCATTTTTGTCATTTTTGTCATTTTTGTCATTTTTGTCATTTTTGTCATTTTTGTCATTTTTGTCATTTTTGTCATTTTTGTCATTTTTGTCATTTTTGTCATTTTTGTCATTTTTGTCATTTTTGTCATTTTTGTCATTTTTGTCATTTTTGTCATTTTTGTCATTTTTGTCATTTTTGTCATTTTTGTCATTTTTGTCATTTTTGTCATTTTTGTCATTTTTGTCATTTTTGTCATTTTTGTCATTTTTGTCATTTTTGTCATTTTTGTCATTTTTGTCATTTTTGTCATTTTTGTCATTTTTGTCATTTTTGTCATTTTTGTCATTTTTGTCATTTTTGTCATTTTTGTCATTTTTGTCATTTTTGTCATTTTTGTCATTTTTGTCATTTTTGTCATTTTTGTCATTTTTGTCATTTTTGTCATTTTTGTCATTTTTGTCATTTTTGTCATTTTTGTCATTTTTGTCATTTTTGTCATTTTTGTCATTTTTTAATTTTATAATTTTTGTCATTTTTGTCATTTTTTGTCATTTTTTGTCATTTTTGTAATTTTTATAATTTTTGTAACTTTAATAATTTTTGTCATTTTTATAATTTTTGTAATTTTTGTCATTTTCGTCATTTTTGTTGGCGTTGTCATTTTTGTCATTTTTGTAATTTTTGTGATTTTTGTAATTTTTGTAATTTTTGTCATTTTTTTTATTTTTGTCATTTTATTGTCATTTTTGTCATTTTATTGTCATTTTTGTAATTTTTGTAATTTTTGTAATCTTTTGTCATTTTTATCATTTTTGTCAATTTTGTAATTTTTGTCGATTTTGTAATTTTTTAAACATTGTATGTAGGATGTATTGTGAAAATGAAAAAAAAATGAGAAACACTGACACGAATCTCATCATAAGGATCAGCCTGCCAAAGTGCCCTGGTTTCATGACTGTGAATGGATCCGAAACCAGCAGCAGACTTATTGATATGCCTACCCTTAATATGCCTTTGAAAATTTAGAGCTAGAAGATAGCTGAGAGTAGGGGTTCAAAGAACAATTGGTGAAATTTATAAAGCAGAAGTGAGTGGATGAATAACGCTCGATTCGCTCGATTTAATGCTACTCTTCATTAATCCGCAAGGTGGTATGCTAATCCCCCTCCATTACCCGGCTTTTAAGAATGTTTAGGAAAAAACCTTTTGATTCAGTGAATAACTACATAGTTTCGATGTCTCAGTAAAAATATTATTTTGACGAATCAAAAACGAAAAAAAATATCCAAAAATCAAAACACACTTTTTTATTGTAATCTTTTCAGCTTGTAAACAGGCCATCGCTTTTCGCATCCAATAGGTCAAATCGGCTTAGCCGGAACCTATAGGGCTCAGTATAAGCCGATGTATCGATATAAGGACCTTCTACTCTGGCACAAACCGCAAACAAATTCTGATCCATAGCAAAAGAAACACAAAAGGCGTTTCTAAAGGACTTGTTT